>NC_088606.1:2405000-2774166 GCF_036013475.1 Columba livia
GGGTGCAAACTGGAACAGAAGAGGTTCCACTTAAATTTGAGAAGAAACTTGTTCCTGGTGAGGGTGGCAGAGCCTGGCCCAGGCTGCCCAGGGGGTTGTGGAGTCTCCTTCTGTGCAGACATTCCAACCCGCCTGGACACCTTCCTGTGTAACCTCATCTGGGTGTTCCTGCTCCATGGGGGGATTGCACTGGGTGAGCTTTCCAGGGCCCTTCCAACCCCTCACATTCTGTCATTCTGTGAATGGGGAGAGGAGATGCTTGAAAAGCCAACAGGTAATGGAAAGCTTTCTGTTAGGTCTAAACATGGCAAATCGCATCCTTAGATCACTTTGTCTGAAGTGACCAGAGGATATTTTACAGGAGGATACAAAGCAACCGCTCGCCATGATGTTCCCATCGTTTTGACTAATTATTACAAACCAATCAGACCAGGTTTCACGCCAACGCCGCATTCCCAGAGTTCTACACTTACATTTCAAGCAAGCATTTAAAATTTCAGCACCGCGCTACCCAGTGGGCTGCCATAAATCACGGTACCGCACAAGCGGCGCTGTTCGTTATCAATATAATGATTATCATGAGCCTGCCCAGCCAGCCGCTGTAACTCAGCCTTTGCATTCACCGTGAGTAGACACCGAGGCGTTTATGTTGCTACAGATGTTATCAAAGCACAGACCTTGGCAAAAACACGATTCAGGAATTTATTTTAAAGCCTGTTTGCTCTGGCTTGGAAGAGCAGCAAAGGACAAGCATCTGCAGATGATTGCAGTGACCCTGGGAAATAATCCTTCCGTTCAAAGAGTCTATTTTCTGGTATTTATGATACTCTCTTAGCAACTTAGAAGTAAATTTGTTTTTCCCCACACATACTGTCATCTGCTGTTTGGTCCGCACTGGTTTTTCCCTGTGACTGAACTGAAAGCAAATGAACACAAACGATAGCAGGAATGACTCTGGTTGGGGAATGACCTGTTGGAGAGCAGTGTAGGGGAAAGGGACCTGGGGGTCCTGGGGACAGCAGGGTGACCATGAGCCAGCACTGGGCCCTTGTGGCCAGGAAGCCAATGGTACCTGGGGTGGGTTAGAAGGGGGTGGTCAGTAGGTCAGAGAGGTTCTCCTGCCCCTCTGCTCTGCCCTGGGGAGACCACACCTGGAATCTTGTGTCCAGTTGTGGCCCCTCAGTTCCAGCAGGACAGGGAACTGCTGGAGAGAGTCCAGCGCAGCCACCAAGATGCTGGAGGGAGTGGAGCATCTCCCGTGTGAGGAAAGGCTGAGGGAGCTGGGGCTCTGGAGCTGGACAAGAGGACACTGAGGGGGGACTCATTCATGGGGATCAATATGGAAAGGGGGAGTGTCAGGAGGATGGAGCCAGGCTCTTCTGGGTGACAACCAGTGGCAGGACAAGGGGCAATGGGTGCAAACTGGAACACAGGAGGTTCCACTTAAATTTGAGAAGAAACTTGTTCCTGGTGAGGGTGGCAGAGCCTGGCCCAGGCTGCCCAGGGGGTTGTGGAGTCTCCTTCTCTGCAGACATTCCAACCCGCCTGGACACCTTCCTGTGTCACCTCATCTGGGTGTTCCTGCTCCATGGGGGATTGCACTGGATGAGCTTTCCAGGGCCCTTCAACCCCTCACATTATGTGATTCTGTGGTTCCTGTCCCCACGATGCCCTTGACGCTCAAATATTAATAGTTTGTTCTCTATCACTTTATAGATAGTTACCATCCAGAGTTATTTGTACTGTACCTGTACTGGGGGTGAAAGCTTTTATAAGGTTTTCACGACTGCAAAGATTAAACAGCTCAAGAGAAGCTTTCATGAGCTTAATAATGTTTCCTGACATAACTGGTTTTTTAAGTACGTTATTCCCATAACACATCTACCAGTCAAAGGCTATTGAGAAATCCGTTTGTTGTATAGCAGACGCAAACTAATTATGTTTCTTAAAGTAGTTTGGGAAAGAGATTACTCCAAAAAATAAATATCAGACAATAAGTTTGTTGTGTTCTCCTTTTCTGTCCTCTTCTGACCTCCCAAAACACTCGCCGAGAGTCCTGAGCGCAGAATTAACGGGACCAGAAATAAACTGCTGTAGGATGAAGCACAACGGGCCTCGTTTCTGGCACAGTGACCCCTAACTACGATATTAACTCTTTATAGTAGCTTGGAAGTTGAAAATTGTAACCCTGCCTTCTCAAGACAGACCGGACAGCACATACACGCCAAATATTCAATGAGATAATGAATGGAGGGATTAATTACAAAGCCAGCCAGCCCCTGTGTCGTAAAGACAACTAAAACTCCCTGTGTTAAGCGATCCTCACAAACAGCGCAACTCAGGCTGAGCTCAAACCATGAACCAACCAGGAATGTTTAGTACAATGTAAACGTTAAAAAAAGCATCATCTCAATGCATAGTAAAGCAAACATTGCTCCCTGCTGTTCTCTGGAAGGGTTTATGTTTTTAAATCTTAATATTCTCCATGACAGAACGCGGGGTTTTGTTATAATACAAAAGGGATGGGCAACCCAACAACCCCGGAGAGCGAAAAACATCATCCAGTGCGCTGAGAAGGGCAGGAAGGGTGTGGATCCGCATGAAAGGGAATTATTACTCCCACCAACCTTTCCTCTAACTGACATGAAAACGAGCACGCATGACCCCAAACGGCCGGCAGAATTCATTATCCCCAAACGTTTTACATGCCGGTACAACCGAGGCTCCAAGTCTCAGCGGTTCAGATACACCCACCAGGAAACCGGGGTTTATTTCTGTTAAGAACGGAGCATTTAACCCCAGGAGATCAAACACTCGAAGACGCCGCTTCACAAAGCCGTGATTTCCACAGCCAGGACACGCTGGGACGCGCTGTTCTTGGAAACCTTGCCTGGCAGGCTTACAAATTTTATTGATGATTATTTCGCCCTCAGCCGCTCTATTTTCATCATTGACTCCCCAGGCTGTGTTGTCTCCGAACGAAGGGGAATTCTCTCATGCAGGAGTTTCCCAGGCCTGAGCTCCCAGTATTTAACCAAACGGAATGAATAATGTCTCAGGCGTTAGTGGATGAAGCGAGTAACGGAGCAGCTCACAGCTGGTCCTTCGAGGCAGAAAAGTCAGCGCTGTGTGGCCTCCGGTGCAGCGACAACAGGGAATTTTAAAATGCTTGAAATATGTGACCCCGGCCCACAAAGTCCGAAGTTACAGCATCTTTATTTTTATAGATTTTCTGGTCAGCGTAACAAATCTGTGCACGTTACAGTTTAGCCAAGGAGCAAAACTACTCATAGGAAAGAGACGCGATGGCTGCAGCCGCTGGTAAGTTAGGGCTGAGAGTTGGCAAAGAGCCGGCTATTGTATGGGAAAGCGGTAAATCAAAGCAACACCGAGAGCTCCCAGACAAAGGAATCCTTGCGATGACACAGTTAAAGTTGTGCTGGAGAGACTCGCTGAAAATAAGCGCTTGCTGGGGTGGGAATTCAGGCTGCTCAGCATCTATGGAAACTGAGCTCTAAATAGATCATCTCTCGACACAGGGATTCAAATGTATCTGACTCGACAAAAGGAAAACCAGCCCTTGAAAGCGTGTTTCAAGGATGGTTTCCTAAGGACAAGCCGACTCATTCTTCTGCCAATACCGGTATCAGACCCATTTCCAAGCAGACAAGGGGCCGGTGCGGTAACGGGACCATCGCAGCTCCCCAAAGTGATTGAACAGGGTGGGTGCGTTCCCAAAACACTCCAGATGGAACTTCTTGCAGATCTCAGAGCTGGAGCCGTAGCTCTGATGTACAGAACGAGACCCAAAGCGGGAAAACACCAGCAGGGAAGTGGAAGAAACCAAGAGAAGCCACCACGAGGAAATAGTTAATGGACACAAGGCAGCATGCAACAGCAGCTCTAATTAAACATTAATTTTTCTCACTTCACCCTGAGTGAACGCAGCAAACAGAAAAATATGTGAATGAATGGCTGGGAGGCCTATGACTAACGGCCAGTCTGCTCCTCATCCTCCGACCCCACCCAAAAGATTTTGCAATATGGAATAAATTCAGCACATTCAAAGATTGTTTTTAACTCACAAAACGGTAACATTAACCAAACTCATTACTGGATGGCCTTTAACAACTTGCAATCAAAAGATGTTCCCTCAATCATAATAATGAAGGCGCATACCAAACACTTTCAGTCACCACAGAGATCAAAGTGTGTGGAAACGTCCATCCATCACAGTGTGAAAGATACTGCAGCAGAATTTCCTGTTCCCAAACGGAATTTCCAGCCATATCCCCACACAGAGCCACAGAAAGCTGTTGTTTCCTATTCTACATTCCATGATGCTATGGTTAAAATCTGCATTTAGGCCTGCGAACCATAAAACAAGCAGCAAACGCACACACGCCACAGCACATGATGAAAGAGATTCATACTCTGTTCAGACTACCAGAAAAAGCATCTGTACCTATCTAGAAAACAGGCAGTAGTTTGCACCATGTCACATTATTTAATGTCACATCTGTACCGGTATTTGATCACACCAATTAACAATAATGCCAAATATTTTGTGGTCCCATTTGCAGAAACGTGCAGGCTCACGATCCAGAAAAAGCGAAGGAAATACCCTGGAAACAGTTCAATGTGGGCGGTTCTCAATAGATTCATCATCTTTGGTACTTACCCAACACTATCACAGGAAAGGTAAGCAGCCTGCTCTATGGGAAACAAACCGTGACGATTCGGCTGCACATCCACTAATTGCATAAATATCTTTCAGAATCATGCAGTGTTTTCTAATTGCGGGGACGGAGTAATTAAGATACTCCAAGCCGCCGTCCCAGTGGAAATACTGTGAGCCCGCCAGTTCTTTGGACTTGCGCTCCCCTGGTCACCCAGTCTGCAAAGGGGTTTATTCTAAAATAAAGACTCAAAACCACGGGGCTGGAAGGTTACATGAGAATTGTGCAGCCTTAATCCCTGCTCGTGTTAAGCTGTTTGAAACTCTGAGCTTAAATGTATTTCTCCACAAAACGTGTGGAGTGTCCCTTTGCGGGGACACCGGCAGCGATCAGATGTGCCATCCCGGAAACATCGCTGCCCAAAGGCCCTTAAAATAATAAAACCTCTCAACTAGAATCATATTCAGACCGGCACAAAGATGAAGAACTAGCCCAGCAAAATGGCAAGAGGCAGCAGTTCACAGCTGCTGTTTGCTGGCTGAACTAACGGCTGTTCCTCCAGCTCTGCGTGGGAATTCTGTCCCCAAATCCAGCCACAGCAGCACGCCACGCACACGTCTGCATTCCCTGACACCGCACACACGTGTGTACTCTGGTGTGTTATAAACATCTCCTTTCTTCATGTGAATGAGCGATTTACATGGTCCTAAAGGCTGCTAGGAGACCTCGCTCTCTGCAACTACCTCAAGGGAGGTTGGAGCCAGGGGGTGTTGGTCTCTTCTCCCAAGTAGCAAATGATGGGCCAAGAGGAAATGGGCTCAAGTTACACCAGGGAAGGTTTAGACTGGATATCAGAACAATTTCTTCCCAGAAAGGATTGTCAGGATTGGAACAGGCTGCCCAGGGCAGTGGTGGAGTCACCATCCCTGGAGGGGTTTAAAAGGCGTTTAGACGAGGTTCTTAGGGGCATGGTCTAGTGCTAGACTCGGTTTATGGTTGGACTCGATGACCCTGAGGGTCTCTTCCAACTGAAACGATTCTACGATGAAGGCGTCAGCTCTGTGATGCTCCTGTGAGACCAGCGCTAACCAGGTCATTCACCTTCCCTTTCGGGAAGCGGTTTCCATCACTAGAAACTCCTTCCAAACTCAGACCGATAACCTGACACCTCCCTGAGCCACCACTCGCGCAGGGATCCGAGCAGCACAAGCCGGGGAGCCGTTTCCAAGCCGTTTACCTGCAGAGCGGAGGCGTCGAGGCCGAAGCAGAACTTCTCCCAGGGCCCCGCGCCGCCAGGGGCCTTGGCCAGCGCGATGGCCGCGTTGTGGGCAGACACGCTCACGCAGGTCTCGGGGGACAGCAGCCTGTTGGCGGGAGGGAACTGTAGGAACAGGGTGAAGGTGCCGGTGTCAGTGGAGAAGCGCAGGCTGTAGTGGTTGGTGCCCACGTCCCCGCTGAGGCTGTGGGGCTGGATGCCGGGCACATGGAGGAGCAGGGTGAGCGACGCCTCGTCCTGCCGGCACTGGAACGGCGGGCACACGGCGGCCCCGGGGCTGCTGGAGCCCCGGCCAACAGTCACCTCGCCGGGGCTGCCCCCTGTGGCCGGGCTCTCGGGGGGGGACGGAGGGGCGGCCCCGCTGGGCATGGCCGGCTCGGGGCTGGCGCTCGGAACGGGGGAAGCGGCGCCGGAGCGGGGTGGGGGCGGCTCGGCGGGAACCGGGGGAGGAGCCGCCCCACAGTCCGGCTCAGCCGCCCCGGGCTCGGCCGGACCCTCCGCACCGGGATCGACGGGTTCCTCCGCCCAGGGCTCGGCGGGATCCTCGGCACCGGGCTCGGTCGGACCCTCCGCCCCGCGCTCGGCGGGATCCTCGGCACCGGGCTCGGCCGGATCCTCGGCACCGGGCTCGGCCGGATCCTCGGCACCGGGCTCGGCCGGATCCTCGGCACCGGGCTCGGCCGCACCCTCCGCCCCGGGCTCCTCCGGCCGCTCCCCGCCCGTTCCCGTGTGCTCCCGCGGGCCGGGCCGCTGCAGCACGGGCAGCGTGACCTGCAGCTGCCGCTGGGCCTTGTTGAAGGCGGCGCGCCCGCCGCTCTCGTCCACGTCGTAGGGGAGGCGGAGGCGCAGGCGGTAGGCGGGACGCTGCGAGTCGAGCCGCAGCTCCCGGCCGCGGATCTCCAGCTCGGCCTGCGCCGCGGAGCGCAGCAGCGGCAGCTCCACCGTCACCACCAGCTCCCGCGGCACCGGGCTGGGCGCCGAGTCGCGGGAGCAGCGATAGTCCTGCAGGTCCACGTACGAGCGGTGGCGGATGCTCCAGCGCGGCGTGGTGGGGCCGGCGGGCGGCAGCGGGGAGTCCCGGGCGGCGGGCGGCGGCGGGGCGGGGAAGGGCGGCAGTGGGGAGTCGCGGGCGGCGGGGAAGGGCGGCAGCGGGGAGTCCCGGTCGGCGGGCGGTGCGGGGGCGCCGCCGGGCAGCGGGGTGCGGATGACGGGCGCCTGCGGGACGCCCTTGTACTTGGCGCGGCGGAGCACGGCGGCGTTGGCGCGGTCCAGCTGCGCGGAGCAGTGCCGCTCCACGGCCTCCAGCGCCGTGTCGCTGAGCAGGCGGCGGAACCGGGCGCTGCGGGCGGCCAGGCGGAGCGCGGCCGGGTGGAAAACCACGTCGTAGACCAGGCGGCGGTGTCCGCCGCGGCCCAGCTCTTCGCGGCCCGGCGCCAGGCTGTAGGGCAGCGACCAGCGGTGGCCGCCGGGCTCCGGGCGCGCCCGCGGCTCCCCGATGTGCGGGTTGCTGCAGATGTTGAGGTAGCAGCGGCGGGAGCCGGCCTGGCTGGTGCGGAGCACGTAGCCCGGTGTGGGATGGACGAAGCGAACCTCCACACCGCGCTCCCGCTCCAGCGCCGCCACCTCCTCCTCGTACAGCCGCCGCTGCTCCGGGTCGGTTAGCTCCGCCGCGTACTCGGCGAACAGCGCACGGAACTTTTCGTCGCGGAAGGCGCGTTGGAGCCGCTCGGCCTCCTCGGCGCTGAGCTCCAGCTCCTCCAGCCGCCCCGGGCCCGCCATGGCTCCGGCCCGGCCGCGCTCGTTGCTGTGGAGACGCCAAACAAGATGGCGGCTCCCGCCCGGCCGCGCTCGTTGCTATGGTGATAGTAAACAAGATGGCGGCGGCGGACCTCGGGTCACAGAATGACAGAATGTCAGGGGTTGAAGGGCCCTGGAAAGCTCATCCAGTGCAATCCCCCCATGGAGCAGGAACACCCAGATGAGGTTACACAGGAAGGTGTCCAGGCGGGTTGGAATGTCTGCACAGAAGGAGACTCCACAACCCCCTGGGCAGCCTGGGCCAGGCTCTGCCACCCTCACCAGGAACAAGTTTCTTCTCAAATTTAAGTGGAACCTCCTGTGTTCCAGTTTGCACCCATTGCCCCTTGTCCTGTCACTGGTTGTCACCAGAAGAGCCTGGCTCCATCCTCCTGACACTCCCCCTTTCCATATTGATCCCCAGGAATGAGTCCCCCCTCAGTGTCCTCTTGTCCAGCTCCAGAGCCCCAGCTCCCTCAGCCTTTCCTCACACGGGAGATGCTCCACTCCCTCCAGCATCTTGGTGGCTGCGCTGGACTCTCTCCAGCAGTTCCCTGTCCTGCTGGAACTGAGGGGCCACAGCTGGACACAATATTCCAGGTGTGGTCTCCCCAGGGCAGAGCAGAGGGGCAGGAGAACCTCTCTGACCTACTGACCACCCCCTTCTAACCCACCCCAGGTACCATTGGCTTCCTGGCCACAAGGGCCCAGTGCTGGCTCATGGTCACCCTGCTGTCCCCAGGACCCCCAGGTCCCTTTCCCCTACACTGCTCTCTAATAGGTCATTCCCCAACTTACACTGGAACCTGGGGTTGTTCCTGCCCAGATTCAAGACTCTACACTTGCCCTTGTTATATTTCATTACATTTTTCCCTGCCCAGCTCTCCAGCCTGTCCAGGTCTCTGATGGCAGCACAGCTTCCAGTGTCACCACTCCTCCCAGCTGGTGTCACCAGCAAACTTGCTGACAGTCCCTCTGTTCCCTCATCCAAGTCATTGATGAATATATTGAATAGAACTTGCCCTGGTCAGTTGCTGTGGAGACACCAACATGGCAGTAAGTCCCACAGTGGTGCTCTCAGGTCCCCGTCCTCCACCGGCGTGCCCGCCGCTCTGCCCTCACTGAGCGCTTCACGCTGTCTCTGAGCTCTCTGCTCTGTCAGCCAGGGGAGCGGTTCTCCACCATCTCCCCTCTGCAAGGCTCCTGCTGTCCCCCCGGCCACATCTGGGAGCTGGCACGGCCTTCCCCTCAGGGCTGAGGGCAGGAGCACGTTCTCAAGTGCCGGCACACTGCTGCGGTTTGGCTTTAGATCCTTTTGGACCAGTGTCCACCCACAGCGGCTCCTCCTGGGCCCGTACCCACTGCTGTCTGGACCCCCGAGCCACAGTCGTGTCAGTGCTGGCACAACACGTAGGGCTGTCAAAAACAACACATACAACCAAAATGAGAACCCCCCATCCTACACCAGATCTGGGCACTTTGGGTACCAACAGTCTGCTCCCCTGGTCTCCGTGCCCACAAGTGGCTAGAGCAGGTTTTTCCTAATTTCGTTGTGTAACTCTGTCCACACAGGTACACTGCCCGCAGGAACACCTCACAAACCTCCTCTAAACCCTTCCCGCCCAAAACAAAAACCCCAGCCCACATTGCCAGTATTTCCCATAGATTACTAGCTATCCGCACGGTGAAAGACAAACTCTCCCTGTCTTTAACCTCTTTTTTAAATATTTCCTGTTTGATACACCCATCTGGTTCCTCCGGTTGTGTTCTTTTATTATGCTTTGCCAATTAATCTTCACTGTGACTCTACATTAGGTATCTAAACCAGCAACAGTACCTTTCCCGTGAAAGTCTGTACACAAAATACACCATTTTTGGCTTTGACATTTATTCTAAACAGTCCGTAATACACCACAAAATCGATCCATGTAAAACAAGCGGGGCGGGGGGTTCACAAAGGCTCACTCCGGTTTTGCAGAAATTCAGAGCCCCTGAAGTTTGCTGAAAATACCAAACAAAACCAACATTTCGGTTTTTAAAAGACAACACATCATTCTATTTCTTGATTTATGAAAGGCCTGATCATGTTTGAAGCTATTTAAAGAGCTAAAGCATCTCATGGTATATTTTCTATACTCAAGTAAAGGTTACACGGGTCAATCTGTTATCAGTTTTTTCCAGTCATTGGACAACCACAGGTGAGATGAATAAGCACCGATTTAAAATACACGAAATCAAAGCAGGAAAGCGGCTTTTGGGCTTGATAATGATCACAAAATGAATTATTACTAAGTGTAATTAATCTCTGTAACAAGCATCATCCCCAGAAACAAACCTGTTTCCCAACTGGGTCTCAATTATTGGAAATCATGTAGTATAGTCCATCTTTCCTTTTACTTTTGGATCATGCTCGTCATCATTGCTCTTGACTAATTTCTAGATTTATTATTGTAGTTCTAGACAGTTGCATTTCTTACACTGGTTTAGTACGAAGCATAAGTTACGTCAAACTGCTAGAACATTCACTCAATTTTTCGTGTTCCTCCTGATATTTAGAAAGGCAGCGAATAAAGATACTTCCTATTAAATGAAAAACTGAAATATTTACCTGTCTTCAACTGTCTTGTTGGACGGGTAAAATACCTTGAATGAAAATCCACTCCTTGGAAATGAACCCTGTAAAGAAAAACGTATATACCGCGCTTGTGTAAGTAAAAATACCTTAGAAATAGTAAGAGACGCACCTGGATCTGACTGCACCCCCTGCTTATTTTGACGAAGCACGAGGAAACCTTACAGGGTTTATGCACAGGCAGTCGGCGTTGGTGACGGTGAAGGGGTCGTGTTTGTCTGCGATGAGCAGCACGTCTGGCACGGGGTAGACCCGCAGGGAGTGGTCGTAGGCCCAGTACACGGGGCTGACGTACAGCGGCAGCGGCGCCAGGTGCGCTTGCGATAAGATCGTCTTTACAAACTGCAAGAGAAACGTCAATAGCGCGTTGGAACCGTTTTCTCAAGGCAAACTCATTCCTGCCGACGCAAATGTTAATAAAGAAGCTTTGAACCTTCTGCGTATCGCCCTCTGATTATTAACAATTTCTAGACTAAATCAGCAACTCCCCTACAAGCTGGTTTGCTTGTTGTGTTGTGGGGTCTTTTTAATACTAAAGCAGATCAGGCAGTATTTGAAGATGTCAAAACTATTTCATCAATCAGATTCTCCAGCAGAGAGAATCTGCTGAGTTCTCCAACCCAGCGAGTTCCAACACTATCATAACTTATATTTTGTGCTTTCTTTCCCCTCGGGGCTTTCCTCAAAACACCAGATAACCACGAGATTCACACTTACATACGGTCTTTTCCCTGAACTGGGGAAATCACTTGATTCCCAAATGATTTTGATGATTTTGGCTGTTCTGTGAGCTGCCCTCCTCCAGACACCCCCTTGCCATTGCTTTTTCATCTGGTAAACTCCCCGCAGGGTATTGAAGTTCCTAAACTCTCTTCTTAAGCCGCACTAAAGTTTTTCTCATCTCCAGCCCATCACGGAGCTGCCATTAGGCTCCGTTTTCCCCAAAGAGCCAAAATCACCACGGCGACTTAGGGAAAGGGTCTGGTGTTGAAAGAAAACGATGTACCGAGCATCAGCCCGGTTATTCCAACAATGCTGTATGAAGCCTGAAGCCACTGTTAATTCAATGTAATGTTACTAAAGAAATTCCCCTCTCTCGTTCGTCGTTTTACACTGATGGCTGAATTAAAAAACTAGTGACAGGTGGATAAAAAGCAAAGTATGCAAAAGCAACCCAATACTCTCATGTGCAGGAAGCGTTGTCACGCACAATTCGACATTTTCTTCATGATTCCTTCCTTTCCGAGCCCCGTGTGAGCACAGGGGAGCGAGAGTTTGCTGTGCACACATACACGTGTGCAAACCACCCCAAAACCAACCTGCACCGGTGTCCGCAACGGCCTCTCTGTGTTCACAAAGAAACCGAGCGCTGTCGTGACGGAGCAAAGGAATAAAGAGCTAAAAGAAGCTTCTGAGTCAAACAAATTTTGAAAGTCCCTATAAAATAAACAGAGCCAGACTCCATGCATCGCTGCAATGAGCCCGTGCTGCCTGGGTCGCTCTGGTTCAGCTACATCAGTAACTCCCATCACGTCCTGCTGTGCATTCGTTAGCCGGCATCGTCACTCAGGGAGCTGTGGCGATGTATCAGAAGCAGGATTAAAACTGGAAGTGAGAAGGCAGGAGCAGCAGATCTTTTGGAAAAGCGACACGCTGCTTTACTGCAGATGGTCAATTGATGGGATATTTTTTTTTAAAGTAATTTATATTAAGCTTTGCCTTTAGGAATCAGTGTTTCTTGGTACAACGTTCGTCGCTGGCGTTACGAAGTTCTGCGTGAAAGGGCACCTGTGGTGGGACAGTGAGAATGACTCAGTGCCATCCATCAGCATCACAGCTTCAGTTATTTGACTCTCAAGATGTAAATGAAGGTGATAATCCTAAATATATAGATCCTTCTCACAACCCCTCTCGGTTACTGTAGCAACGTGTCGTGAGAAAGCGGAGCAGAGCATCCTAAAAACAGACGTGCTGATGAAGAACCCGATGCCAGCAAGAAGCGCCGAGCACAACTCACGTGGTTGGGAATGTCCATGTTGCTGCTCGGGAAGCGGACGCAGTTTCTGCACATTTTGTTTACCAAGTCTTCCCGAAAGATGATTATTTCTTGGGTGCAATACTGAATCCTAAGTGGGAAACGTTAATGAGGTTAAATTAATTGAGGTGAAACTAAAAGGGAGCTGCATTAGAAAGGTGAGCTCTAACATGGCAAAATGAAAAAGCGCATTTCAATTAAAATAATACTTTCCCATCGTCCCATAACTGTCTCCAGATTCAGAAAAAACATGATGCTTTTGAGCAGGATTCTCACACTCCCTATCAAACTTTTAGCAATACTTCCTTTCGTCACTAATTTATTTACATCTTGATGTATTTAAAACAAGTTACAATTAATGTGAGTGAGGAAATCTAATAATTTGAAATATTCAAGATGAATTTTACCGAACTTTTACATTTTTGAAAACGTCTTGAAGTTGTACTGGTACCTGCAAGGATTTGTGGTGAAAACTGAAAATGGCACCAGCTGTCTGAACTCCTCAGTAATATTGTCAGCCAGGGGAGGCCTAAAATAAATAGCAATAGATGTATCAGCAGAGCATCTTAACTCAAAGCTCCAAAATCTGAGAAAGTGAAGCAAACTGACCTGGGTAAAATAGAACCAGGACCAGGGTCTTCAGGGCCAGGAACAAACACAAATCGGCTGCTGGAAAAAGTACAACGCGTCACTTTAATACGAAAGGATCCCAGGAGTATGGAAACATTGGCTGGGTAGCCCACAGGTGCTAATAGCAGCGTCAAGACTTCAACATGAGTTTATAGAGCAGCGATGCTTGGGTAGAACCCTCCTGATTTAACAGGAATTCCCAGGAAGAAAGGGCTCCCCCAAACCGCACTTTTGGGGCATCGTGTTTAATCCATGCGGAAAATGTTCCATGGAGAGGCAGCTTCACCTTTGCTCACTCAACAGCAGTTTCCATGATGTATTTTAGATAAAATCAAAAGCTTATGCTGCTACCAAAACAAACTCACAGGCCTTGCTTGCTATCTGACCACAGCTGGCTCACAATAACAAGGAAACGTAGTAGCTGTTAGTTTGTCAAAGTCATTAAAGCGAAGGTTTCACAAAATAAACACGTTTCCCTGGGTACCTTTTGTGAATGCTGGGATGTTCACAGATAACATCTGCAAGAGCCTTCAAAGAACCTAGAGTCAGAATAAAGATGATGATACAACACCTGGTTAGACAATAAACACATTATATGAATCACCTCTATATTTCAATACATTAAAACGTGTCACTTAGAAAATAAGGGGTTTTTTTCTGCCCTCTTGATTTGTTTTGCCATCGTTTTAATTTAGGGCACATGTCCAACTCTACAAACACCTCCCTACCTTTCAGTGACTGAACGTGATTTTTGCCATAGGGTGCAGATGAAAAATTCCCACAAAAGAAAAAGCAGGTTGGGGGTGCAGAGGAATAACCTGGGAAAATAAGAGTATCAGTGAGTATGTATCATCGAGTGTAACATCCATTCCCCCACTCCTGTCCACAAAACCAAGGGCAAAAACTGAAACAGCATTTCAAGCTCTGCTGCTATGAATACACCTGAACTATTTGCTCGATACAGGCTTTTTTTAGCTTAAAAAGGATGGCAGTGATGTACAAATGCCACTTATTTCCACACCCAGTTCCAACAACATTTTTTCTGTGTATCCAACTAAATACTGGCCCAGTCACGTAATTACACAAAATACAATTAGAAGAAATAATACCATTTAAAAATGCGCTCTTTCCTTAGAGAGAAAAATAGGGAGTAGGTAGTAATGGATTACTATTAACCTCTTTCATTTAATTCGCTTTTTGGCCATTATAAAGCAACAGTAACTGGAATTTCCTGGGCATTTAAGGATCTGATGAGTCTCACAATATCACTAATCACCCAGAGGCATGTGCTCTATAGCAAAGAGTGGAAAACCAAACCCGAGTCCCATCCCTAAGAGGCAAATAAAAACGTCTGCTCAGGCTTTTGAGGCCACTCTCCATTTTCCTACCGTGCAGCACCAGACTTGGATCCACTTCGCTATTTTTCAATCCACTTGGTAAACAGGAGTGAATTGTTTATACCTTGACTTCAGTAAAGCCTTTGACACAGTCTCCCACAGCATCCTCACAGCTCAGTTGAGGAGGTGTGGTCTGGACAATAGAGTAGTGAGGTGGGTTGCAAACTGGCTTAAGGAGAGAAGCCAGAGAGTGGTAGTCAATGGTGCGGAGTCCAGTTGGAGGCCAGTATCCAGTGCAGTGCCTCAGGGGGCAGTGCTGGGGCCAATATTATTCAATATATTCATTAACGATTTAGACGAGGGAATAGAGTGCACTATCAGCAAGTTTGCTGATGACACCAAGCTGGGAGGAGTGGCTGACACGCCAGAGGCTGTGCTGCCATCAGAGACCTGGACAGGCTGGAGAGTTGGGCGGGGAATAACCTGATGAAATTTAACAAGGGAAAGTGTAGAGTCCTGCATCTGGGCAGGAACAACCCCAGGTTCCAGTATAGGTTGGGAAATTACATATTAGAGAGCAGTGTAGGGGAAAGGGACCTGGGGGTCCTGGGGACAGCAGGGTGACCATGAGCCAGCACTGGGCCCTTGTGGCCAGGAAGGCCAATGGTACCTGGGGTGGGTTAGAAGGGGGTGGTCAGTAGGTCAGAGAGGTTCTCCTGCCCCTCTACTCTGCCCTGGGGAGACCACACCTGGAATATTGTGTCCAGCTGTGGCCCCTCAGTTCCAGCAGGACAGGGAACTGCTGGAGAGGGTCCAGCGTAGGGCAACAAAGATGATTAAGGGAGTGGAGCATCTCCCGTGTGAGGAAAGGCTGAGGGAGCTGGGGCTCTTTAGTTTGGAGAAGACGAGACTAAGGGGTGACCTCATTAATGTTTATAAATATATAAAGGGTGAGTGTCAGGAGGATGGAGCCAGGCTCTTCTCGGTGGCAAACAATGATAGGACAAGGGGTAATGGGATCAAGCTGGAACACAAGAGGTTCCGCTTAAATATGAGAAGAAACTTGTTCCTGGTGAGGGTGGCAGAGCCTGGCCCAGGCTGCCCAGGGGGTTGTGGAGTCTCCTTCTGTGCAGACATTCCAACCCGCCTGGACACCTTCCTGTGTAACCTCATCTGGGTGTTCCTGCTCCATGGGGGGATTGCACTGGGTGAGATTTTGAGGTCCCTTCCAATCCCAAACATACTGTGATACTGTGAAATGGCTCATCAATGTGGTTTTATTTTTCCTTGCTATTCCACTATAATTTTTAGTCTATAATTATGAAGCTTGTCACTTGCCTATTAAAAAACAGTCTCAAAATAGTCGATCTTTGCCAGCTGAGTTCGGTTTCTTAACCTCACTGACCAAAGTCCCTTTATTAATCAGCACACGCAATCTCAGGTCGAGCTCGGTTTGCTTCAACTTGGATCGAGATAACGAACCGCTTTCGTAACTTCTGCACGAGGGTGGTAATTTGTGGCCAATTTTCTTTAAGCGAGTAGCAGTTTCCCACTCTTAACTTTTACATTTAATTCTTAAAGCAGCCACCGCTCTCGCGCTCCCATTCTACCTGAGACAGACAGGACAAGCTGTTCCAAAACTGCTCTGGAATAGAAACCAACAATTCACATATATTGCAGATACGTGCTCTCCAAATGTTGTCAGCATTACTCATGTAATAATGCACGGAAGAACAGTTCATATTTTAAGAATAACTGGCATTCTTTCACTGGTAGAACAAGAAAGCATTCGAGGGATGGCTGATCTCCGATGAAGTGAGAAGGTTTTATAAACTAAGCCTAGGAAGAGTTTTGACAAGCAAGGGAAACATTCTTGTCACGGCGCACAGAATGGCTGCTGTCCAAAACAATATTAGTACTAAGTGATTTATGAAAAGGAAGTGCCAGCTTGCAAAAATATAATACAATCCAATTTTTTAAACTGCTAGAGGAAGATCCAAATGAAATACGATAGCAACAATGAAATGCAAATAGCTGTCACTAAGATTAGAGTGAGAATTCACTTTGGGCTTGGGATCGGCAGGATGCTACCAAAAATGCAGCAGGTGGGTTTATTCTAGCTCTCTCAAAATGGAAACTCATCAAAAATGCACAATCCAGTCATAACAGGAATCTTGAAAGTTGTTGCTTTTTTCATTTAAAGGAATAGTTTTAAAACAAGGCACAAAACCCACTGTATTCCTGTCAGCTGTTCACCGGCCAGCGTCCCTGGACAGGATGACCGCACCAGAATGGCAGGGATGGAAAGGGACCTCAAAGCTGATCCAGTGCAATCCCCCCATGGAGCAGGAACACCCAGATGAGGTTACACAGGAACATGTCCAGGCGGGTTGGAATGTCTGCACAGAAGGAGACTCCACAACCCCCTGGGCAGCCTGGGCCAGGCTCTGCCACCCTCACCAGGAACAAGTTTCTTCTCAAATTTAAGTGGAACCTCCTGTGTTCCAGTTTGAACCCATTACCCCTTGTCCTGTCCCTGGTTGTCACCAGAAGAGCCTGGCTCCATCCTCCTGACACTCCCCCTTTCCATATTGATCCCCAGGAATGAGTCCCCCCTCAGTGTCCTCTTGTCCAGCTCCAGAGCCCCAGCTCCCTCAGCCTTTCCTCACACGGGAGATGCTCCACTCCCTTCAGCATCTTGGTGGCTGCGCTGGACTCTCTGCAGCAGTTCCCTGTCCTGCTGGAACTGAGGGGCCACAACTGGACACAATATTCCAGGTGTGGTCTCCCCAGGGCAGAGCAGAGGGGCAGGAGAACCTCTCTGACCTACTGACCACCCCCTTCTAACCCACCCCAGGTACCATTGGCCTTCCTGGCCACAAGGGCCCAGTGCTGGCTCATGGTCACCCTGCTGTCCCCAGGACCCCCAGGTCCCTTTCCCCTACACTGCTCTCTAATAGGTCATTCCCAACTTACACTGGAACCTGGGGTTGTTCCTGCCCAGATTCAAGACTGTACACTCACCCTTGTTCTATTTCATTAAATTTTTCCCTGCCCAACTCTCCAGCCTGTCCAGGTCTCTGATGGCAGCACAGCTTCCAGTGTCACCACTCCTCCCAGCTTGGTGTCACCAGCAAACTTGCTGACAGTCACTCTATTCCCTCATCCAAATCATTGATGAATATATTGAATAACATGGGCCCCAGCACTGCCCCCTGAGGCACTGCACTGGATACAGGCCTAACTGGACTCTGCCCATTGACCACGACTCTCTGGCTTCTTCCCTTCAGCCAGTTCACAGTCCACCACGAGGAGTTCACAGAGCTAAACCAGCATAAAACTCATTCTCAACAAAGGCCATGAGTTTTCTGCAGGAAATTATCTCACCACGGTGTCCCCGGAGGCCACAGAGCCATCACGCTGCCTTGTTCCACCCGTCAGCGCTGCGGAGCACTAAGAAAAATGGGAAAAATCCCTCAAAACCCATGGCTTGGAGTCAAAGCGGCTCTGACCTACCCGAAAGCATCGTGTGCAGCTTTTCCAGTACTTCTGCTTGGTCCAGCCAGACGTCAGAAAGAAACACAAACATGGCATCTTCATTTTCATCCTCCAGCTGCTTCAGTTTTGCAGAAGCCTTCACCGAGGCTGAAGAAGGCCCTCCAAAGAAGTTCACATTCCCATAGAAGGCTCTACATCAGTAAAATACTCACGTTAGTCCTGTTTTCTTCCCGAATCGTTAGTAGTTTTGATTATGACTCACTTAGAGCCATTTTAATTATTATTTTTATTATGATAAGTGGCTCAGATGGTATCAATAACCACCTGGAACTTCATGGAGAAACAAATAAACAGCAGTCACTCAGATATAAAGCAGGGGTGCTGCCTTTCCATAATTTAACAGCTCGTCTCAGGGTAACATTTATCCCGGGTTCTTTCCCAAATCCATGCTTAGAGCAACACGGCATTTCTTATTCCCATGTAGAAGTTATCTGGTTTTGCAACTGAGAAGGGTTTAGATCTCAATTGTTATCAACATGCAGAACCCAAGGGCCTTTGGAAGGGTTTTCCTGCTGATGCTACAAGCTTTAGTCCTGGTCCAAGGAGACCAGCAAGGCCCAGAATTGCTTCCTTAAAACTGTATTTATTTTGAAGCATTTGGAGAGGGGGAAGAACAGCATGCTTTAATGTCACAGAAATGATAAAATAATAACGTGCTTACTTAGAAACGCACAACAAAGCACAGAGCAAGGCTGCGGAAAGCCAGTTTTATACCTCGTGGTGGCAGAAGGCTCAGTAGGCGGAAATCCAAAAGCGTTCACGTGAAAAACTTCATCTTCGTACCAACCTGAGGGATTTTTAAACAACAGAATAACCTTTTGTTATTTCCACCAACATCACATCCTAGACATCAGTCAGGCGGTTGGCAGCCGGTCCATCCACCCCTCCCTGTGACAGCGCCGAACCAAACCAGAGATGTATGGCTGAAAAACAGGCTGAGCGACAAAACAACTGTTGTTTTTTCACCCGGTCACTACTTTGAATAGATGTGCTGCACGGCCACGTGAAGAACCTTCTCAACCCAATAAGAATGCAGGTGAACAGGAATGATTTTTGCCGCCCTGCCCTAGAAGTGTCCATCAAACTGCACCTTTTCTGGAGACGCTGCAGCTGAAACGAATCACTTTTAGTGATAAAACCGAGTCCCTTCCGTGCCCCGTGGACTCAGTTTCAGAGATTTTTTTTCACTACACTGTATTCAGAATAACAGAAGAGCAGCGCAAAAAATCAACCCCCCAGCTTAATCCCTGGATCCTGTCAGCATAAAGTCCCTGTTCATCTCCCTTCTTGTACTTATTTCTTTGATTTCAACTTGGATGTGGACAAATGTCATAGTTTCACCTACGCTGAAGCTCCCATTAATGAATATACGTGCTCCTTGGCATCATGAAGTTAAAAGCAGTTTAAATATTCTGCATAATAGAGGCTCTGAAATTTCATACGAAGGGGAAGTGCCAGCATCGAACCCAAATTTTGTGTGGAACGTTATTAAAAGCTTTCCAGACAAAAGCCCCATTTTCCGTTGAGATCAGGCATCATCCTTCAAGCAGCTGGATATCAACATTGTTAATGGTTGGGGTTGATGGTCTTAAAGGTCTTTTCTGACCAAAGTGATTCTACAGCTCTGTGATACTTGTGATTCTTGATCTTGACTTCTATTGGTTTACCTTACAAATTTTAGACCTAGAATACATTATAAGAAAATAGACTGGGATAGTGTATTTTGCACAGAGTAACAACCTACAAACTGAAACGCCCGTCATTTCGCCAAAACACGTCCGTGTTGTGCTAAAACAAGCCCTTCCATCGTCTTAATGAGAAGACTCACCAAAGCCTCTGAAGGACCAAAGCTTTGCCAACAGAAAGCAGCGTTTTCAGCCTGTGAAATCATCCTGTTGGGCTGTTCTAGTCTGTCTTCCTAATCTAGTCACGTCTCCTCGCGTGCGCTGGAGCCAGGCTGACTAAGGCCAGGCCTCAAAGCTGCTACAGATACTCACGTCCCACCGACACCACTAAAAAGGGCAAGTTTTGCTGTGCCTACAGACCCCAGGGTGTAACACAGGAGCTTTATGGCCAAAAATCTCAGTCGCAAACTCAGCTCACGCTCAAACCTCATCAACATGTAACTGCAGCAACAGCCGTTAACAGAATAATTTATTACAAGGTAAGAAAAATAGTCTGCTTTACCTTCTGCCAGAACAAAGCACGATTCAGTGTATAAACCACTGTGGAACTGGTGCGGAAAGGTTAAGAAATATATATTTCTTAGATTAGGGCTCTTAAACTAGTTCTTTAGCCCATGTTTGCTTTGCAGCTGGTATGATACACTTTGACACTACTGAAAATTCAGAGGCTGCTTTACGAGCCAGGCAAACAGCCCCCAAACAGGGACACATCTGCTTCTCCAAGCAGGAACACTGACCTTGGCCTAAAGGTGAAAGGGCACTGAGCTGCAGCAACCCATTTGAAAGAAGGAAAAAGAGCTGCAGTTCTCAATACGTATTTTTCAATGGTCAGAATGGGCTTCTTGTTCAATTTCAAATTCTCCAGGTCCATAGGAAATTGCTTCATCACGGAAAAAGGATATTGCTTTACTAAGGTCCAGCTGGACGACTCCTGTAGGGTCTTCTAGGAAAAACTTCCCCTAAAAAACAGGATTGATGAATAAAGCAAAATACACCCAAACACATAAATGCTTCAAGCAGAAGCATCAGTCAGCACTTAGAAATCATTTAGCCGTTATTAACATCGTAAGGTTAGAACACACTGGCAGAACCGAAAACTCTGTAGTTTACAGTAGGTGTATCTCAGCGCCTTCTCTTGCAGCTGCTGCAGTTTGGATTTCTGGTGCGGCCTCCCCTGCAATCACAGCCCAAATCCATGGCAAGTCCAAATAGAAGCACCAGCATTTCGAGAAGGGAAATGCCTAAAAAACGTCAGCGGTTCTGGCTGCTGACATAAAGTGCCACAAAATTCCATAGTGAGAAGACAAAGGCATTTTCCCTCACACACCAGCATCAACTGCTCATGGAAAAGTCTCTTCTTAAGGGACGGATCTTGCACCACTGACGTTGACGTGGGTTCTGCCTCTGACTCACGTGGCAGGAGAAAGCGGTGAGACATTTAAGCCTTCTCATTTTCTAATGTATTATAACACAGAATGAACAGTGACCCAGACACCCACAATAAAAAGCAACTTACCTCCTTGAGCTGGGTTATCATCCCAAGCACAATCACTTCTCCCACTTTAGCTGTATTGCCCAATAGAGTTTCTATTGTTTTAAGCTGTATCCAAAGGCAAAAAATGAAATAAAAATTAAATCAAACTCTCCATATATCTCTTCTCCAGCAACCAAGACAAAGCACCAACAGCACCTGTGTTTACATAAATACACAAACGAACTAGGAGAGAATTGAGGCTCATTATGAACATCAGGGACACATTTCTGAACAGCACAATTTAGGAAAAGATTTCCAATAATGGCCGCTAGCATCAAGAACTGCTTAGCAAGGAAATATTTCTTGTGATTATTTTGCTTACAAGTGGCTTAAAACTGAAAAGAACAAGCGGCAATTTCTGCTCTTGCCTAAGAATGTCAATTGTAGTAATTGGAGCCTCAGCGGGACCAGCCTGCACCCACACAGCTGCTATTGGGTACCCAGCCACACACACGCATTCGGCTTTTTTCAACAATATATAATAACTACATAATATAGGGAGAGTATTTAACATGAGAAAGCTGAGATGGGAACAGAAGACACTAAAGTTATGACCTTGTTCAGTTGTGAGTTTGTGAATTTAGTGATTTCTTATGAAAGAAAGAAGCAGGGGAAATATCCCCATGCAGAGGGAGGCAAAGTGTAATAAGCTGAACAGCAGACGTTGAAGACACGTTTCTCTTGCACTTCGTACCAGCTTTTGAGTGACTTGGTCATCCTGCTGATCTGAGCCAAATAACTGCATTTTTGACACATAAGCTAAAAAGGATCAAAAATAACTCATTTCCATTGACTACCCGTATGGGATGTAAGGTTAAGATGGCACTGCAGAACTCCTGCTTCGTTAAAGAGTGACACAAGCACAGTTCCCTGTGCAAGCAAAGTAAATCAGATGTTTTTACCTGGAATTTGCTCGTGCTGTCATTAGGGTGAGCAACGACTGCGGGAGGAGAGAACAGCTCATGTCTGTGAGTCCTCTGCAGAGACCAAAATTGAAGCAATTCAGTTTAAAAATAAATGAGCACTGTCAAAAAGCCAGTTCATGACTACCACTAAGAAAGCACTGTTTAAAGTTCTCTTAGTCTATAATATCCAGCAATGTTTAATTTGTTAAGCTTAATCGGTTCGTTTGACAAGAATT
The DNA here is from genome assembly GCF_036013475.1 of Columba livia. Classification (NCBI taxonomy): domain Eukaryota; kingdom Metazoa; phylum Chordata; class Aves; order Columbiformes; family Columbidae; genus Columba; species Columba livia. Next base: position 2,427,305 of record NC_088606.1, read on the forward strand.
CGCTTCTCAGAAATAGATATTCAATAATACTGGACAACAAAACGAAGCCCAAAAAGTGAAGTATCTGTAATGCTTCTAAAATAAGCTATTTCTGACAACCTGGAAGGAAGCGGTGAGTGAGCAAGGAAAGGTGAACTGTGTTAAATGCTGACTACGAGGAAAAGAGAAGGCTCCTCTTCAGGGCTGGGCCTATTAAAAGTAAGCTTATTTTTTTTTTTAATTACAGGAGTAAGCTACATGAACACATAAACCACTGAGAGCGTGAAGAAAATGCATTGTAGAAGTTTGCACTTATTTTGCCTTTTTATGAGGAAAGACAGAGAGCTGGGGCTGTGCAGCTGGAGAAGAGAAGCTGAGAGGGATCTGATCAATGGGATCAATATCTCAGGGTGGGTGTCAGAGGATGGACCAGACTCTGTTCAGTGGTGCCCAGCGCCAGGGTGAGGGGCAACGGGCACAGACTGAAACACAGGAGGGTCCATGTGAACATGAGGAGAAACTTGTTTGCTGGGAGGTGCCAGAGCCTGGCCCAGGCTGCCCAGAGCGGGTGTGGAGTCTCCTGCTCTGAGACATTCAAACCCCCTGGACCCACCTGTGTGATCTGCTCTGTGACCCTGCGGGAGCAGGGGGGTGGACTGGGGGATCTGCAGAGGTCCCTTCAAGCCCAACCACTGTGATTCTGTGACAACTCCAGCTGCTGTTCACAGAAACTGTTTTGTGTGAGTGCGCCAGTTCCAGCAGATTTCACTAATCCTGGTCACTGTACGAACTAAAGCTTCTTCCGTTAATGGTTAACTGCTCTTGCAGGGTAGATGTTCCCAAATTGCAGTACACGTGCTCCTAGGGGCAGCAAAGCCCTTGGTAGACAGACAGTTGTTGCTGCTTATCTGTGTGTGTAACTACCGCACGGCCCAAAGGACGAGTGGATCACATTGGCACAGACAAAAAGCTTCGCTCACACCTCAGGGCTGCACAGAACCTGGAGCACCCAGTGGGATCTGTGCTGTTGAGGCGCGGAAATGACCTTACAGCCTATGAGATTGTAAAGAAGATACGTACTTACAGCACTGGACACACGGGGGAATAATTCCACATAAGATGTGTGCAAGTTTCCAGTAGCTGTGAGCTTGGTTAAATGCTGCAAAGTGTTATATATTCATGAAAGTTCTAGGAACGCCTGTACATATTCATAACCTGTCCCCGAGAAGGCGGTTCTTATTGTAATGAGTTCTAGGAAATCCCTTCCATAGTCTCCACGTCCAGCCCTTCCTGGTTGCCCCTGCACAGTGATCGTGAACCGGGCTCTTCTTTGCTGTACACTTTTGCTTCTGGCCTGGTGTGCTGAATTGGCTGGGACTCAAACTGATGGGTTGGTTAGAACTGGCGTATCTCCCGTCCTGTGCCCAAGTTTCTGTTATCTGGTTCACCCAAGGATGCACCCAAGGTTTTTTATCTTTGCAAGGCCTGTGAAGTCATCAGCGAACTCCTGTTTCTCACATAATAAGTTACACAAAGCTAAGCAAGGCAATTGTGATGTTAAGGGTTAGCTCTCTAAGTCTTTAAGTGTTAATTAGCTAATTCCCTGTACCACCGTGGATCTGCCGCTGCAGGTAGTGCAGACACCTGGAAAACAACTACCAAGTCGTCTGGCTCCCCGTCCCACCGCTGCTCCCGCCGCGATGCACCACGGAGGCTGGGGGTGAAATGGGGCTGGACCCAACTAATCAAGCAAGGGGAAGGACGGGAAGAAGAGGGTTGTGAGCCTGTGCTGAGGGACAATCGGACGGCGAGAGCCGAGGGGCTGAGTCCCAGGAGCTGTGAGCACAGCCCGGTCCGGAGCCACGACCCACAGCTGCCGGCAACACAGAGCACGTCCTGTTGGGAAACCCTGTTCTGAAGCTGCTTCCAACAGAAGACAAGACACGTGTGTCACCAAGAGATGACAAGGGGGGGCTGGCTCTCACCGTTTTGAAAACTGGAAAATTATTAAATGAACTAAAGCAAAAGCGAATTTCAAAGCTTCAAGGAGAGCTTGAACAAGAGCTTCCCGGGGCTTTGGGTTTGCATTATCTCAACAAGCATGACATACAATGACACGCTAATCAAACGTAGCGTGGAGCCAGACTACAGGACGGAAAAGAGCAAGACACACGTAAAAATACATAATCCCCTCTTACAACATGATGCTAAAATGCATTAACACACAAACCCATGATGCTGTGTGGTGACAGAGAAGCTGCTAAACCTTCGTACAGATCCCATTTTTATTCAGACTGTACTTCAACCGTACCTCACGAAAGCACCTCAACACACAGCACAGCTGCACACCCAAGAACATAAAAACCAGCATTTTGTTTGTGTATTTTACCACACAAAGCAAAACTTCTTCTGACCTGTTGCAAGATGGAGTAGCGTTCACGGAACAGCTCCGCTTTATCTCTGGCAGTTCCAAATAAACTGGGCACGGGGAAGTTGGTCATGGACAGCCTGCAAGAAGTTGAACACAATCAGGATTCCAAAAGGTACATTCCAGACACAAAAAACGACGTATTGATCTAAAAGTTGTAGGAGGCTGCAAAAGCTAAACCACTATTGCATAATTTATTTACTCAATGAAGAAGATTCCTCCTGTCTCTCTGCATTTTGAAGGCTACATCCATTTAGATTTACATCCTTTAGATTTATCCTTCCACCCGAACGGGATTCTGCTGAAACCAGTTTTTACAAGAGCAGTTGTGTGTTTTAAGCGGCCATGAACAGGAGGATTTTCTTCCTCTTGGTTAGCAGATCATCTTCATGGGGTTCAAGCTTTCTAAAAGCACGGGCTCCTTCTGGCTCAGCAGCCTGGGCTGCTTGCTCTTAAAGCTTTAGCTAGCAAAGCATTTACAACCAATTCCTTCAACTCCTTCTTCCCTTCTCCCACCTGGGGGGATCATCAGTTGCTCCTCATTTTTCTGTTTTAGCTTTGGCAGCTCTTAGAAACCCTCCAGAGCTTCGGGGAGTTGCAGATACGGGTCCCCATTTCTGCTGCATCCTACCGGACTAAGCATCACCCCATGGATCATTGGATTTATGAGCCGGCATTTATCACAGAGCCTGATGGGCTCTTTAGAGACTAAGGAATACGATTGCCTCACTTTCTCACTCAAGCTCGAGATGAGCAGATCCAAGAGGGAAAGACCAGAAAACAGGCTTTTAACTATACGGAAATAGAGGACTTTTTTTTCTTAAAACAAGAAGTGGTTGAAAGTTAAAACAGGTAAGACTTACGGTAGAAACTTCTTTCTTTCTGAATTATAAACGTAACGTGGAATATCGAAGGCTCCGATAATGTTGAAAACATTTTCTCTGAAATAAGAATATATGTACGACGTTATATGAAGCAGATGAAACAAACAGTAAGAAAACTTGTTGAATATCATTATGTTTGCTTTGTTCACTATCACCATTTCTCCCACAACACTCTACATATTGGATACTACCACATCTTCTATTAATACTTCAAAAAAGGACACTCTTCAGAAGATTGTTCAGACATGAGAGAGGGATACATCTCCCCTTACCATCCTCTGCTGTCTTTTCTGACAACAGAACAGCCTTTGCACGGTTAATGTGAATAGGTTTAATTTAATTTAATTGAATTTCCTGGTTTGGCTCTCTCATCTGATGCCTCTCTTAGTGCAAGTGGATCAAATCCACCACAGTAGATAAAATTACCCCATGAACCTCCACTAGGGCTCACGAGCACAGGACAACCGTCATTGCTGATTAGACACTGATGTCTTGGGCTTCAGAGCATTTTAGACCAAACTTTCAAGCTTTCTGGAGCATAATTCAAGAAGACTCTGTGCTGAGAATCTGCGCACACAGATTTCACTTCTGGAGTGAAAAATACATGAAGTATATAAAGCAACACAAAGAAAAGTCACACTCAAGCCATCTGCATCATAAAGGTTCCAACGAGAAGGAGAAAAGTATAAAACAACTTTCCTATACAGTGAGAAACTGTGGGATCACAGTATCTAACGGACATGCCCAGCAAACCATTTATTTTCTCTCTTTGCAATACGATGTCAATACACAAGGTAAACACTAAAGGAAATGCATTCCTCACAATCACAACTAAAGTTCTCAGAAACTCAACTAATTGCTCTTCATTTTGTTATCTGAGAGTGAAAATCCACTACACAAAACAGCAGAAACAAGCACCATGGAGAAAAACTTTTCCATGTGCTTTCAGAAAATAAGTATTTTATAAAACCTTAGATAATTTTAAACTAGAGAAAATGAAATAAAGAAATGAACAGAATTAACACATTCTCCCTGCACTGGTTTATTTTACTGGTTAATATTCAACCAGTATCACACGTAACATATAACCATAGCATTTTAATCCCAGAATGTCAGCATTATATTTAGGATCCCCTGGAGGCCGATCCATGAGAACAATTTTCCTAAGAAGGAACATTACCAGCCTTCAGAGACAGCAGCAGCAAGACAAAAGCACAGAATCCCAGAATGTCAGGGGTTGAAGGGCCCTGGAAAGCTCACCCAGTGCAATCCCCCCATGGAGCAGGAACACCCAGATGAGGTTACACAGGAAGGTGTCCAGGCGGGTTGGAATGTCTGCACAGAAGGAGACTCCACAACCCCCTGGGCAGCCTGGGCCAGGCTCTGCCACCCTCACCATGAACAAGTTTCTTCTCAAATTTAAGTGGAACCTCCTGTGTTCCAGTTTGCACCCATTGCCCCTTGTCCTGTCACTGGTTGTCACCAGAAGAGCCTGGCTCCATCCTCCTGACACTCCCCCTTTCCATATTGATCCCCAGGAATGAGTCCCCCCTCAGTGTCCTCTTGTCCAGCTCCAGAGCCCCAGCTCCCTCAGCCTTTCCTCACACGGGAGATGCTCCACTCCCTTCAGCATCTTGGTGGCTGCGCTGGACTCTCTGCAGCAGTTCCCTGTCCTGCTGGAACTGAGGGGCCACAGCTGGACACAATATTCCAGGTGTGGTCTCCCCAGGGCAGAGCAGAGGGGCAGGAGAACCTCTCTGACCTACTGACCACCCCCTTCTAACCCACCCCAGGTACCATTGGCTTCCTGGCCACAAGGGCCCAGTGCTGGCTCATGGTCACCCTGCTGTCCCCAGGACCCCCAGGTCCCTTTCCCCTACACTGCTCTCTAATAGGTCATTCCCCAACTGACACTGGAACCTGAGGTTGTTCCTGCCCAGATTCAAGACTCTACGCTTGCCCTTGTTATATTTCATTACATTTTCCCTGCCCAGCTCTCCAGCCTGTCCAGGTCTCTGATGGCAGCACAGCTTCCAGTGTCACCACTCCTCCCAGCTTGGTGTCATCAGCAAACTTGCTGACAGTCACTCTGTTCCCTCATCCAAATCATTGATGAATAATGTGTAGCGCTGCAGAAAATGCCTGACATTTATTTCCCAGGAAGAATTAAGGGAATGAACACCAACTCCCGTAAACCCCAAATAAAGCAATAATGTCACCGCACATGGTTTCATCTGCCGCCTGGCTACACTCCTGGACCGCTGCTTCCACTGTGCATTGTTCAATCATGTCAGATGACACTGAAAAGAAAATTTCAAAGTATTAAAACTGCAGCCGATGGAAAGAGGGAAGTAAGAAAGCGAGGAGGTCTCAAATATTATATGAGAAATGGTTCAGTCTTCTCAGAGGAATATATTACACAAATAAGCATATTTTCAGTGAGCTAATGACACACAATGTTTTCTTAATATTCTTACCAGGAGGATAAATTTCCAGCAAAAAATAACCCACACACATACTGTGCCCACCATTAATTCCCTAAACATGGAGAACAAGACAATTTTAGTTTATGCAAAGCTGCCAAATATACTACAAATGTGTTAGATCTCAGTTTTCACATTTTGGAGGTTAATTTTGTTCCAGAACATTATCACACAGATTGCTGTCATAAATAAGTATTCAAACAGTTCAACATAATTTTGGAGATAGGCACATTGTTGTCTTCATGGATATAAACTGATCATTTAACTTAAATAATATTTCTAAACACTAATGTTTGGCTGAATGTAAAGGGAAGACCGATGAATGCAGATTCACAAAGGGCTTGGTCAGCGTTTCCAAGCCAAACTGCTGAGCTCCTGGCACAGAAACCAGCACGTCAAATCCTGCCCTCGAGTTCCCTGCTCAGGAAACGGGACTTAAAATGGCAATTCCTTAAGTCAGAGCAAAAGTGGCACTAAGGGTGCGAGCAGGACCCACAGGAGAGACCAGAGGGTCTGAATCGCATCTCTGTCGCAAACCTCAAACAACTCACGGATGTTAACAGGACAATATGGGATTTATAGCACAAAATTCCACCCTGGACAAAGACCAGTGTGGGCGAGTGCACGGACTGCACGTGCTACATTGGCCCTAGAGCTTCTGCACAGATTCAGATTCGTTCAAAAATGTGGATGCATTAATTTGAACCATCAGGCTTTACGGTACATCAGGACCAGCTCTGCTTTTCCTGCCTGGCTGATGAGCTGTGACCTGTTATCCCGCAGCCAGAATAAGAACACAAAGCCAAAACTTCCGTAGTCTGTGCTCTAGTAAAGCGACAAGGCGAGCATGTCCCCACCCTTGATTTAATTCAATATAAACAGGATAGGCTGGGAAGGTTTCCTGAACTCATCTAAGGCCTAGTGCTTATTTTACATCACATTTTTATATCGATTTGAACCCTTTTCTGGACCTGGACTACTAAATAACAAGTGAATTAATTTATCATTATTTATCTCATTTATTTTCATCTTTTAAAGGATAGTTTCAGATGCAAAGATGCTCATACAAACTCAGCGAGGTGCTTTTAGTAATCAGCATTGAAAAATTTCACTACTCTCGGAACAATCAGGAGGTACCAGGCTGCCAACTTTTTGTACAAACTGCAGTATTTAACAAAACAAAAAGTCAACAAGTACATTTATCTTGATCAACCCAGTAGACTAGAACGATAGCTTAGTGTATATGCTGCTAGTAACTCTGTCTTTGTCTAAATAACATTATAAGCACGAGATAAACTTAGCAAGCTTAGGAAAAATAAATTGATTACTTACAAGGCTGTTTTTCAACGGCATCGATGACATTTTCAATTGTGTCGTCAAGTTCTGCTTCACTGATGGACTGAAAAGCTTCGGTAAGATACTTCAGAGCATCCCTAGTTCCAATGAAGAACATCAGCTCAAAAAGCAATTAATGTTCAATACAGTTTATACGAACTATGCCAATTCTGGCAGATGTGCCCATAATCACTAAACAGCTTGTGGTTTAAAAAGTAGAAATTATTAGTAATGCACTAGTTTTAGTCAAAGAAAAAAAAATCACAATTGAAAGCACTGAGGATAAGAAGCAGATACAGAGAACGTCATCTTCATGCAATCATAGACAGACTCATGTCAGAAGGGACCCATGAAGTCTCCTGGTCCAGTTTTCTGCCCCAAGAGCTCTGGCTGGTCACATTTTTCACAGCACTGTTCAGTCAAATTCTCAACATCTGGTGCTTAACTACTCTCCTCGTCAACAATTTTTCTATAGGATTGTAGGAAAGTCCAGGTTGGAAGGGACCTCTGGAGACCATGTGATCCAACTTTCTGCTGGAAGCAAGGCCTTAGATCACACTGTCCAGAGCCTCACTGAGCCCAGTCTCAAGTATTTCCAGTAAGGGAGATACCACCACTTCTCTAGTCAATCTACTCCAAACTTTAATTGTTCTTACAGATTTTATTTTAAGCTGGTGCGCATTGCCTCTTGCCACCTCACTGTGCACCCTTGAGAACAAAGTACCTCTGTCTTTGTTATAACCACCTTTTAGGAAGGCTGGGATTAGATCCTCCTGAATCTTCCCTTCTTGAGGCTCAATAAACCCAAATCCTTCACGTTTTTTCCACATCAAGTTCTCCAATACTCTAATCATAGAATCATAGGACGGTTTGGGTTGGAAGGGACCTTCAAAGCTCACCCTGTGCCCCCTGCCATGACAGGGACATCTTCACCAGCTCAGGTTGCTCAGACCCCGTCCAGCCTGGCCTGGGATGTCTCCAGGGATGGTTCATCTACCACCTCTCTGCCCAACCTGGGACAGGCTCTCACCACCCTCAGGGACAATTTCTTCCTCATGTCCAGCCTGAATCTCCCTCCTTTAGTTTAAAACCATCACCCCTTGTCCTATCACAACAGGCTCTGCTGAAAAGTCTGTCCCCATCTGTTTTATCGGTCTCTTTTAAGTATGGAGAGGCCACACTAAGTTCTCCCCAGAGCTTCTGTTCTCCAGCTGAACACCCCAACTCTCTCAGCCTGTCCTCCCAGCAGAGCTGGTCCAGCCTCTGATCATTCCTGTGGCTCCTCTGGCCCCTCTCCAGCAGGTCCATGTCTGTCCTGTGCTGAGGCTCCCAGACCTGGATTATCTCGGTGTTCCTCCTCTAGACCCTCTCCTTTTTCTTAATGTCTTTTGAACCGAGCGGAGTAGAACTGGACAAGGGCATTCCTTCTGTGCTCTGGGTCCGTCTCGGTAAGTCCTCATTAGGCAGCTGGATCATCTTCACTCTCTTTTCTGCAGGCTGAGCACACCCAGCTCCTCCGCTTCCCTCACACACCACCAGCTCCAGCCACATCCACCTCTACAGCCCCCGCATCACCTGCTACAGTTCATCAGTATCTCTGAGACTGGAATTATTTAAATTCCAAATAACACAAGAATTAGAAATCTGCTTCTTTCCTCATCCTTAGACTACAGTCTCGCAGTTAAAGATGACTATTTGCTTCTTAATGTCATCTGTCAGCCAATCCAAACTGGCATTTTGGTTACCAGCCCGACCTTCAGAACGTCTCGGTTCATTTAACTGTGGGAGTCAAGAGCTCTGAACTTGCCTCCTCACTAATGAAATTGCCAGGATGTTGTCCAAAATAATCACATCCAAAATAATCACATCCCATCCATGCCAGGGACAAAATGGAACAAATATTAACGCATGATCTGGAAAGGAAAAATAAGAGCAACAGAGCCCCAGGCACTCTTATAAATCATGACACCTTCCACAGCAAGCAAAATCACTTTGCTTTGCCCTTGCAATTTCTAACCAACACACATTATTATCTACCTCTGGAAATACCACTTCTTCCCCTACTAAGAGATGCCGAACACAGAACGGGAAAGTGCAACTTGGGAAAGAGGTGCCAGAGTTGTAAAAGGACAGTGGCAGATTGAAAGAAAAAGAAAAAAGACAAAACACCAAGGAGGGGGCCAAAGGGACATCGGGGCAGGTTTTGGTGCCACCTAAACCCACGGCAGGTGCTGCATGTGTGGAGATGGATGTCAGAGGCCCACAGCAGCAGGACAGACAAATCAACAGGGGTGTGGAGACTCCAAGCGCCTGAGCGTGCGGACGAGGAAGCGGAGGGAAAGAAACCACCGCATCCCCGAGGAGGCGACGCGGGGGGTGCGGACCTGTCCCTGACCACCTCCCACACGGCGAGACCCCGAAAGCAGGAGATGGGCTGGGGATATGAGCAGCCCCCCATCGCGGCCGGAGCGGGGACCCGCCCCGAGCAGCGTGTCCCGCCCCGGGCAGCGTGTCCCGTCCCGGGCAGCGTGTCCCGTCCCGGGCAGCGTGTCCCGCCGCCACCCCCGGTACTCACGCCCTGAGCAGGAGCCCGCGCAGCCGGAACGCGGAGCTCAGGCGGCGCCGCAGCCGCTCCGGCTCCATGACGGGCGGTTGGCGCCAAACGGCTCCGCACCGCCCCCGCCCGGCCCCGGGGAGGGCGGAGGCTCCGGGTCGGCCCCGCCGCGCCCCTCGGGGCTCCGTGAGGAGAACCGCGGGGCTGAGGTGCCCCTCGGCTCGGCCTCTGGAAGAAGCGATGGCTGCAGCATCACCCACCCGGGAACGGCACCACTTTGTGACCTGCTGACACCACAGCTAAGGCGCAGTTTTTCCGTGAGTTTCACAAGAAAAAAGGTAATGCTAAGGACACCAAATACTCTTGCTGCTGAGATATCCAGCAGAATTACCAGCGTATGATTTTATCACCTTACAGGCAATGTAGTTCCTGATACTTCTGCCCTCTTCCTACCCTTGTGAAGGTTCCACTGCATCTCTCATAGTCCAGAGTCTCTCCAGCTCCAGTTTTACCTGCCATAAAACATCCATCAAACATCATCAGCTGTGAACCGGTCTCGCTGGTACTCCTGTGACTGAGCCTTGTTGTCACCCAGTGACACCTTCAGTCTGTTGGATGCCACAGGACACTGCTCTCCCATTCTTTATTTCTTCTCAGTCGTTGATCTCTCTCCCAAGGTTCACCAGCCCTGGATCGGGCAGTTAGCAGCCTGCCGTAGTTTTGCAGTTGGTTGCTTGGTTGTATAATATCTTTTATAACTCTGCCCTGGCTTTAACCAGCGCTTTGTAGGACTCTTTTCCAGCTGGACGGGTGCACTGGCACCCGGAGCCCTTATGCTCTTACACTGACAGTGACCGGCCTACCCGGGTGCCCAGTTTCCCAGGACAGCTCTTAGTTGCCTGAGAGTTTATTGCCTGGTAAACTCTTACTTTAGCGCATAGTAAACTCTTAGTTTAGTGCCTGGTAAAGTCTTAATTCCTCAGTTCATCTACTCCTGTGCCAGCACTGCCAGATGCAGATCCCTTCCAATTGACTCTGTCTTGGCCAATGAGCTTATGATGGTCTCCATGGCTGTTTTTATACAAATCCAGGGAACCACTGCTGTACGTGATTTTTCCTTTGGCCATGAGCATTTTGTTGTGACATATCACATCCCGATATAAAGCACAATAAATAAATACGCTGCGCCTCATACGGTTCCAGTCTCGTGGGGCTGCTGCCTTCTCTCCGGATGAAAAATGCCATGATGTTGCATTCGAGCACTCAGCTCCATCTCTCGAAGTGCAGCTTGATTCCACAGAAGGCTCACAAAGCAACTCTGAAAGAACATTCCTGGATCAAAAGACTGCGAGGATATAAAGATGGATAAAAAATATCAGCCTGTTTTCTATAGTCCATTCGCAACTGCATAATTTATAACCACTCCTCCTCAACTGGGAGCGAGCTCATGGGTGAAGCTGCGTCTGCTCTCTTTAGATGAAAAGCTGCCATCTGACAGGTCTCAGCTATTTTGGCAGGAAATATGATCTATTTTTCATTTCAGGCATGCAGCTAGGTGCAAATTATGAACCAAATCCTTACATAAGTTTATTTGCTAAGATTATTGTTTATTCTCCTTTCAAGAAAATCTGAATTTGACATTGAGCACATGTCTCCCACAAAGAAGGAAGGAACACCTGGAGAAGAAATGTACCTCTCATCTAAAAAGAAACTTCTTTTAAGATCTGACCAAAATGGGAATATAAAGCACACTCCTACAGCATCTTGCTGTGTTCGAGGCTCTGTTAGGTTGCCTGGAGCCTCCCACCAGAGATATAAAAGTGTTCCAGCATGAGCTGTAGACTTTCTGTTCCACCGAACCATCTGTTTTGGGCTCTGGAAGCCGTGCCCAGCTCTTCGTCCCCACCGTCTGCCATGGCTTTGTTGGACATCTCAGCTACGGTCCCAGCACATGTGGCTTGAGAGCAGCCTAATGGTTTCTGGTTAGACGGCAAAAGGTGACTCGATGGCATTGTGTTGTAACACTGAGCGCAACAAGTATAATATCTCGTTTTGATGTCTATCACTGCTCCACTGGCAAAACCATGGGCTGCTGACTTTGCACTGTTCCTGAGCTTCAGACATCGCACTGTAGCTCTGCCTGACCTATAGATCTATAAACAGAGTTTATCTGTCACCCATGGTTTTCTTAACTCTTCCAAATGCTTATTCCTATGTTTTAACCATTAACCATCATTACATTTCTTTATTTTAATATTAGCAGTTATTGACAGGAATGGTTAACATCTTCACTTCTGGATCCCATAGACGAAATATTAATACATGTCCTGCTTTCACAAGAAAATCTTTACAATCACTTTTTGGGGTCCTTCCACAAGACGTTAAAGGGCTCATTTCTCACAAGCTCTACTTTACCACTCTTTCTTAAGAGTTGTACTTGTTTTATTTTGAATCCACAGTTCAGCTGGAACTCGACAGGTTGTTGCTCTAAGAGTGTAAGAGGCTATTGCTTTTCCCAGCCTCCTGTTTAAGGACAGGCCAACACAGAGGAAAACTATATAATGGTGTGGTTAACAGGGAGGGGAGATCCCTCGAATAATAAGAAGTGTGTCGTTTGGGACATGATGGGAGGTGAGTCACCTGCACCTCTGGGATCTACTTGAGTATTCCCTGTAGCTCCTTGCTTCTTCTGCTCCCAGGCTGGGGGCTCGGGGACAGCAATTACAGGGTAATTTTCTCTGGCGTCAACAGTTTGAAGCCCTGTACAAGCGTTTTAATTAATACCAGCTATTTCATAGCTGCTGTTTCTGGCAGGAGCATAACTTATCTCACCCCCCAGAGAGTTCTGCTGTGGTTCTTACAGCACCTCCCATGTAGATCTCTCTACAGACCCAGCTCGTCCTTCCATTCTTGCACTGGGGTTGTGTTTAGGAGTTTTATTCTCAGTGATTTTTTTCCCACCTTTCATCCACAGGCTTTACGTGGTTTATTAGGCCTTAAACCTCACACCGTAACGCTCACTGTGCCTCAGTGTCCTGACCCACGGCGGAACTCTGCCCGCCCTCCCAGGGCCCCTTCCCGCAGCAGCGCACGGACGAACGTAGCAAGGCGCTGCACCCACACGCCGCCTCCGTGCGGCTGCAGCGCCGGGGGCAGCGGGAGGCCCGGGGGCACCGCACCACCCCCAAACCCCGCCCGGCGGCTCCGGCCGCGGAGCGACCCCCGGGCCCCGCACGCGGCGGGGAGAGCGCTGCGGCAGCGCCCGCCATGGCCCCTGCGCTGAGGGGAGGGTGACGCCCCACACTTTGGACCCTCCTCGCTTCCCGTCCGCCTGAGGGGAGCGCCCGGCGGAGAGCCGCAGCCTCTCCCGGAGGAGGCGGTGGCGGGACGCGAGCACTGAGGCAGGCGAGCCGCTTCCTCCTCCTCCTCCTCCCAAGATGGCGGCAGACTCCGCGGAGCAGTTCTGCGTGGCCGAGGAGCGCAGCGGCCACTGCGCCGTGGTGGACGGGAACTTTCTCTACGTGTGGGGGGGATACGTGGTAAGGCGGGAGGAGGCGGCCGGAGGGCGCTGGGGGTGAGGACGAGCCGGGGAGAGAAGCCGAGGGGGGCGGGAGGAGGGACGCGAGAAGCGGAGCGGCGCGCTGGCAGGGGGGAGAGCCGGGCTGAGGGGCCCCAGGGCGGGCGGGAAGCGGAGCGAGGGGCCTCCCCCGCCGCCATGTCTTGCCCCAACCGCCCCCTCAGCTGGTGCAGCCCCTCGGCGGCCCGGAGCGCAGCGCGGGTCACCTCAGCGCGGGCGCTGATTGGCTGGCGGGGCAGGGGCGGGCGTTTTAAATGGCGGAGCGGGGTCGGGGCGGTGCTGAGGTGACGGGCGTGAAGGGACGGGGTGAGCGGCTGTTTGCTGTCCCCTCTAAGCATACATGCCCCTTAACCCATGGCCGCCCCCTTTTCTGTTCTCAGCTGCCTCCATCACACTGCGCGTGTGGTGGAAGGGCCGGTGGAGCCGGTTTGTTTCCCCTTTCCAACAAACGAGTGGTTCCCCTGTGTTCTAGGAATGCTGCTCTTGTCTCCCTTCCTCTGTGGGGTGACAACTATAATTTGCAGTTTTTCTGGGGTGTAATTCACGTGCTAGTTCCTGAGTCGCTGCATTTTTTGCTTATTAGTAGCTGTGTGTTGCGTGCAATGTGTTTTCCTCCCTCAAAGTGGTTCTGTCACTTCAAAAGAGAGCACATCTGCTTTATTTTTTTTCCATTGAAAGATCAGTTCTAGTTCTGGCATAAGTAAATCCTTGTGACTCTTATCTCTTGTACTGAATTCATCCAGAGCTATGAATGATACTAAATTAATGGTTCTACAGCTGTTTCATTTTATCCACAGTGTCTGTGCATTTTGGCCTTAAAATGTGAAAGTCGCTGTGCTTGGTATTACTGCTGGTCTTGATTGGGTTGAAAACATATTTCTATCTGAAAGGAGGTGGGGTCGGTCTCTTTTTTTCCAGGTAACAAGCGCCAGGAGCAGAGGAAATGGCCTCAAGTTGCGCCAGGGGAGGTTGAGGTTGGATGTGGGAACAGTTTCTTCCCCAAAGGGCTGTGGGGCATTGGAACAGGCTGCCCAGGGCAGTGCTGGAGTCACCATCCCTGGAGGGCTGGACAGACAGATGAGGTTCTCAGGGACATGGGGTAGAGGTGGACTTGACAGTGTTGAGTTAACAGTTGGACTGGTTGATCTTGAGGGTCTTTTCCAACCAATATGACTCTATGATATATCATGTTCTGTCTTTTTCAATGACTAAGGTAAGCTTTGACATGTGCGAAGCTTGTCCTTCTGTATTCAAGCCTATTCGGGAACTCCTGGCTTTCAATTTGCAAACACATTGTATGTTATAAGTGCGTGCAGTAGCGGTGGGAAGGACATTTCCAGAGCTCTCAGGTACTGGTGGCTGGTTGTCTCTTCACATTATAGTTTGTTTTCTGGAAACGGGAATGCTCTTTTTATAACTAAAAACATTGGACTTAAAAGGCAGAATAGAGCTGGGCAGCTTGCGGTATTTGAGTTCTGCTCCTGAGCTTGATTCATTTGACCTGGAAAAGGTTGTGCTGCTGGTGACTGCAGAAATACTGAAAATACAGATACTGTGTGTTGAAATACAAGCCCTGGCTGCGGTAGGAAGCCAGGCAGCCGGTTTCACTGCCGGGGTTCTTCTGACAGGCTCTTTCCAGCCTCCTGCATGGCCGGGCTTGCCCAGTACCAAACTGGAATGGAATTGGGGAGCCCTTGGGACCTGCAAACTGCTCCCACAGCTTTTCTTCCCTTTGGGGGCTCTTTGATAGGCAGTGTTTCTTGTGACTGCAAGTCATGTAAGGCTTTGAATACATATTTTGTAGTATCAAGAAGTTAGTCAGCTGTAGAATAAGCATGTATTTAAATAATGTGAGCCGCCTGTGACATACAGGAAGATTTAGTGTCATTTTCTGGCCTTAAAGTCCATAATATAACTATGCAATACCTAAATCACTGATAACAGTCAGTAGTTCTTATGCTTTGGTCTTTAGAAACGAAGGTTGGACAGGCTAGCACAGTGTTTTCAAAGGTTTTCTAATAAGGGCTCCTGGGTTCATGACACATTCAGAAAGGACAATGTATATTCAGTTTAGCAGATCAACTTTGCAAAAATTTTTAGTAGTTTTATGTATTTATTTATGGAGAGTATCATCAAAATCCTTGTTACTCTTTAAGCAGCTCTGTAGACAGGTAAATCATTTTACACGTTTACATTTTACACACTGGTGGACTACCGCCCTGCTAACTTATTTTTGGCGTCAGTGTATTTGCTCAGGGCTGGTTCTGTAGCAAACGCTCAGGCTCTGATCACTGTTGCATGTGGATTAAACTGAGTAAACCTCTGTGCTTTGCGAAAGCGGCCGGCAGAGCCCACCTTGCGAAAGGCGCCCGGCAGGATAAACTGTCCCCAGCACAGGGTGTACGTGCCTGCTCGGCACCCTTCAAAATGAGAAGGTAAATGTAAAGTATCATTTAAAGGCAAGTCATCAATATCAGTAACTGAACTGTTAATTATTAACTTTCGGTTTTGTTTTTAACTTCTTTTGCTCGTGTTCATTTCATTTTGATCTTTTTTTTTGTAATTTACTGACTGCCTGTTACCTCAGTCTTTCATTTCTGTCTAATGCTAAGACAACAATTGATGATGTAATTGTTACTCAGCCTGAGTGCTGCAATTGCATTCTTTCGGCCTTCCTTCTCCTGTTTGTTATTCTTCCTCGTTGTTATTTCCCAATTTCTTTTTCTTCCATGTACGGCCTCTGTTTGGGAGTCTTTACTGATCTATTTTTCACAGAGGAATTAATTTTCTCCTTCACCTTATGGCATAGGTTAAGATCTTTTATATCTGACATCGTGTTCTTTCAAGTTTCTTCAGTTGCTGCAAGTAACTGTTCTTTTTGTGCTTTGCAGTTCTACTTTTCTCTGTATTTTTCCATTATGCCAAGAATTGCCACCTCATTAAAAGTATCTCCTAAAGCAAAACATAACAAGTTTCCATTCAGAAGCTCCAGATCTGGTCAGTTTATGCTTTTACGCATCTTTCCTGGCAACCCATTAGGTTGGTAAATCTCTGCCTTTAATGAGCAGACCTGAGGAATGCAGTGCTTTATTTTTAAAATTAGTACTTTTTTCTGACTTCCTGTTTAGTTTTTGGGTTCTTTACCCATCTGCACAACCTGGCAAAATCTCGGTTTCTGGAAAAGATGAAAAGGGCTTATGGATTAAGGAGAAAACCCTTCAGGTGAAGGAGAACCATTTTTCCTTAAAGCTGCAGAAAGCCCCAAAGAAGAGCATTAATACTTTGCTGCTCATCTTTGTTCTGTATTTGGAGGTGTGAAGGCTCACAGTACAGCAAAATTTGCTCAAAGTGATCACACCAGTGACGGAAGCAAATACTTCCTTTATTAACAGCATTTTAATAGAGGGGGGAAGCACCTTTGACAGTCTCTCTTAAGATTTGGGGGTTTTTTAAATCCATGATCATGTTATGATACCATTGTGCTTCTTGTTAGTAGCAGTTCTGTGTGTTTCCTAATGACTTAATTGTTTGCCTGTGCTATCTTCTTAATTTTAGAAATTGGCTATTGTATTATATTCATTGCTTTTTGAATACTGGAACACTTCTATCCCTACTTCTGATACAACAAACATTTTTTTATCATCTTCACCCTTCAAATGAGTGACTAAAGACAATCAGCCAAGCTCAATGACATCAGGAAATGCCTAACAGAGTCTTTTTAATAGCTTCAAAACATGAAAAATCATATTTTTTTAAACTTCTGGTATAAAATGTAAAGTATTAGCATTATTGAGCTGCCTGTTTAAACATAATGATCAGAACAATAATGTTGGGATATGACTTATGCTCTGGTAGATCATCTCCTTAAGATTATTCCGTGTTGCTAAGTAACATGGTTTGGTATTTAGTTTTAAAACGTATGGTGTATAATGCATAATTGATTTAACATTTGCAATTATTTTTCGGTTTCAGTCAATTGAAGAAAATGAAGTTTATTTGCCTAATGATGAGCTCTGGATCTATGAAATGGATAGCGGGTTGTGGTAAGTTGCATAATTCCTATTTATTTTATGTATGAAGTTAATCCTTGCATAGACTGCAATTAGCTGTGGTGAGAAGACTTTGGTTACATGAGTTACTTACTGGTCGTGTTCCCTGAGGTTTAAATAGCAGATGTTTCATGTAAAGACTGAAGAACAGACATATGTACTTACAAATTAACTCTAGGAAACACATTAATTCCTTAAGTATAATTGTTTTTTTCAAGAGGCTGTTTGAAATGGTCGGCTTCAGGCTCTGTGGTTAAAACAAGTGTGTTTTGTTTGGACATTTGTTTTGGCTTCATTCTCCATACATCAACTTTTATGTTTAAATGAATATTTAAACTCATAACTAACTCATAACTAACCATATCTTGCACATCACTAGCAATTTAACATTTACATTTTGCATTCATTGCATTCACGTATTGGATGTGGGGAGAGATAACAACACCGCTTTTTAAAGTTTTCCAGTGGTTCCCATTACAATAAATAAGGTCAGTTTGGTAAAGTCGTATCCATTTGGGCCTAGATGTGTTTTCTGCCAGCTGCCTTTCTAGTCTCCCACGTGTTTATATGTTTCTCACATACCCATATTCAAGAGGTTCGTTACATCCCCGTAGTGAGAGCAATTTGAAATGGAGGAAGAAGGGGAGGGCTGGACCGGGAAAGCGTTTTACAGCAGGGGTGAAATTCCACATCTGTGCGGTCAAGTCACTGGCTTTGAAAACAACGTTTTTGCGTATGCTTAGTGTGAAGTCCTAGCAAGTTTTTTTAAATAAAACCCTAAAACATAAAAAAAATGTACCCTCACTCAGACTGTGGGTTGCTGTCCTTCTTCTGTTGTTGAAAGTATTGGCCAAAGCAACTCTCTTGTTTTTCATCCCGATGTCCCTATGTTGGTTATACTGGCGTAGCTGTTTATATGATCACACAGGAAATTGGATCAGGAAAAGTGACCTGGGTTAAATATAACTTTTGTTTCTTTGCAGGGTTATTTTTAACCTGGATCCGTTCTGATCTCATTTGGTTTACAGCCCAGGCCGTTGTCCTGTCCAGAGCAGGGCCAGGGAAGGTGGGCTGGCCTGGGGCACCAGCCGGGACAAAGGTGTCCGGAACCAGCGCCTTTTCCACAGGGACCACACACCTACCATTGACATCTTGTGATTTAGCACATAAAGAGCTTTTCCTTTGAACGGCTGCCTCTAGTTCTTTTCGGTTGGGATAAGGTCAAGCGTCAGAACTCAAAGCTGTGAGAATCCTTTTCTTCAGCAGTAGACAGTGAAGGTGGCTGATGTAGATGGAATAAATTGAATTGACTGTGTGGTGATACTGGACCTAGCGGAGAGAACTAGAATTTGAGAGCCTAGGGAAGCTGAGTTTGATGTGGGTGCTTGGCCCAGCGCTCAGCCTCGTGGCTTCGGCAGAAATCATTTCATCAGCTAGTTGTGTAGTGCTTGAGATTTCGTGATATTACAGTTGGCATCACAGGGGGTTCCTTGTTTTTTAAGTGAGAACAGCAAGGAAAAGGCCAGGAACTGCTGCTGAACAACAGAGATCTCATGGCTAAAACTGGCATTATTGAAGATTTTTAAAAATTATGCTAAATGCAGTGCAAGATACAGCTTTAGGAGTGGCATATTGGGGACTAAAATTAGTACTTCTGACCTTTATTTCTACTTCTGCCTCAGTTTTCCATTTGTAAAATGATAGCAATACCACATTTTCATTTTAGGAGTTGTTGGCGTTAACAGCATTTCCAGGTTTTGAATAATTAACGTTTCAGCTCTGCTAATGCTCTTTTAATATGGGCTTCACCTTCCGAGAGATTGAGATGTTTTATAAACGTATGCACAAGATTCATTTGAAAGTTCTCTTCCACCACAGGAGCCTGACTTCATATATCAGTGCTAGTTATGGCCAAAACTGTATTTTTAGCTTTAAGTCTAAAAATTATTTCTACATCTGGTTTGGTTTTGTTATTTTTAGCAGGTTTGAAAGCGCATTTTAAGACTTAACGTATGTGCTAAATTGCAGGACGATGCACCTAATGGAAGGAGAGTTACCGACCTCCATGTCGGGGAGCTGCGGGGCGAGCATCAACGGGAAGCTGTACATTTTTGGTGGATTTGATGATAAAGGATACAGCAATCGGGTATTGTAGTATTTTCTTTCATCACACATTGTATTTGAATGAAGAACAACGCTGACCTTACTGTTTTGTCTGGTGTGCTTTGTGTTTGAATTGAGAAGTTTATATTTGTAGAAAAAGTTCATTTTTAAACTGACAAAAACCTTTAGTTTTTGTTTCAATGTTCAGCTCTGGATATTCTTTTCCTGGTATTTGTCACTGAGTTGTAGCTTCAGAATGAGACCAGTTGCATAAAACTCCATTTATTTCTGGAAACTGCCAGTGCTTTCCCAATTGCCTATTTCTTTCTAATATGTTGCCAGCTGTAATTCAAACTGATCTCAGAAGTCTTTTGCTCTTTGATAGTGATTACCTTTCGTGCATAAAATTAAAATATAGATGTCAGTTTTCCTTCTAATTGAGGGCTGGAGTGGCAAAGGAGAGGAAGTGAGCTGGTTTATCGTTTCGTTTAAATGAAGCCTGAGCTCAGTCCTGATTAGAAACTCACTGAAATGGAGCCCGTAACCACATCTCAGTTTAGGGTTCACAAGCCTGCTTGGTTTTTACATGGTTTCCTAGTTAGTTTAGGCAAAGCTACTGACACCTCTGCCAGTAGAACAGAACTTTTTGTGTTGTTGGTGTGTATCACATTCTTCCCATACGTTGCTGCATATTGTAAACTCCACTACTGTCACTAGTGTGTTCTGAGGGTGGTGGGCTGTTCTTTTTGCTGGTGATTTGTGCTGGATTCTTCGACATCATTTATACTGAAAATGTTGTAATTCTTTTCTTTTAAGCTGTATTATGTTAATTTGCGAACAAAAAATGGAACCTATAGGTGGAAAAAAATTACAAATTTTAAAGGTCAACCTCCTACACCACGTGACAAGCTTTCCTGCTGGGTGTATAAGGACAGGTAACACATTAAACATATTTAATATGTGTTAATTGCAGAGAGGAAGTACTAGAAAGTGAAGAGAACACAGGTTTGGGATTCAGGAAACTCTAATTCTTAGCTTGACTTGCTGTGGGATTTTGTGTAACTCTCCTAACAACTTTCTACCCGAGTTTTCTCACATGTGAGCTGAATGAATGGTGAGTATAAACGCACGTGAGGAAAGGGTTGGGAAATTTAGTGAAAGTTTGTGAAATGCTTTGAGACTTGAGATAAATATTATTATGCATCTATTACTTATGGTTTTAATTGAAACACATGGTAAAAATCAGCGTAAAAATTACAAGTTTTTGTTACATTATGTAAGCATTGCATTATCACATGCAATAAAATATATTTAGTATATTTTCAAGGGTTTGAATAGCCTACAAATGCTGACAATGACAAAGGCATTTTAGTGAGTATCTTTGTTTACTAAGAACCAAGTCAGCCTGGATATTTGTGTTGTAAAAGTTCCCGAGTGTATTTAGAAAAAATACTTAGATAAAATGAATACTTGAGATTTTGTGTTTATTATGGAAAGTGTCTGGATATTGTGGCATATGTGGTCAAAGTGACGCGTCAGTGATTTGTTATAGAAGTCGTCGTAAATAAGAATATGTTTAAAAGACGCAGAGATGAGGTTCTCAGGGGCATGGGTTAGAGGTGGAGTTGGCAGCACTAGGTTAACGGTTGGACTCCATCATCTTGAGGGTCTTTTCCAACCAAGATGACTCTGAGATATACAGTGAACACTATACAATGTAAACGATTTCTCCGTTTCTGGACTCTGCATCTAAAGAGGTTTTGCATATACTGCATAACGCCTCTCAGTACTATATCTTGGCTTTGTAATTCTAACCTAACTGCAAGACATATGAAATTACAGATATTTGGACAACTCTGTAGCTGTTAACACTATTCAGAACTAAATTATTCTGAGTATCATGTAATGCACATACTGAGAAATGACCTATTTCAGGTGGCAGAGGGTAACTGTTCCATTTAACACAAGTATTTGGGGACAAGCTATGCACCTTGGCAGGAGTTTACCGTAACGGTTTACAAGCTGTGAGTTTGCAGATCAGGATGTGTTGGTGTGTTGCACAATGCTTTCCGTAACTCTGTTTCCCTAGGAATGTCAGTCTGGAGTGACCTTCACCATCCCATCATTTCCTAAATTGCCTTCTCCCGAGATCACTAACAACTATGCCAAATCTCCTCAAATGTTGAAGTTAAACAAAACTTTAGGAAGCCTTACTTATGGATGGCCATTTCATGGGTGGAATATTAGGCTGGGAGGTGTGTAACGATACTTGCAATGCGATATGTTCAGTAAAAAAAATCTCTTTATAAGCTTGAGAAAGACATTGTAGGTCCCAAGCAGTCCCTGGGCTGAACTTTGGGAGCATTTGTTGTGAAAAAAAATGTATACAGAAGGCTAAGAAATAGGAATTTCAATGGAAAAGGGTAGGAATCGTAGCAGAAGTGGAGGCATTTCACTGTCCTGTGTGTTCTGTGTCATTCTGAGACTCGTGCGTGGAGATGTGACTGTGAGAAGCTTGTAGACGGAGAAACAGAGAACAGGGACTTGGAGGGATCTTGAACCTCCCTCCTTCTGTGGATTCCTGTCAGGCTTGTTGAGGAGCGTAACAGTAATTACATTAATATTGGTAAGGTTTGCTACATAATCAGGTGCAATATGAAATATTTTGAGCTGTTTATATTGTTAATAGTACTGTAGGTAAACTAAAATTTGAAATTAATTGTTACGGCTTATTCATTTGAATGTTATTTCCAAAGCAGGTCACTGAACTTATTTTTTGTTGTTCTTGTAGGCTAATATATTTTGGTGGCTATGGCTGTAGGAAGCACAATGAACTGAGTGATTGTTTTGATGTCCATGATGCATTTTGGGTAAGAGATTTGTCACAATTCAGAGGGATTTGTCCTTCCTGATTGTCAAAACACGACCTTTTATACTATACTCAGTAAGCAAGAAAATCTGTTAGGATTTTCTTTTATTTGTAGCATTTAGCAGAAACGCAAATCAAAATCTTCTGCTTGAATCTGAAATTTCAGATACTGCATGTTGGGAGCGCTGGGTGCTCAGGGTGTTCCAAGCACCCAGCACTAGTCTTTGAGCACAATGAAACCAAATGCTGTCAAAGCAGGAACAAAGGCAGTATTTTAAATTTGAAGGCATATTTTAAATATGAAACTCACAGAAAACTGTAGAATTTATTTCCTCGAAGTAACAGTAGACAATTTATAACTTCACAAGTCTAACTGACAAATACTGCCAGCGAATTGCTTTGATTTGTTATCCAGAGCAAATGCCATTGCTTTAAGATGCCTGCATTCGATAGTTTCTCATAATGATTTCTTACAGCTAATAGAGAGGAGACTAATTAAGGCATTTAGTGACAGAAATTAATTCCTGTCCATTCCTAAATGCTGCTGACCTTCAACTAGACCTGAGCTGCTGCCTCGTTATTAAAAATATTAGCATATGTTTCTTTTAATAAAAGTCTGTATTTTCTCTTTTGATAGATCACTTCTGGGGTTGTATCATTCAATAGCACGAAGATTTTCAAATAAAACAAGCTTAATCTTTGAACTTCTTTTCTAGGAAGGACAGATATTCTGGGGATGGCATAACGATGTTCATGTTTTTGATACAACCACACAAACTTGGTCTCAACCAGCAATTAGGGTGAGTGGTTTTTAGCCTTATCTTTTGACACAGTTGTGATTTTACTGCATTTTGAAGCGTTATTGTGCTCTAGAAATTGATATTGGGAAAAGTAATTTGAATACGCTTAGTATTGCTTATAATGTTAAACAGGAGGATGCTCAGTGCGTCTGCAGTGTGGAAGATTCAGAACTGATATGAATTTGTTTCCCCACAGGGTGTTCTTAGACGGGTGGTTTTTCTGTAATGTGGTTCTGATGCAAAAAATCCCATAAGCTTCAGAGAGGCACTAGAAATCTGAATGCTTTAGAAGATGATACAGTATTCTGTATCGAGGGGATAGTTTTGAGATAAAGCTTTGTGCTCAAGCTTTAAGACAACTGCTGGGAATACAAAATGAGTGTCTCTGTTACTGGGTAGACACGGCACTGGGCTTCTCCAGAGAAGCATTTAGTGGGCACGGCAGAGTGGTGCTGAGTAGCCGGGTGCGGGGGTGTTTTGGTGGCTCCTCACACAGCACGTTGGCTCCTGCAGAACTGGATGATGGCAATTACACTGATTTTGGGGTATCCTTGTAGGCCTTGACCGGGCTTTGGCTCTGGAAGAGTTTCATGGCTGGAGCACAGCCGTTAACCCAGGCCAGCTGGGTTAATGCCTAACGAAGGTGGTACAAACACAGGACTGGTTTTAGCGGGGCCAAACTGAGGTTAACAAACTGAAGTGTTTTGATATGAAGCCCATTAGCTTGACTGCATCTGTATATAATTAATGTGCAACATAGATAAACTATCAGAGATAAAAAAGATTAAACTGCCCCGGGATTTCTTGTTCCACCTCCAGCCCCTTTCCTGAAGCTGCTGGGTCAGTGTGAAGGATCACATCCTGGGCCGCAAGAACCAGAGCGATCTGTACATGCAGACTCTGCGTTCACCCTTCAGCTTTCACACCTTTAAATAAGGCAGGGGAGGGGTAATAAACTCACTCTATTGCGAGTTTAGGCCTTCAGTTTTCCTTTCTGAAGTAAAATTACGTGTTTAGTATGTGAGGGTTGTACACTCATTGTGTTGAGCGTTGTGTGTATAGAGTTCTATTCTCTGCAAGGGTTCATGTTAAAAACATCCATTAAACAAGTATCTCCCAGTCATGCTATGTTGTTAGGGTAAACTGATCAGGTATTTTTCAGCAAATACGTTATTTTAATCATCCTCTAAAACAGCATTTATACTTGCTTTTGCAGTAAATTAATAATGCACACACTTCTATTTATTGATATTAATATGATAGTAAAGTATAAGGCTTTATAAATCCTGGTGATTTTACGTAAGAACTCAGTAGGAGGAGTATATTGTAGTCTGACACCATTTTATGGTCTTTATAGGATATTCTAGAATTCCTATAAAATTAAATGGAAAAAACCTGAAATTACCATTGAAAAGTAAAAGCCAATTTTGCTGTCTTTATTTCTCATTTACACAGGGAAGACTTTTTGGCATGTGGCTATTGGAAGTAGCATTACATTTTAATGTCTGATTTCCAGAGATTTTTAGTACCTGTTCCTGATGGTTCACACTTTGGAGAATAGAGCTGCACAAGAGATATCAACAGTAACCTGCACGTTACTGTAATTCTATGCTTAGGAATTAAGTGAAATTCAATTAATTTATCTCTAAGTAAAGCAATGGTAAATCAGACCAAGAGGGAAGATAGTAAATATTAGCTACTGAGGGAACCCACTCAAAGCTGTCCTTGGCAATTATGTGTATTTTCAAATGTCTGTGGAATCTTGGACATGACTACAAATTATTTGCTTTTAGAATTGCAGTTCTGTCTGCATATTGATGCATGTTGGCCTGACCTTTGCGATCTCTGTGTTACTGTGTTGCCGCTCTCCTTGGCTGGTGCTTTGGTGACTGTTCTGAACGATCTTAT
The DNA here is from genome assembly GCF_036013475.1 of Columba livia. Taxonomy (NCBI): domain Eukaryota; kingdom Metazoa; phylum Chordata; class Aves; order Columbiformes; family Columbidae; genus Columba; species Columba livia. The sequence continues at coordinate 2,452,274 of NC_088606.1, forward strand.
TTCGTTGGTTTTTTTCAGGGTGGAGATCCACCTCAGCCTCGAGCAGCTCATACGTGTGCTGTGCTGGGAAATAAAGGTTACATCTTTGGAGGACGAGTGCTGGTTAGTGTTGAATTAAAACATTTTATTGGCAGTAATATTATTTTCTTGGCAGCTATGTTTTTTTGTAGCGGATTACTTTGTAGTAGAAAAATATCCAACCTGTTTGTTAGGGGCATTGAATCCAGGATGCCTCTTTTCATCCCTCTCTACCTTACAAAAAGATGAGTCTTTCTGTCTGTGGTAATAACGATACAAGAAACATTGGCCCAAATGGGGAAAAACCAGATGTCTGCATGGTAAATGCAAATGTTTATAGGTCAGCAGAGGTGGCTGATGTGTGCGGAACATCTCTAGGAGATGGTTCTTTGAGAGCGGAGCCAAAGCAAGCCTACCGATAGACCCGGTTTAAATAGTTGATGAGATGTCGGCACCGTGTGTTTGCCAGCGCGTAGCAGATTTATACATCAAATCCGCTGGCTTTTTTCCCCGCTTTGACTTGGTGAAACACTAGCAAGTAGTAAATATAACTGGGATTTTAGCTTGTGCTTCCCCCCACTGCTGAAGAAAGAGGAGATGTGTAAGAACAGTCACTCACATACACATCTCATACCCTGCTGTTCACCTTCTGGGAAAGTGAAGTTCACAACAGCTGTTGGGTTACAGGATTTTATATTTGCAGCTGCAACATGAAGGGTAGGAAATAACAGATTGCAGTTGGCTTAATAATTGAAACTGCTGTCATTTTTTGCCTGTAAGTGACTGAAATACGGTGTGTGGATACAAAGGTATTAGCCTGTGTACGTTGAGGCTGGTACCGGCCGTGCAGCGCGTTACCTGGCAGCGCAGCCCCTTCCCTCCCGTTCAGCCTCTCCTCTGCCCTCTCAATGCCAGTTTTGCAGTCTCAGCGTCAGGATGCCCTGGGTACAGAATACCTGAAGCACACGGGCACATTGCCGTTAGCAGCTTCATTCTGTGCATCCTGTATAAGCTCTTTATCACCGCTTGGATTTGCTCTCTTGATAGTTGATCCAAGACTCTGCTATTCAATACACTGTGGGAGAAACTTAAATCTCTTGTCCCTTAGGTAACAAAGAACTGTCTGTATAGGATGCACTTAGTGCATATTTAAAGCAAGGTGAGATTCTTGCTGTATAATCTTAACTCTTCCTATCTTTTTTTTAACTTAAAAAAAGATCTTAGCCTAACAAACGTGAAGGCACAACCAGCAAGGAGATATTAAAACCTCTCAGCAACACACTGAATTTTTTTTAGTACTAGTCAGAGGAGATTTTCTTATCAGTTCTTCTCTGCTGAATGATTAATGTAAGAATTTAAGCCCGAGGCAGCTATCCAATACAAAAGCCATATTCCTGTCTTACGTCTGAACACAAGGATGGTAGTAAGTAGTCTTAACTAATGCAGGCTCCCCTGTGCCTTGGAGATTGTTTGCAAGGATAGTTTTGTTATCAGCTGGAAAGCGTACCAGCCCTTTTTAAACTGTTGCAAAAGCAGAGGGAAGATAATACTTTTAAAGGTCTCTGTATGAGCTGCAGTTTATCAGGAATGGGAGAAACAGATTCTGTAAAGCAAGTTAAAAAAACCCAGGTTACTGTGTACTCCTCCAGATTTTTTTTAAATTTAAGGGTTTTTTTTACCTACATCTAATTTAGAGTCTTTAATCATATTCCGCTGAAGGATGAGACTAGATTTTATATCTCTATGACTATGAAAAGTAACAGCGAAGAAGCTTTTGAAAGCCCCCATTGCTGTGTTCCTATAGTTTTGTTATATGAAAGAGAAGGAATTAACTGTTGGTTGGAGATGCCCTACGCTGAACATACGCCAACTTCATCTTGGAAAGCTGCCCTGCATTCCCAAGTACTTGCAAATAAAACCGTGTAAAATTGCGCTGTGTTCCCTATCCCCTGTTTTTCGTGCTGTAAAAGCTGTGCTGCAGTGTTACAAAACGCTTGCTCCTGCTGGCTCAGACAGAAACCAACACACACAGAGGCAGGTCCGCAGTGGCCACGCGACGTCCAGCCAGTTTTTCAGGTTGAATCGCCTCCCACAGCTGCAGGAACAGTTTTTACCTAAATACCTCTTCAGAGCGACCAGGAAAGAAAGTCACCACGATCGATCCTCTTTATTCTGCGTGATGCGGCCTTTCCTACGGGCTCGTACCCCATAGAATTGTTGCTAAAGCCCCAGCTCTGGCTGAGGGAACCGCACACTGTAGCTGTGCCGGAGCTGTAGGTTTGGAAATAACTAAGGAAATAAAGGGCTATTAGAAAAGATTGCAAAAGTATCTAATGTTACTTGAATCTTGGGTGTCAGGGTGAGCTGTGCCAGGCCGAGTCCTGTACCTCTGCTATGAACTCGCTCTTTCGTGTCTGCTGCATAAACGAACTCTTGCTGACCGGAGTCCTGCTCCTCGTTTAGCAGCCCCGCAGGTGTGCGAGGGAAAGGAATGCAGATGTCAAGAAGTAAACACGCAGCTCAGGACCTTCTGGCCGACCCTTTATTTCTGAATGCTTCCTTGGCCTTCAGAGCTTTGCTCCCTCTGGCTTTTTTGTTTAGCCAGGGCTGTCTCTACGTGGCACAGAGAAAATCACATGGCGTTGTGTCTGAGCTAGTGAGGGTTGTTGCGCTGTGCCTGTTGCAAATGAACTGTTTTACAACTCAAGCCGGCCTTTGCAAGTGAAATTATTAGTAGCTCGCTTGTCACTTCTCCCCTGTGCTGTCGCATGATTAGATGTGCCCTGAGAGGACGTGCCCTCTGGCTTCTATTTAACTTTGACTATTCAGAAATCCAGGGCTCTGATCTGAAAAGGTTTTTCTCTTCCTCAGGTAGCTCCAGTTTCCTCAATAACCATTTGCTAAATTTCAGTGAAACCGCTTGGGAACAATGTCAGAGAAAAGTGAAATTTTTGGAAAGATGTGTTTCATTTTGTGGGAGAGCAGCAAGTGTAATTTTCACTTTAGTGATTAATATTGATTCGCTTTCTATCCTAGAAGTAAATAGAAACTTACAAAAGTTAGGGGAACATTTAGTGGGGCTTGAGGAATTAACATAAGACGTGAAACAGGAAGGGAAGGCTAAAGACATCAGGGAAAAAACCCTAAATTTCCTGACAATGGGAGTAACTCCTCCCCAAAGGATGAAGTCTTGCTTTTCTCCGTAAATAAAGGAGCAAATAGGGGGTTGCTCTGCTCCTCCTTCTCCTTCTAGTTCACCATAATACAAATCTTCCCAGGGAAAAGGCTCTACAAGGAACCAGAAAGGGCCAGGAGTGTCATGAGGCTTCTGCTATTCATCTTTCTGGGAGGAAAGGGCACCTTTTTCCAAACTTGGAGCTAGAACTGGTAAAAGAAGATGATGGTGATGATGATCAAAATCAGTTGTACCAGGAATCATTTGCAAACAGGCTCAGAAGTGTTATGTGGATTCTGTTCCTCCAGGTAAGCCCCTGAAACAACAGAAACGGGAGACAGTGGGAAGGAAGGAGAGTTAGTCCAAAAGTTGATGCAAGTCTCTTGTGTCATTTAAGTGGAAAGTGGAATGATGAAGTAATAAAACAAAGTCTTTCCAGCAGCTCTTAATGCATGTTTGTATTTCCTGGTCTCCTTTCTGGCGCTGAAGATCGGCAGATACACTGAGCCGCAGTCCTTCTCTTACAAAGATTTGAGCTGTAATCGCTGCTCGACTGTAAATCTCAAATGGGAGAGCTGCATAGAGTTGACTGAAACAGCAGTGAGCTGTAAATATATCACCCTTACACCTTTGATCATGCTAGAAAGCAAGCTAATCCTGAGACAAAGTTAATGTTTACTGGGCTGCAAATAAATGAACATGCTGCAGATAAGTAGGATGTTGAAGGAGTAGCGCAAAGGGAAATGCAAACCCTCTTATGAGGCTTGATGCTTTTAAGCCAATTAAGAATCATTTTAGGACTGTCAGCTGAATGATTAAATATAGTAGGTAGCATTTAGAAATAGATGAGGAACTGCACGAAAACTTTGCCTGTGGCAAGTGATGATATAATAATCTGTGTGCTTTATAGTTTTGCAAATAAGGGTCGGGTAGAAAGGCGTTTTCATTTATTAAAGCTGTGATAAAGGACTGAATCTTAGACATAAATGTCCAACTCATGCTGTGTTTTGAATTCAAAATGAGGTTGATGTAATTGCGCATCTGTCAATCTGTTGAATCATGAGAATGTAAAGATTGTAATACATTGATTTCCCAGGGACCAGGAAACTGAGAACTACTCCATCTTCTACCTAATGCCTAGGAAAGGAAAGTCAGCGGGGAAGTCTTGAACAGCATCTTCTTGAAACCTTAATTTCCAGCATAACAGCGACTTTCTTCCCTTTCTTTAATAGAAGTCCTCTGTATGGAACTGTGTTATTCCAAGATGATTACATATTTTCAGGTCTAGAGGCCGGGATGTTGCTTTTTCCCTCCCTACCCACGAGTGTACTGGTACAGCAGAAGACAGTCAGTAATTCCATTCTGCTTTCTGCTTGTATAATCTGTTCTTCATCCCGTTCCAAGCCACCTGAAGGAGCAGGAAACTCAATAGACTTGTCATGCAAGACAGATCTGTTCCGCCAGCGGTCAGCTGGACCGCACGTTATTGTTATATTCACCCTCTTGCGGGGATAAAGTTTCTCAGACAATGCCCAAAAGCCTTCGCATTCTGCTGTTCTTTGGCCTGTTGGCCTCTCTGAAGGCGTTTCCAAAATGCTCGTTACCGTTCTCTCCCCTAGGACAGAAAAGGGCTTGGTAAGAGGAGGCCACAGCTATCCTGAAAACCTGAAATACCCCCTGAGATTTTCCATAGCTCTGATGGACAGCTCTGGAAGTCTCAAACTCACTCACTGGCTGAGTTCTCAGGGGTAAAACTACTCTATTCTGACTTAAATGACAAGTCTAGTTTCTGCCTCAAAGGATCTGCAAGCTGGAGAAAGGCTTATTCTAATAGATCTCGGGACTACCTTAGGAGAAAAGAAATTGGAAGGTAAGGCAAGATATATTTCCCTACTTCTCAGAAATTGTTTTGTAGCACCCAGGGGAATCACAAATATCCATCAAGTGTGTCGCGAGGCATTGAAAATATTGCTGCAATCTAAAGCAAAGAAATTCTTTCTTATATTCTCTCCCCCCTTTATATTTCTAAGGCAATGGCTTTCTTCATCTCAGAACACAGGCAGATACGCAAATGTATTGATTTCCCATTGTTCTTGTTGACACATTTTATTGTTTTTATGGCAAATGCTAAAGGGTCATAAAACCTTGTTGTTGCAAGTAATGACGTTGTGAAAGGGTTTGCCTTCCGGAAAGGGGACGAAAACACGGATGTGATGACCGTGTTGTGGGATGTCGTGTGCTCAGGCCAGTACCTACGAGAGTATTTCAAGGAGTAAGTGACCAGGCAGGAGGATGCGTAGTTCTGATCAGAATGCAAAGACAAATAACGAGAGGAAACTCGACGTAGAGAATTATACCTTCTGCAATTACCTACCATGAATTCTATGCATGAAAAAGAAATACATTGGCAGGAACTGAATATCACATAGTTCTTCACTAGTAAAAGCTAAAATAGGTCCCATAGTGCAGTTGCATTACTGTAAATATTCCCGACAGGTAATTTTCTGAGGGTTGCATGGGGTTTTTGAGAAGAAATGCTGTTTTAAGGCACATGGGTGGAGTTTTCTTCAAAATAATTGTTACTTGGAATATTCTGTCCTGGAAGGGCCTTGCTGAAATATTTTGCTCATTGTTTGCTTAATATAACACAACTGGGCTTTTATTTCTTTGTTTTAGCAAACTAGGATGAACGATTTGCACTGCCTGAATTTAGACACTTGGACCTGGTCTGGAAGGTGGGTTTCTCTCATAACACTTACAAGTCCACTGTAGTATATTGAAACACATTGTAGTTCCACTGCTAATTTTGTAGCTTTTCTGAGAGGAGAATGGGAGTTTGGGGACTATTTGAACAGCTGTTAGGTTGTGTTTCAATTTAATTTAATTTGATGGTGGTTACTAAGCTCTTTCTGTTCTGCGCCCAAGCGTTGATGATGCTATTTTAAACACAGCAGGTAGTGATTGAACATCCTCATTTTCAAGTCCGGCTACATTTGTCCATATGGAGTTTTAGTTTTGGTGTCTCTCCGAATACTGTTTTTACTGTCTGGATCTGGCTCATGGTGGTACAGAATGAGGAAATAGCTCCTCCTCCTCCAAGATAAGCATATTAAGTGTTTCTTTTTTTAATCAAGTGAAAAGCATGACCGATTTGATCCCGCACCAAGTGTGTTCTCTGAGCTCAGAGCGAGGAGAGGGAGCAGAGAATCCTCCATCCACCCCGATGGACAAGGAAGTCCCACAGCATCCTCTCAAAAACACTTAGAAGATTTCTTTAATTAGCACTTAGGATTAACTAATCAGTTTAATTCCCCTCTTTCTTTGCTGGGGGTTTCATAATTAGCAATGCTTTACCTAAATGATAGCGTTGTCCCCCTGAGACTGTGAACTTTACCTCTGAGTGGATTCATTATTCAGATTATTGCTTTAGCTGCTTGCTTTGTTGTTGTTGCATAAGCAGTTGCTTTATGTTCCTTTAAAAAGACCTGTGACAGTTGAATGACAAGTCAATGAGAGGAACTTCAGGCCCTGAAGGAGAATTGTCAGTGTCAAAGTTTTGTCCACGTCCTCGTCAGCCAGTGACCCCTTTTGTTTGGCATATGTAAAGCTAATCTTGAAGTTTGTAAAAGTATTTTCTGTTCTTGACCTGAATAGAAGAGGCTGATTTTTCCGTACGGACACACAAACGCGTCCTTAGGCTGAGGATGATAACAGTAAATGGAGCCATTCCGAAAAGCTAAAGATTGTTCCAATACTCAGTTGTTTCTATTAATATATTGCAATCCAAGAACAGCTCGCCTGAGCTACTAAATCACACCCGTGACTTTGTATTGACTCTGATCATTATACATGTAGGAGCCTCCTATCCAGCTGGTCCATAGCACCTCTGCAAGGAGTCTCTGAGAGACTGAAACGAGAGATTTAAGAGAGACTGAAAATGAGATTGAAGAGATGAGGAATAAAAAGAGTCTTTGCAGAGCGTCTGCTGCTGTGTGGCACCTTGCAGGAGTCAAATGTTCATCTTAATTCATATCTAGAGTGGTAATTAATTAAAGGCTGGACTTGAGGAAGCTTCAAAAGCCTGAACACTGGTACTAAAGTGACTTATGGAAGCCTGAGAAATATAATGGAGACTATCACAGATGGCAGAATTTAGATGAGCCATTGTCAGGAGGGAAAAAAAAGGCTACTTTCCTAGGGCTAGATGATGTTTTCTCCAAACAATTTATTAATTATCTGCTCTGGTCAAACCATCTCGTATTTCCAGGCCACCTGCCAGCATGCACACACTTACAATACCTCTGTAGTGTGATTTTTATCTTCTAATTATAAGAGGAGCAAAAACCAGCGTGTCTTTCAGGACAATATCATTTTTATTCCAATTTACAGTCTGTCCTTGCACAGATTGTTTGGAAAATTATTTTTGGCTACACGGTTCCTCTCCTAAAATCAGGAGTAGTGGCTGTATTAGAAATGGGGCATTCCACACATAAACGTTGTGAAATAAGACAGAGTAGATAAACAGGCTGGTTTGGTTTTACCTGAAATGTATATAGCAAAGAAATGCTGCTGGGACCAATAAAGTTATGTCTTGAGAGTGTGAAGTAAAGAAAATAACTCTCTGTCCTTTGAGTTCCAGCAATAGTTTTGAACAGTTCTAATCAGACAACCCATTTCCAACTGCAAACTGCCTCTAAAAAGCGCTGGAGTCATTCCAGCATTTTACAGGTGGGGAAATTCCTTCTGACTTGTTTGCTGTCTGACTGAGTTATTTTCTCCTCTCGGTGTTTCTTGTGAGGAGCCTTTCCTTACGCTGTAGCTTCAGATTCCTTTCTACTGAAATTTCTGATCATGAATTAACAATTGGGCAGGATGTGACCTTTCTGATCTCGAGAACAGAATTATCTGGGCCACTCTGCAGCTGCAGAGAAGTTGCCCATGCGAGTGATCACCAAATGAGACTTGAGGGTTTAATACAGATTAAAAAGTTGGGCTGAATGCTGCTGACCAAGACAAGTCACCCGCAGGTGTCTGAAGTTCCGTAAAGTCCAGATCTCCCAGCACAGAGGACTTGGGGTGGACAGTCCTGCACCCAAATTAACTTCTCGGGCATCCTCTCCTAAAAGAAAAACTCCAAATGCAGTGATGATTTTGTTTAAAGCCTCGTGGCTTCTCATTAACCAGTCACGTCAAATTCTTTTTCTTATTTGACTCTATGCGATTCCTTAAGGAATTGCTTAATATTAACCTATTAATCCAGGAATATCTTCTAATATGAGATCACAGTATTTATTTTGGTAGCCACTACCCAGGAGTTATCTTGCCTTCCCTGAGCTCCACTGACCTCTTATTAAAAATGTCCAATGTTATGTTATTTCTGTTACTGTGATAACTTCTTGTATCAGTAGTGTGAAAGGTTAAAACGTTATCACCCGGCAGTACCTGGTATATTTTTCTAACCATCAAAGCCCATTGTATCTCAGCACAGTCTGCCTCTTTTTCCAGTTTCAGAAGCATCTTATACAGGAGTTGTGCAGAGCCCGCACTCACACATTGTGACTTGGCTTCAACTTGGGCGCCAGATTTAGCGGGGCGGTTTTGCAGTCGCTGTTTAATTAGGCGCGATGCTGCGGTCTTTGCTTCCAGCTGCAGAACTGCAGTCACCAGTACTGAAATTCCTGTAACCGAACCGCCTCAATTCCTCACCCCAGGAACGCTCAGTGAAGAGAAACAGGCGCAGCTGCTGCCGGGGGAGACTCGGAACGTGAATCACAGATTGTGCTTTCCAAGGACCTGTTTCTCTTCACTGATTATAAAGGAAATGCAGGTGACTCTCTGCACTCTGCATATTGCAGATTGAGCACTTCTGTGTGTATTACACTCACTAGTGAAGCGGAGGGGAAGAAAAAGTAACTTGATTTGAGATCCAGCCTACCTGGACTGGCCATTCCTTTCTGACCCACTCTGGACAGTCTCCGACTAAGATTCTGACCCTGCAAGAGAGTTTACAGGTGTTTGCACCTGCTTTTTGCATCATCTTTCCAAAAGGAGGATGTACCGGGCGTGTGGTGTCCTGGATTCTACGTGGTTAAGGGCTTTACACGAGGAGTTGCCTCTCTGCTGAGTTGGTATCAGGATAGTAGGTGGGCTGGTGCCCTCTGGAGGTCCCTTCTCTCGGGATCCTCCTCAGACACCCACTATAGATAATCCCTTATGTTCAGGTTCTTTGCTGTTCACATTCTCGCCTCAAGCATATCTAACTGTGCAGATAAAGTGAAACCCATAGATAACATCTGGAAGAAAACTCTTCTTTTTGTTAACACGAGCAGATTTTTGGAATAGGAAACTCAATTTTTTATTGAAGTGTATCTCAAAGTGTTAAAAGGCACAATGGGTGAAGAGAGAACTTTTGGATAAAAGGTAAAGCCACAATCCCTGTGCCATTGAAGATCGTTTTCCTGGGAGCAGAGAGACTGTAGCCCCTCAGGATTCATTCCATTTTATCTCCAATAACAGAGTCCATTTACATACACGTTCTGTACAGTTTATTTGAATGTATAGTCCTTTCTTTGCTGTCCCCAGTGCCTTCAGCTGTTCGATATTTACATAATTGATGGTTCAGAGAACAGTTGCTGCCAGGAATTACTTTGTTTAGATTTGATCACCGCTCCAAAGTGAATCCAAGTTGTGTAAGTGCAGCGTTTTCACTGGGAAAATATCCAAGCTTGTTCTAGGACAAAGCAAATTAACTGTTACATTTTCTGGCAGGTTAATTTTCAGCATTCTTTGACAAATTGGTTTTGTTTATTTGTTTCATCAAGAATTAATATCAGCGGAGAGAAACCGAAAGATCGATCCTGGCACACGTTGACTCCCATAGGAGATGACAGACTTTTTCTCTTTGGTGGACTAAGTTCTGATAATGTCCCTCTAAGTAAGTAATCCAGAGATTGTGATTCTATGGTGCAATTCAGTACTAACCTCGTGTAGCGTGCGCATTTGTCGTTCTCAAACTACTTAGACCTGAATCTCGTTGCAAAATTTTCATGCTGCTTGAATATTTCTCTAGATATCTTATTATTTCTATTAAAATATAAGAGCACGTTGTGTAGTACAGTGCGGATGTATGGTAATAAACCTTCAAACTATCATCTGCGAGAGTAAAGGCAAGAGTCTCATGCGTTTTGATATGAACAAAGGGTGCAGGAAGAAGATGCAAATGATAATGCCAACATAATGTGGATTGTGGGATGAATAACAAATCACAGCTACCAAATGTTGACTAGGAAGCAGGATAGTCTTATACTGAGTTCCTTTTCTAGAAAAGGCAACTTATTTTCATGAAAAGATGTGAAATTAGTGGAAATAGTTTTGAGTGTGACAGGTATATTCTGCTGGGGGGGCGGGTGATTTTTCTCAATATATCCAAAAGAAAAAAATAAGTGTATTTGAAGTCCAGATTTTAATGCAGTGAACTCTGTGTGACTGAATGGTGAAGTTACATTACGAAGGTTGACAAGATACAAGTGAATGTAGCAGTGACATGACTGTTATCTTACTGTGATGTGCTCTTAGAGCACAGAGCTTTTTGTCTGAATAAAAAAGGTGAGACTTTGTCCCAAGAACAAGGACTAATGTGTGTTGTTACATTGCAGGTGATGGCTGGATTCACAGCGTTACAACAAATGGCTGGAAACAACTCACCCATTTGCCCAAGAGTAGGCCTAGGTACACAAAATAGCTCCTGTTTGCTGAAATTTAGGCATTTTAATAAATTAACTAATTTTAAATTATCAATCAGTATTTTTAAACTACATTATAAGGGGCTTTTTTAGAAAATTAATGCAGTATTTAATAGTTTGCTTTACTAACTTGTATTCCTTCATACTTGATACAGCACTATTACTTTCTATATGTGTTATAGCTGATGCTTGCTTGCATTAAAAGACCTTTTTGTGATGAAGGATCTGGGTGTCCAGCTAACCTGCTGTTCTACAGCCAAATTGCTTTTATATAAGAAAATATATATCACGTAACTTTTGAGGAATTAATAACCTATGAGAATAAGAAAAGTTTATTAATGTCCAAACATTATTAGAAATACAGGGGAGACAACCATGAAAATGTTGATGGACCGTTCAGACTTCAGCAGTGTAATAAAAGACCTTGCTTGGCTGGGTTTTTACCTGAGCAGAAGTACCTAATTGCGATCACGGTTTTGCAAATCTTAATTTCGTACTAAACAGCACATTAAGTGACTCTGGAGTTTTGTTATTTTGAGGACTTAACTGCCAACAAAAAGGACCAAGTTCTAGGACATGTTGTTCCTACTGGCAACAACTTGTCTCTTCCAGGTTCTGTTCCCCTTCCCTCTCTAGTTTAAGACTACAAAAAGATACAAGATTATGTCAAGTTTCATGTTCTGAACCAGAAGGTGCTGTTGAAAACAGGCGCTTGCTGTACACAGCACAGACTTATTCCTATTTTTAAACAGTGTTTGAAGCATTCTCTATATTTATAACATAGATACTATTGATTTGCTGTAGATAGTAAGTTTTAGCGTAGTGTCCAATTCTGGTCTGGCACTTGCCTGCTTCCTGCCTTATGTTCTGGTTGCTATTACTGAAATATCTTCACCTCAATTAATATTCTTGCTGTTTTACCCTATTCTAGGGTGGCTCTTTAAATACAACAGCACCATTAGACCAAATTTTCGGCTGTCTTAAATTTCAAACTCTTTCAAGTCCAAACAGACCGTAGCTTCACAGAGTGTTTTCCTTTTACAATCCGTGAACTGATACATGAAGCAACTGCCTTAAATGACAATTTGCATTCAAAGATCATGTTTGTCTTTGTGTTCAGTTCCTTACACGGCAGGTCTCATGAAAGTTACCTGCTGAAGCGAGCTGCCTCGCCTTGTGTCATTATTTTTACTGGTGCATCATGAAAAAGGATCAGGAAGGGCTTTAACTCCAGCCTAGGGAGCTGCAGCTCAGCTTTACTCTGCAGTTAGTCTGGACTAAGGTTTGTGCCTGAGATGGTGGTAGAGCTGGATGTTTGGAAGCTGTGCCAAAGAGGGTTCCTGAGGGCGACACTGCGAAATTCGCTGCACACACAGCCCAGACCCTCCTATAAAGACAGATTTTTGCTGCCAAGACTCTCAGAGGTCCCTCAAGTCCAAACATGTTCTTCTCCACCATCTGAAGATGCAGCCTGGTTGGCTTTCATTGACCTAAAACACCTCCCTCCCTTAAAAACAACAACAACAAAATAGATATATAGATATATAGATATATAGATATATACACATTTCAGTAAGCTTTTTCAGGAAGACCTGGAAACGTGGGTAAATGGAGCCGTACCAAAAGCCTGTGTAAATATTGAATTAGTTTAAGTGTTAAGTACTTAGTTGTAGCGTAATTGTGCTCACACGGGATTACTGCAGTATCTCTGCAGCTGAGAAAGCTTTAAGTCAGTTCTATCGCTAATATGACTTTACAGCAGGACTTAAAATGCTCTGGCAAGCATAGATATGTGTGCTTATTTCTATTTTATAATATTATATGGTATATCACACATGCATTAGTGTATTTTCCTGACGCTCTGCAAAATCGATTCTGTCCTTAAATTCTGTAGAGAATAATTTCCTGCATTTTTAGTAATTTCTAAAGAAATGTCTTCCAGGTTATTCTGTGATTCTGTTTTGCTAGACGATATTTTTCTTCTTTCTGTCCACCAGTTGTACTGCATGCCACATTAAAACAGAACAAATTGCCTGCTTAACCGCTCCATTCCTGCTGTTTTCATGCCCATGTAATTGTTGCTGTAGTTAGAAGAGCTGTGGGGACATCAATCCAGCATCTGTATGATTTGAATAACGTGCTTTGTTAGAATGTTTAGGTGCTAAGTTAGAGCAGCTGTGAGAGGACAGTAAACTCTGGCAGCCTGTAGACAAAAAAAGCCCCAGGTTGGGAGCTAGGATGGCAACAAGTGGAGGCAGGAAAGGCTCCCCAAGGTTCCGCGCTCATCAACGCCAGGCCAGACTTTCCCTAAAGCAGATAAGGCACAGATCTATGCACAGGTACGAGGAGGAGAAAAGGTGGGATTACAGTTTAGCCTGAGGAGAGCGGTGAATAATTCCTGATGTGAATGGAGTAAGAAAGCGAGAATGTTGATTTATTTTTATTGTTTTTGCATGAAAGTTGTAGTGGCGTGGATTGTTTTAAATGGACGTAAAGGGTGTGGTGATGATCATCTTGTGATGTTCACTGATACACCAGCAGAAAAATCATGGCAAAATCTACCAATAATAAAAAACCGAGCAAGGTGTAGCTCTGAAGTAGCAGAATCTTTGTTAAAGCAAGATTTTACAAGCCAGGGTTTGGTTTTATACCACGTGCTTTCCTGTGCACAGCACAGAATTGGTGGGCGGGATGTAAGTACTTGACACACAGAAAATGCTCCCCAGGAATCCCGAGGGGAAACGTAACACTGCAATGGGATCGTTTGTTCCGAAGCTCCAGGGTGAGAGTCGGTACTGAAAACCCCACGGCCTTAAAGCCATTAGAATTGTAGTTATGGACTAAAGAAATAGTGGAACATGTACAATAATTTTTTTTAAAAAAAAGCTATTGGCTATTGACTAAAGCTTTGCTTGTATAGTTATTTTGTTTTCTAAAACTTTTCCACTTGAAAATAGACAAAGATATACAACTAGAGTACAGAAGAGTCAAATAATGACCAAAAAATGTTGTTCTGCATGAAATGTCATAATTGAGCTGAATTCTCATGAGATGGATAGTCACATTGCTCTCTCCTTTTACACTGTTAAAGCAATTAGTCATAGCATATTTTAAGGTATTATTTTTCACCTCTGAAGACTTTTAAAAGAATATTTGTCTTGGTTTCCTGAGAAGTGAGGGTTACATTGTTGTGCGCTGTGCTTGGTGTGGCTGCCCCTCCTGCCCGTGTACGTTGTGAATCGATTGACCCATTTCATTAATATTTGAGAAATAAATAGGCAGCTCAGAGATATTAAGTCCCACCATACTCTGTGCAAAGAAATGGCCAGAGAGAAAAGAGAGACTGTGGTAACCGCTGCGCTCGGTGCTTGTTCTCCATCCTCCCATGTGAACAGAAGGTCGATGACCAACGGGCTTCGTTGTTCTGCAGCTCACAGAGCAACTTGTGAAATACCTTATTTTAAATGGTAATAATTGTCCTTGGGTAAGTAGTGAGGCCAGGATTAGACTTTGAAGGTGCTGTGCACAAGCTGTGGAATCACAGGGTTAGAAAAGTGACCTTTGCATTTTAGTTAAAAGGAGCTTGTATCCTTATAGCAAAAATATCTTCTGAAAAGAAACTTGAATAGGAAGAGTGGAGGAGAGTCTGTGTGAGGTGAAGAGGTGAACATGCAAGCGAACTTGCTGCTTTTCTGAAACCCTTCAATATGTTGTTTTGAGGTTTGTTTCGCTGATAACACACAACTGCCTGTTGGGACCTGGTCACTAATTCCATTTGTAATCTTATTTCTAGATTGTGGCACACGGCCTGCCTGGGAAAAGAAGGAGAGGTGATGGTGTTTGGGGGCAGCAAAGATGACTTGCATTTCATGGACACGGTCAGTAACTGAATAATGAAATCCTGGCATTAGAATAATTAAAACTGAAATAAAATACTGTTGATACAGTTGGGTTCATTCATGTATGGTGTTGGGAGATGTGACCTTAGGTGGTCTTTGGGAATAATCGATGAGGGTTTTTTCTTGCCCTTGTTAGGCTCATAAAAAGGAATTTATTCAGATTACTTATAAATAATTATTAACTATTCTCAGTTTTAAATTGTGCGTGTGGTAATAAATGCTGCGCTAATGTAGAAAGTAGCAGTATTTCTGAGAGAAGCTCTTTGTCGTGTTAACGGTGGTTGTTTTTCTTCTGTTGATCAGGGTCACTGCAGTGATTTGTTGATATTTCAGACTCAACCTTATTCGCTCCTCAGGTGAGTCGAGGTTATTGGCACCACGACTCCGGTGTAAATCATTACGACACTGTGCTCGTACACTCAGGTCTTCAGGTTATAGACCATTTCCTTAACTTTTCTTTATTTTTTTCCTCCTCCTTCAGGTTGTGTCTTGACTGCATTGGCAGAAACGCCGCTCTCCTGGAGAACCAAATACCATGTTTGCCGTCCAAACTTTTGGAGCAGGTGCTCAAAAAAATAACCTTCTGGGCTGCAGTGAACCACCGGCAAGAGAAGAAAGCTGAAACGGAAAGACAAAGCCAACTAAATTCCACATGAACAACGGCAGCAAAACTGTTGAACACTTGGCTTTATTTACAGCGTACAAGCAAAGTGTTTTGTTAGTGAACTTTACTAATGCTACAGAACAACTGTATGTTAAGCTGAGTTTCTAAGTGAAGTTTGAGAACAAAGAAATCCCTCTTATGGGAGTCTCTTTTGTTTTCGGCATTCTAGAGAACTGATAGAACTTCATTTGTATATATTGTTAACTTCTGCTGTTGTGGTCTTAATGGGACAGTCCGTACAACTTGTTCTTTTTTGAAGGTGACAGATGGTACAAAATGTTTTCAGTTGGAGAAAATGTGGCTTGAGTCTAAAATCTTCCTACAGCCTTATCACATCGGCCTTTCTGAAAATACAAAATGAGTTCCACACCGTTATCTCTGGAAGGTTCACACTTGTCAGGCTTGAGAAAGGTAATTAATTTGCTAACACCACCAAATCTGATTATTTGTTTCTACCAGACTCTGTCATCTGGCCGTCTAGTCAAGTGATGGAGCCAGAACTCTTACTCAAAGTAGGAAAATCAATATATTAACCCTGCAGCTTGAGGAAAAAGCTGCCGTGAGCAGCGTTACCCTTTGTATAGGAAAGCTGACAGTTCGTAATACGGTTTTACTATGGTTCTGTAATCAATGAGTCCTTTTTGAAATAGGTTGTATATGGTATTTTGGATGTGTAAAGTTTATATTTAATTCTTGTTTAAAAAAAATGCTTATTTATTGTTTAAAAAGAGGCTATGTAGTACTTGGCTATTTTTCTGTTCCAAAGATTTAGTTAACAGGAGCACAGTCATTAAAATTTTATAGAGTTGAATCAAGACCCATTTTGACTAGTTTTTGATGTTCCTACAATCTGCTAAAGTTACTTAACCGGGGAAAGGGGTTTTGGAGCAAAGTTACCTCAAAAAGGGCGGGTTTGTGACTGGGTATTGTAGCAGAGCTGTATGTGGTAAACTTAAGCGCTTTGGTGGCTTAATTTAACCGAGGAGTGCCGGGCTTTGTCTGAGGGTTTCGTTTAACTGAGGAATTGTGATGTCTTAGTTAACGGCGTTTTTCTCTTCACAAATTATCCGAAACGTTGGTTCCCCCGTTTGCTGAGGGGGGCGAGGCGGCACCGCCGCCATTTTCCCTCCCGGACCGGCGGCCCCGTCCCGCGGACACGGCGCAGGGTCCCCGCGGGGATCAGGCTCCGTGAGCTCCGGCAGCACCCGGGGCGGGGATCCCGGTTTCCCTGCCCGGGTCCCGCTCCCGCCCGCTCCCCGCCGCCTCCCGGCCCAGCGGGGCGGGACGCGCCTGCGCGACGCCGGCGGAAGCGCCGCCCGCCCGCGGATGTTGTCGCTGCGCGGCCCCGCTGAGGTGAGCAGCGAGCGGGGGCGGCTGTGCGGACCGGCCCGAACCCCGCGGTAGGACCGGGGCTGGGGCTCCGCAGCGCGGGTGCGGGGGCTGGGGCGCCGCGGCGTGCGGGGGCTGAAGCCTGGAGGGAAAGCGGGAAGGGCCGGGCGGCTGTTAACGGGCCTGGGGAGGGCGGGTTGCGGCCCTGGGTTGGGGGGATGTCGCGACAGGTGAGGTTAATGGTGGGGACGCCGCGTCCGGGCGGTCGGGGTGTCGTGTGGGCAGCCGGGGCAGGGCTGTAGAGTCACAGGATCGTTTTGGGTGGAAAAAGCCCTCAGGATCATGGAGTCCAACCATAACGCACTGCCCCCTGTCCCTGAGAACCTGATCTCCGTGTATTTTCAGCCCCTCCAGGGATGGTGACTGCACCACTGCCCTGGAGAACTGGGAACTGCAGAATCTTGTGTTTCACTGCAGGACTGAAAAGTGGCTAAAAGGGGAATAGTTGTCCAGTGTGTCTTAGCTTGTTTAAAAAAATTAAAAACGCTTCTCATTGCGGAGAGGTCAGTAAAAACCTGGTTAACTTTATCTCACTGCAATGTGAGTAAGACTTTCTAGTTTAAAGCGTAGTTAAAGGGCAAAAATAGACTGCCGAGGGTGATGTGGTGTCTCTGCTGTTGGAGTGATGCAAATTAAACCAGAACCTGTCAGGTGAGGGGTAGGTGCCAGGATCTGGTGTGAGCGCAGGGTCTGACAGTCCCATTAAGGTCTTTTTCACTCCTGTTGCTTCGCCCGGTTGCACAAAACCACCGCTTGGAGTGTCCAGCTGCCCTGGCTTTTTGATCTGTGTCTTAAAATCTTGGTGTGCTGACAGTTTCATCCCACAACCGTAGAAAAGCTAAAGCAGAAGGGGACTTGGGAGCAGCTCCGAAGTGGAAGGTGGCTTTGATTTTTGCTGCATTCCGGGCACGACCTGGCCGGGCTGACTTCAGCCTCTCCTCCTGGATCGGTTCCTCCCGCCGCTGGGGCTTTGGATCACCAGTGACCCCAGCGCCAGCCCCGCGCGCCTCGTGTACCAGGGAGCTACCCCGCACCACACGGCGCTCAGCAGCCCTGGGCTGTTGTCTTTCCGGGACACGCTGGGGTTTGGCTTTTCCACGCCAGCAGGATTTGGGGCAGGGGGCTCTGTTTTGTGGGTTGTTTTTAGCGTAGGTAACGTGTCCTGCATTTAACAGCTGTGGGAGGTTTTGGCTCAGGCAGCGCAAAGGGACTGATCTGAAAAGATGCAGGAATTTTCACTTTTGTGAAAACCACACTGTAAGCACAGCTTTCAAATTCATTCCTTGGCTTAAATTGGCAAGTGAAATAATTAGAAATTGCACGCAACTGAGGAACCCCCATCCAAAACTTTCCCAGCTGATGGGATCAGTTCTTCCGCTAAAACATCCTTGTGAAAGAAACGGAGTGTAGCTTCTCTTTCTTTTTCCCTGCGGTGGTTTCCAAGCTCCCCGCTGCGTGTTGCTCTGTGCGCCGTACCGCCATGGCCGACGACAACGAAGAGCTGCAGGCGGATGAGGAGCTCCCGGCTCCGGCCGAGGACGCGTTCGAGCAGCTGGAGAACGACAGCCCTGCCGAGCGCAGCGGGCACGTGGCCGTCACCGACGGGCGCTGCATGTACGTCTGGGGAGGCTACAAGGTACGCTGTGCTTGCTCATTAGCCCTTCTGCCACCCATGGTGCTGGTAATTACGTCCCATTAGTTTGGGTGTGACTCTCAAATTATCCCTTCCCAGAAAACAAAAGCTCCAGTTATCAAATTAGACTGTGACATTTAGGAGTTTTGAAATATTGAAATAAATGGTGAGTGTTAAATGCAAACAGATAACTCGAGCGGGGTGCAGGCTGTTGTTGGCCTTTGTCGACTCATGTGTCTGTTGTCGGAGAAGGAAATGCTGTCTGGTTTGAAATGCACGCCCCGTAAAATGGTGCTTTTATTTATCACATCATCAGCACAACTATATATTACAAATTAATGACCACAGGTTGGTTATTTATCGCACCGGGTTATGTGTTTACTGCCAGCAGAACCAAGTCGTTTTACAATTTTGACAGGAATGAAGATGAATTGTCAGTGATTTCAGTAAATAAATGGGTAGCTCAAGACAAACCTTTCCTGTATGGTGGTGTCATGCAGGGGATGGGGGAACTGTAAAGGAAATTTGGACTCATTTCTGCACCCTAGATAACCTGCTTGGGCTGTGGAAAGGTTTAACGTCCCTGTAGCGCAGTCTGTGTCTGCTGGGAGCTCGGCTGGTCCCCAGCAAAGTTAAAGAGGCAAATCCCTGCTCTGCAAGGGCTGCAGGGCAGGTGAGTGGGGCTGGGGTGCAGCAGGCGCTGCTCCTGCTGCTCTTTATTCCATTATTAGGTCTCAGGGGGTGCAAACATTCACCGGAGTCTGTAATTCGGTATGTCAAGCGTCCTTCTGATGTTGCTTTTTCCTTCTGACCTGTTGCACAGAATGCCCAAGTCAGGGGATTTTATGACTTCTATCTGCCTAGAGATGAAATATGGATCTACAACATGGAAACTGGAAGATGGTACGGTAAATAATTAACTTAATGGTGGGGTTTTGGGGGACAAAAATAAAATCTTAAATTGGAATAGCGAGTCTGAGGGTCTGTGAACAGAGAGAGAATTCCCGATCTCTTTGTTCTCACATACCAAACTGTTGCATAGCAGGAGAGCCTTGGCCCTGGGCTGGAAGCTCATCTCTGTGGTTATGATGTTTAGAAACATTACAAACCCAGTAGCAAACTGGAAACCTTCAGTTTAGACAGGTGCATCCTCTTTGCCTGAGGATCTTTCTGGGATTTTGAACGTGAAGGGCATAACAAACTCCCAAACTGGGCGGGCGGGATTCCTCCCCCACAAAACACGTGTTCGTTAAATTGCCTTTTCCCCACCCCGCTGTCAAACTGCGTTCGTCGTAAATTGTTAAACCTGCAAGGGTGTGAACAGCTGGTGACTGAATGGTCCACGGTGACCTATTCTAATTAAAAATACTGGTAGCGTTAGAAAATCCCACTCCGGATGAAATCATCATTAGTTTTTCTCAGATGAACGGTTTTAAACTGTGCTTGTAGGAAGAAGAGTAGAACAGAGGGTGACATCCCGCCCTCCATGTCCGGGAGCTGCGCCGTGTGCGTGGACAGGGTGGTTTACCTGTTCGGGGGGCACCATGCCCGCGGCAACACCAACAAGGTGAGTCCTTGGAACGTAAAACCCTCCTCGCGAATGAGTTTATCCTCATTAGCTTTTGTTCCTGTTTTTTTATAAACTAGAGGTGGCTTTTTCAGTTAATTGCAATGCATCCAAAGCAAGAAATGTATCATCCTAACAAACCACAGAAACATCTTCCTGTGGATGACTGGACATTGCAGAGCTTCAGTGTTAATAACAGGGTTTTGCTAATAGTGTGTCCGCTCGCTGCGTCCTCCACAGCTTCTGCAGCAGAATATTTTCATCTGCCGGCGCTATCTCTGGTTACTGAAAGCAGATGACCGGCTTTCTCATCACCCTGTTCTTTTTTTGCTCGCCTAAGAAGTTTTGACTAACAATACATGGTGCTTACCTCGTATTGGTTACATTACATCCCCGCTTGGGTTTTGTTCCATGTAGGGGATTATCTGCCTGACCCTTCCCAGTTCAGTGTATTCATTTCTCTGTGACAGGTCAGCTAACGTGACCTTTGTAGAACTGACCAGCCCTCAGCTCTGAATCATTGCACACAACGTGCTCTGGTAGCTTTACAGCACTGGAGAAGCACCAGGACCTGCTATTTATTTTGGTTACAGTGATTCTTGTGCAATTCACCCTCTAAATTGTACCATAGGTGCTGCTGAGTTTGCTTCTTTTGAAAGATGGGGATTTGCAGAGCTCTGAGATGATATCAGGAGCTGATTTGCCACTGCTCTGTAGTTATTTGAAATCGTATTCATCTCTGGTAATGTTTTTCTGATGTTCTGAAGTGTAGTTCAAATTAAACAGGGTTTTTTTTTTGCCTCGATCTTAAATATGAACTAGAAAGTAGCTTGATGCGATGCTTGCAAACAGTTTGAAACAAGCTGCATTTCTAAAGTGTGATTTGCTTCCTTCCTGCTGTGGTATTCGTACATTTCAGTTAGTTTATATATGTGTGTCTGCTATTTCTCTCCATGTAAAATGATGTTACGCGCAGAGAAGGGATGATACTGTAAAAAAAGCACCTTTTTTAACCATTTTTTTAAAATTGTAAGACAATTGCTACTTTCTACACACCTTCATTGTATCCCATGTCAGCTTTTGGATGGTAAAACTCCATGTTGATAGCCTTGTTACTTTTGTATAAAGTGTTTGGGGCTTGAGTCTGCAAACAGATCTTTGGATCCACATTTTGTTCCAAACGTTGTCAGTGCTCTGTGCAACTAGGGAAAAAGCTTTTAATGTGTTTCTGTACCGGTACATGCTGATTAAAAGTTAATATTTTAATATCAGTCAGACTTAAGCTTGAAGCTAACTGTGTGGGTAAAAACAATCTCTTTGTTTTCTACAGTTCTACATGTTAAATTCCAGATCCACGGACAAAGTGCTGCAGTGGGCCAGAGTGGAGTGTCAGGGGGTTCCCCCTTCGTCAAAGGACAAACTTGGCGTCTGGGTTTACAAAAACAAGTAAGGCCCAGCTGTCCTTGAGTGTGTGTTGGCTTTTAATCCCTCTCGGTCCCGTCGTTGTCATGCCTCTCAGCCTTTTAAAAGCGTTCTGTTCTCTAACGGTCGATGAGTGAAAAACCCCGCTCTGATTTGGGTGTATGTGAGCTGCAACGTGTCTGCGTGACTCACAGTCCGACACGTGGGCTCCTTACAGGCAAACCTTCCACCAGCACATTGTTATAGAGACGTTGCGCCATGGTTACTTGTATCAGCATCACCCTCTTGGCAATTCCATTGGGAATTACTCTCCGCAGAAGCCTTTCTAGGACTCCCCGTATCACACGAAACGCAATCCCTTGGCCACAAATTGTGGGGCAGCTTGTGTTTCTTTGATCGCCATTTACTCTGAAAATTGCTTGTGGCTTTTTGAGCGGTGCACGCGCTGGATCCAGCGCGGTTTGTGCTGGTTGCACAAAACCAGGAGTGCGCGCTGGATTGCTGTTATCTGATGTAACATGTTGGGACGGTGTCCCAGAGCTGCCAGGAGGCCTCTTGGCACCGCAAACCTTGGAAAAGATGAGGAACAGGGGGAGAAGGTGTTGAAGCCAAACGAGCTGACGTGCAAAACGTTGCTGTTGCCTTGCGCCCTCCTGCCCGTGCTGGGCAGGGAGGTGGCTGGTGAGGGTGTTCCAGCCTCTGGCACGGGAGGGTAGACTGAGAAAAGCCCCTCGTGTAGCTGGGGAGTGTCCTGCTTCCCCAAACTTCTTGTACCCAGCTGCTGCGGAGTTTGGGGATGAAAATGAGTTCTTTCAAGGGAGAAAATGGGCTTTTGGAGCATCTCCCCAGGGCTGGTTTCTCAGAGGGTTCCTGGCTTCTGCAGAACCACAGAGCATTTTGGGTTGAAGGGACCTCTGTAGATCCCCCAGTCCAACCCCCCTGCTCCCGCAGGGTCACAGAGCAGATCACACAAGTGGGTCCAGGGGGTTTGAATGTCTCAGAGCAGGAGACTCCACACCCGCTCTGGGCAGCCTGGGCCAGGCTCTGGCACCTCCCAGCAAACAAGTTTCTCCTCATGTTCACATGGACCCTCCTGTGTTTCAGTCTGTGCCCGTTGCCCCTCACCCTGGCGCTGGGCACCACTGAACAGAGTCTGGTCCATCCTCTGACACCCACCCTGAGATACTAATCAGCAGAAATAAGATCTATATGTCCTTGCGTTTGAGCCACATACAGTGATTTTGGTCTGTACCACCACAGACGTGCTGCTTTGTCCCTTCCGTGGAGGGAAGGCTCCGTGTTATAGAATTTGCCGCAGACACTTCCAAAAGATAAAGAAATTAATTGCCCATGGTTCTTGTTTTCAGGTTCTTGATGTGGAGAGAAAGCTCAGTGGTGTCAGTTTAGATGTAAATCTGTACAAGGCTGGAGTTGTGGGTGATTAGTTAGGTGCTGTGGATTGTTTTCTGTTAGTTTACAAGTCTAAAAATTTCTGGCAAAACAACACCATTCAGTTCTGGTAAGTGCTAAAACCCAAACATAAAGATAATTATATTTAAAAAAAACCAAACAAACAGTAAAAACAGATGAGTGACTGCTCGTGGTAGCTGTTCTCCAGGCTTAGAAATGAAACGCAGCAAGTACAAAGGAAAACCTTTCCCCAGAAAAACGGAAAGCTTCCCCGGCCGGTGTCCCCTCGCACGCGTCTCCACCGTGTCCGTCCGCGCTGGGACGCCTTCCCTTTGCTTCTCAACTGGGTGTCTGGACATTTTGGGCTCGGGGAAATCTTTGGGCAGAGGGTTTGGTGAGGGCGGAGGTGGGAAACGGCAGCAACAGACCCGGCGGCCGCGGGGTGGGAGCTCCGGCGGCCGCGGTCGAGGCGCAGCAGCCCCGCGCGCCTCACGCGTTTGGAACCAGAGCAGAGCTGGAAGCCCGAGGCCCGGGCAACAGCAGCAGAGGGATGTAACGTGGGTGGTTGGGTGGATTGGGCAAGAAACGGGGCCCCACACCTGGGAAACGTGCAGCGCGGATGGAAGTAACGAAGGCAAAATAACTCCCCTGGTTTTCCTATCTGCTGTTTGAGCGCGGCCTTTACAGAACTTCAGTGTGTAGCGACAGATGTGAAAACATTTCTAATAGATCTTGATGCACGTTTTGTTTCAGGCTGATATTTTTTGGAGGCTATGGTTATTTTCCTGAGGGGAAGCAACGGGGAACTTTTGAATTTGATGAAACCTCTTTTTGGGTAAGTAAACTTGGAAGTAATTTCTATTGAAACGTTAATAATTAATGAGTGCTTATTAAAACTTGTTGTTGCTTGTTTAATATTTTTAAAGAATTCAGGTCTTCCTAGAGGGTGGAATGACCACGTGCATGTTCTGGACACTGAAACCTTTACTTGGAGCCAGCCTATAACTACGGTAATTATTCATCTTGTGTCAGTTAATCAGGTTACAGCTCTTAAGAAATATGTGCAGTGTGCCCTATCTCTTGTAGCACACTCTGAAAATAAGCTTGACTTTGCTAGGCCTGGCTTCACTGCTTTAATTGGTGTCGAGTTAGAAGAGGGTGCTGATGAAATGGCCTTGAGTGTCCCTTCCAACCCAGACGGGGTTTGGTGCGTTTCACTTGTGTGCTGAACTGCGGTCAGAACAAAACTAAACCCTCGGAACTGCAAATATAAACCACGCGAGTGTCTCTGACGTACTCAGGAACAGTGATATTGCCACAGGCTTGGAGGACATTAAATCTGAGAGAAGTAACTTCTTGTTTAGGCTACCAAAGAATCACTTTGTCTTAGAACATACAGATCCCAAAGATTTCAGAAGTAACTCTGTAGAAATATTAATGATTTATTATGTCATTGCCTCATTTGCAGTCCAAGGTCTCATGTCACAGAACCCTCTTCTAAAAGCGACATTGATACCTTGACACTCAGAGGGAGAAAATCCCATTTCTAGTGAGTTTTCTCATCTTCCCCCACAAAAAGCAAGTTTCTGCCCACAGGTTTCTGCTGAAATGGCATTTATTGTTTTGGTGAATGTATCCGATGAACTTACCGTCGTACCTCGCGTTTCCTTTTCCCAGGGTAAAACCCCGTCGCCACGAGCAGCTCACGCCTGCGCTACCGTCGGGAACCGGGGCTTCGTGTTCGGCGGCAGATACAGGGTGAGCCCCGGCGCGGCGTCACCGCGCGTCCCAAGCCCGACCCAGAGTTTCAGCCGCGTAATGCAATTTCAGTATCATTTTCAGCATTTCAAGTGTTTTCTTTCTTGTAGGAGTCCAGGATGAACGACCTGTACTATCTGAATCTGGATACGTGGGAGTGGAATGAAATGTAGGTATTAACACTCGAGTTCTTTTGTTTGTAACGCAATAGGAAATCGCCGCTAATCATTCTAGTGAAATGTGGTAACTCAAACTGAGCGGCCCGAGCAGTTCTGACTTGCTGTCCGGCTTTTTTAAGCACTGATACGAGTAAAATTCTCCTAGTGTGTCTCAAGATAAACTCGCTGTAGGGTCACGAGTGATGTGCAGTGCGAAGCTGCAGCCAAAAAATAACCAGAGCGGGAGAGAGCAGCGGGATTTCATCGTAGCCCGTGTGTAATTCCCGGTGCTCTCTCGCCCCGCAGAACCACGCAGGGCCTGTGTCCCGTGGGCCGCTCCTGGCATTCCCTAACGCCCATCTCCTCCGACCACCTCTTTCTCTTCGGAGGATTCACCACGGACAAGCAGCCGCTGAGTGAGTCATTCCAAAGGGATTTTGTGTTGTCTTTGTGTTCTTGTTGTGCGCAGAAGCTTCAATTACTGCCCGCTCGCCTTAAATTCTTTCTGGATTCTTGTGACGCAGCTCCGTACGGTCAGCTGCTCGTTTCACAGAGCAGGAGTCACTGCGCGTGTGGAGACGCGTTTATAGAAATTCATCTGCTCTGAAAATACATCTAATGTGTATTGCAATTAGTGAGAGCTTTGTAATTCTCCGTTTTCCCCTTCTGACTTGGCTCCCATAAACCACAACAGGCAGCCCAACGTTTCATAAGGTTTTTCCTAAAACACATGATTTATTTAAGAACAGAAAATAACTGTTTTACACCGAATTCCGTGTTTATTGCAGCAAACATGGCAGAAGTGCTGTTTGTATTTGGGGTTTTGCTTGTTCTCAGGTGACGCCTGGATTTACTGTATCAGCAAGAATGAGTGGATACCGTTTGAACATAACTACTCTGAAAAACCAAGGTATGGTCAACACTTTCTTGGAAACTTATAGCGAGGAAGCTTTTCACAGCGGCCGTCAGGGAGAGGACACACGTTCCTCTATACGGCGCTTGTTTTCCTTAGGGACACAATACAAATTCTGGCTTCTGCCCCAGAATTGTGGGTGTAGAGCGTGCGCACAACATACGCTTTGAGCACCTGGTTGTGTGTCAGCTCGATGTTTGAAGCAGCAGGAAACCGGGGGATTTTGGTTTGATCGGGGTGCGCTGGGCCCAGCGCGTTCCTGCTCATGCCCGAGGTGCTTTTGTCTTCCTGTGAGTTAATTAGCGCTGACGAGCTGCAATTTAAAAGCATCAAAGTTGCTGTGATGCACGTGTGTGGCGTTGAAAACACTCGTGTCGTGTGAGTTCCGGCTTGTTTGGGGAAGAGTTCGGGTTGGGGTTACATGAGTAACCTTGGGCATGAGGAGAGCAGCACAAACCCGCGTTTGACACAAGTGGGACATGAAAATGAGGTTTGCGGTGACGACAGCAGCGCCAGGACGCCCCACACAGCCCGGGGTTTGCTGACCAGTTTTCTTTCTGTGAATGTAAACTGCTGGATTAATCCCGTCCCCAAGTGGAAGCACAAACTTGCACGTGTTAACCTTAGATACAAACCCCAAGCATGCGTGACTGGCCCGGGTGGGTTTTCTTGGTTTAACGCAGCGCTGCCTTCTGTTGGTAGGTTGTGGCACACGGCCTGCGCCAGCGAAGAGGGAGAGGTGATCGTCTTCGGGGGCTGCGCCAACAACTTACTCGCCCATTCGAAAGCTGTGAGTGTGTTTTGATTTCCCTTCCCACCGGAGGCGTCTCATCGCTCCGGCGAGCGCCACCTGTTTGTTTGCACTCGGCGGGGTGACCCCGTGAGGACTCAGCGCTGCGTGAACAAAGCTCGAAGGGGAAATGTTTTGCTGCTTTACTGGAAAACAAGGTCTCACGTCCCAGCTCCTTTAGCTCTGCGCTGGGCTGCTCCTGGGGGTGTTTTTGGGGAACCCCCCGACGCGCTGCTCCAGAGGGGGCTGGTGAGAAGGGGCTGAGCAGAGCGGGGCTCTGCGGCCAGGACGGGACGTCCCCAGGGCTGCGAAGACACAGGCAGACTGGGAACAAGCCCCCGGGGCTCCCCCGGCACAAGGGGCGCTTTTCATTCATCTCTAGTGCCCGTAACTTCCCACATTGTACAATGTGGAGAGCGATTCTGCATTCAGTCTTTGTGATTTACGTCCAGTCTGCTCCCCCCAGTCAGTGTCTCCCAAACTGGGCCACTGGGTCCTTTCCAGGGTGTGTTTGTGTGAGTTTTGCCTCCCGGAATGATGCGAATCCACATAACCAAACCGCTTCTCTCTGTCCCCACTCCCCAGGCTCACAGTAATGAAATCCTCGTGTTTTCTCTACAACCGCGATCTCTCGTAAGGTAAGAACTCCAGGCTTCAGCATTAGACCATCGTGTCCCCCACCTGAGACAAGCAGTGCAGGGCTTTACCGCCAGACCTGTTTCTTATGTTCTTAAAATACGTGAAAGTATTTCTTATACCACCAGACCTGTTGATGATGTTCTTAAAAGAAGTGAAAATATTTCTTATGCCACCAGACCTATGTTCTTAAAAGAAGTGAAAATATTTCTTGCCCTAAAGAACGCTGAAATAACCGCAGTTGCTTACGCGAGGTAGCACAAGATTCCTTCCAGAAGCAGGAATTTGGCGCTGCTGACGGTAACAAGCCCTCGCCAAGCAGCTGTAGGAAGGAGGTGACCCGTGTGGCGTTTCCTCTCCCGCAGGCTGTGCCTCGAAGCCGTCATTTGCTTCAAGGAGATGCTGGCGAGTTCCTGGAACTGCCTCCCCAAGCACTTGCTGCACAGCGTCAACCAGCGTTTCGGAAGCAACAACACCTCGGGCTCCTGAGCAGGTGTAATAATTGTACCCAGCGTGGCAACCATTCAACTTGTATAGGTTAAATAGCTGTATTGTCGTAGGTAGGTGCTTCTTGCCTTTAAGTTGCATGTGAATGGCCTAGAGAGAACCTATTTTTGTGTAAAGATGTTTGCAATAAATGTATTTAATGCAAGTGGAGATGTATGCTGTGCTTAAGCTAAAAACTAGTTCTGGGTTTGGCCACGTTGAAGTAGGCGTAGGGGCCAACACCGCGAGAGAAGAGCGAGTGTGTGTGTGTGGAGATACTGGTGGAGGCCCCAGCACAGGGCTTGAGGACTTACTGGTTGTGCAGGAAGCACCCAGACTAGAGGAGAGGAGCACAGCTTTAGTCTGGGCTCAAGATCGCAGTCCTGGCTTAGTCTACAGCGTTAATAAACTGCTTAACATTGTGCCACAAATGCTCTAAGGTCAGAGAAATGGGGTTTGGAAGTTGTACCTTGTCAGAGTTGATCAGTGTTGTAACGCTGCAGCTGTGAGGGCACCGCCACTCTGCTTGTTCGTAGCTTTGTTGTTTTGGAACTCTCGGTGTTGTGGAACTTCAATGGTGAACCCTGGGCAGCAGATATTCTGCCCTGAGAGGGGGAACGGAAGCGCTTGAGCCGTTAGCGGCCGCGTCTGTCACCTGTGGAGCTCGTGTATGGCGGGAACAGCCAGAGCCACCAGGGACCCCGAAAAGCGGCCTCAGCTCATCCACAGCCCAGCAGGTGACACTGGGGACAAGGACGGGCTGTGCTGCTGGGGGAAAGGGGTGAGATCATGTTTAAGCTGTCCTCAAAATAAAATAAAAATAAAATCTTTGACTTGTAAAACCAAAGAATCTCTGCATTGTAGTTCCTGCGCCGGTTTCTTTGGTAAGGCTGAGTTTGGGGAGGTGCAGCCTGGCAGAGCCGGGCTCGGGGTGGGGATGAGCTGGGTTTATTCTGACTCAAGCTCCAGCCGTGAGGGTCACAACCGCAGCACTCAGGCTGTGCTGGGGAAAATAGAACTCTGCGTTTACTCAAATACAGCATTTTGCACCGAAACTCTCCCACCACACCCTCCAGGCCCCGGCTGAAGAAAGGTACAAGTATTGGGACGAAACGACGCGAGTTTTGCTGGGGAGGGAGCGCTCGGCCCCGGCACCGAACGGACAGCGCGCCGGGACAGCGCGCCGGGACGGGCCAGCGGGCTACGCGCGTGGTTTGATGCCATTTGCGGGGAGTTGCTACGAGTCCGTCTAAACCGCGACGCAGGAAGCGGTCCTGGCCTGCCGGCCGCCACGGCAGCTCCGGTCGGTCAGATTAACAGCGCGGGTCCGTCCGTCCGTCCGTCCGTCCCAGCTGCAGGTGCTGGATTCCGACTGCGCGCAATCCCGGGGCTGAGAAACGCAAACACCCGCTCACTTCTTTTTCCTGTTGAGGAGATGAGGCGCAGACACTTTGACTTTACCGGGAATATTTCTTGACAAATCGGTGTCCTGCCAAACATGAAAAATGAGAAATTAAACACAGCAGAAAAGCATTTACGAACATTTTCTCTCTGCTGGCTTCCCCAGCCAACACACGGCTGATGTCAGCTTTCCGTTGTATTGATGAACCACTTAATGCTGTTTTGTGCAGCTTCCGTCAGCTCCACGGGGATGGGAGCAACTCCTCCCTCCCCAAAACTAGAGGACTTTCTGGAAGCCGATGCTTTTGCCGGATGTATTTTAGATCAAGAACAACACAATACAGAAACCTGAGGGTCAGCGACACCACCGAGGCTCAACTTGGAAAGATTTCTCCAGTCTCAGCAGTACTGACAAATACAATACTGCTAAAAACTACAGGACACTTGGTTTTGGGAGTATCTACCCTCAAACGGTACCCGGGGACATTTTGCTGCTGTTGTTATGTTAGTACAACAGAAAGGAGTAGAAGAACAAGTCACCTTCACACTGCGGAACAGGTCTTTTTCTCTTGCAGTAGCTTCTTTGGATTGCATAAAATTATGCAAGGCGATCTTTGCAGCTGGAAAAACATGGGAAAGATTTAAACGGGACGTGGAAAGGTGCTGGTTCAACAGGTAGGGGCCTGAGCAGGATTTGTGCTTTACCACATACCTTTGCCCTTCTTTTGGGTGCCTGGAGTGAGCTTGACTTTATACCTTTCGAAAGCAAAGGTGGTGTGAGCCAGGGCCGGCGCCGCCGAGCCCCCCGCAGCGCCCCGGACTTACTTGTAGTTGTTCATGGCGGTGTAGGGAGCGCAGATGGGAACGGCGAAGAGCAGAACGTCCTCGGGGTGCGGCTGCCCGGTCAGGGAGCCCAGCAGCGCCTCGCTGTCCTGAGCGGGGACAAAGCAGCGTGTCCCGCACCCTCCCCTGCTCCGCAGCGTCCCCAGCTGCGGTTACATCTTCACAGTCCCCAAAGGCTTCTCCCCCTTATCATCCTTCCGTAAAGGATCTAAATAAATGGACTTATTTCCAGCCTTGGGGAACACCACAGCCTGTGATTAGGGGTAACTTCAAAGTAATTTTAGATGTAAATACATTTCTAAACCAAAGAGCGATTTGCGCTGCATCGTATCGTGGCATCTTCCAGCCCAGAGCCACCGGCACCGGGGGAGCAAACGCCTCCAGACACAAAGACAAGGGACAAACCTCCATTTTGGCAGCCCTTGGTTTCTACAGGGGTTGTACATGGTAAAACAAGGTGGGAATTAAAAGAAATCATGTTTTTTAAGAAGAAAGTTGGGTTCAAGTAGCAAGAAGGGGACTGTGAACAGCACAGCCTGTGTCACACGGAATAAAACCTTTTCCTTACCAAACACGAGCATTTACCTCAACTCCCGGCTGATCCTGGTCCTGCTCCTCCTGCACAAACAAGGGAGACAGCAGAGCTGAAATGAGCACACGACTGCTTTGAAAAAGTCCCTTTATCAGCAGTACACGGAAAGGCACATTCTCACTGCCAAGCACACTTCACCTGTTTTAAAGCAACAGTAAGAAGAGCACTTTCACATGGGTGGGGCGAAGAATATTTCTTTCAACACTCCAATTTGCTCAGCACACGCCAAGCTGGGCGGAGAGAGATGGGCTGTGATTCAGAAACTGATTCACAGCACAGCTGGAGTGCACCTGGGTACAGTTCAGCTGCAGAGGGTGGGAGGTTTGGACTTAACCCTCGGTTCTCCCCCAAGCCCCCGGTGCGGCGGCGCTGGGAGGGCAGTGTGCATGCACAACAATGGCTGCAGGGGTTTTGCTGCTTCTTGACACCAACGTGCTTCCAGAGTGGCAGATCAGACACAGTGTTTGCCACAGCGCCCCAAAACCAACGAAAGCTGCTCAGGCTCCCGGCAGAAGGGAGTTCGGCAGCGCCAGGACAGCCAGGGCACAGTGAGAAGGGACAGAGGTGTGGACAGGACAGCGTGCCGCTCACCTTCTCGTCCTGCGGCTCCTCCGGCGCCGGCTCCTGCGAGTCGTGCAGCAGCACTCCCGCGGGCAGCGCCTCCTTGCCCCCCGCAGCACCGCGGCGCACGGCCTTGGGTTTCTGCTGCTGCTTCTTCGCCGGCTCTTCTTTCGTCTTCCCCTTTTTCCCCTTTTTCCCTTTCTCGTCCTTGGTTGACCCTGCAGACTGCGGGTACACACGGAGCTCAGAGCCAGCGACACAGGCGACCGTGTCGCGGGGACAGAGCTCCCTCCCCTCGCTCACCCCCAGCAGCTTCATGATGAGCTCCCGGTCCTCCTCGTCCTGGTCCTTGTACTTCTCCTTCATCTTCTTCATTTTACTCTGCAGAAGAAACACATCAACAGCTTTATCAACCAGGACTTTGTGTCCACAAACACCAAGATGCCGAACGCACACACACATTCATTCCTCCCAGGCCTCCCGAACCTCTTTCGGAGCAGTTCATCAGTAACCAAGAGACTCCAGTTTCACCACCAAGAGTCTAAAACGATCAGGTAGCCACAGAATTCTGAGAGAAAACTGCTATTTCTGTCCACACTTCACACGGCAGCGGCTCAACCCGCAGTAACCTGGGCCCTGCCCACCTTTTGGCCCCGCTTGACGGGCGGAGGGGCCGGCGCAGCCTTGTTGGCGTTGGGAGCAGGGGGAGGCTGCGTCTCCGTCTCCTTCTGCTTCTCTTCAAGCGGCTCCACGTTCTCCGAGTCGTTTTGCTGCTTCTTTTTCTTCATTTCTCTAAGGAAAACCATCACTTGACACACTGTTGTGACAAGAGAGGCTCCCCTGCCAGCATTACCACCCCGCATCCCCGCTGCGGGGAAACCTGCGGCACGTCCGCTGGAAATGAACCCTCCTCAGTAAAACCGCGAGTCCACGAGTGCACAAGAAACTGTTTGTTCACAACCAGAGGATGGGAACAGCCGCCACCCCACAGCGGAGACGCACGACGGACAATGGGCACGGACTGGGAGGCGTAAGACAAGGCCAGGCCCAGACACGGAGCGGTTCTCACCTCCGCTCCTTGGCAGACAGGTGCCTCCGGCCCTGGGATTTGCTGTCGCTCTGAGAAGGGAAACGCAGTTAGAGCACATCACGCGGCAGGGCGCGCACCGCCCTGTGCCAAACAGCTGAGCTGGGACCTTACCAAGCTGGGCTCTTCCTCTTTGGGGATGATTTTCTGCAGGGATCTGTGGGGAGATCAAAATGAAGCTCATGAAAGCTCAACCACGGACGTACCACCACAGCCCGGACACTGGCTCACTCGGTCACGCCGTTTTCAGCTTTCTAGTTCTTGAAATCCCCGGTTTTGGTGAATTCAAAAGGGCGGCAGCACCGGGATTTGGTTTACAAAACAAGTACGATCTCTGCCAGTTTTTCTGATGTGCACACACAGACCAGTAACAACGACAGCCCGGGAACAGGATGCGCCAGAGGAACCCCCGATGTCCGGCTCCCCGCGCTGCGCTGCTCCTGCAGAGCGGCCGCGTCCACCCGCTCCATCCCGCCCTTCCAGGGATGGGGGGACACAAGCTCACCTCGCAGCTGCACGCCGAGCAGTAACTCAGCACCCGCTGAAACTACTCAGAGCTCAAGTTTCTCAGGTCTGAACAGCCCTGACAAGAAAACTGGGGCAGCCTGAGCACCGAAAGAAGCAACAGCAACTCATCCCAGCCCTCGTCTTGGCAGCGCGGAGATCCGCAGGAGCACCCGCGCCGCTGATAAACGCAGCTGCTTCCTCGCTTACCTTTGAGACTGAAGATGCGACAGGTCGATTGTTGTATCTGGGTATTTTATCTCTTCCTCCTTCACTTCGTTTTTCGACTCTGGATGTTCCGCTTCATCTTCAGATTCTCCATCATCCTCTTCGGAGTCGCCCTCCGGCACAGGCTCGTCTGCTCTGCCCTGGTCAGGGTCAGCAGCGCCCTCGTCACGGTTACTCTCAGACATGGTTTCCACCCGTTCTGGTGCTTCCTGACACTCGTTTTTTTCCTCCTCGCTGCTGCTGCCTCCTCCTTCTGGGGCACACGGGTCAGGAAAACACAGTTCACATCAGAAACACCAAACCAACCCAGAACACGGTGCAGGGGACTAAATGTTAAACCCAGAATGGTCCTGTGTGCCAGCAGGACACGCAGCCCCCGTCACAGCCACCGTACCTAACAGCTCCACCTCCTCCGACACCAGCTCACTGGCGCTGCTGGAAACCGTTTCCAGATCCTCGTCCTGCACTTTGATCTTCCTTTCTTCTCGATGTCTCCACACGCAGCTCTCATCCACCTAAAAATGGAGATGCCTTTAGGTCAGGCCAGTACCACAGAATCCCAGAATGTCAGGGGCTGGAAGGGCCCTGGGAAGCTCACCCAGTGCAATCCCCCCATGGAGCAGGAACACCCAGATGAGGTTACACAGGAAGGTGTCCAGGCGGGTTGGAATGTCTGCACAGAAGGAGACTCCACAACCCCCTGGGCAGCCTGGGCCAGGCTCTGCCACCCTCACCAGGAACAAGTTTCTTCTCAAATTTAAGTGGAACCTCCTGTGTTCCAGTTTGCACCCATTACCCCTTGTCCAATCATTGGTTGTCACCGAGAAGAGCCTGGCTCCATCCTCCTGACACTGCCCCTTTCCATATTGATCACCAGGAATGAGTCCCCCCTCAGTCTCCTCTTGTCCAGCTCCAGAGCCCCAGCTCCCTCAGCCTTTCCTCACACGGGAGATGCTCCACTCCCTCCAGCATCTTGGTGGCTGCGCTGGACTCTCTCCAGCAGTTCCCTGTCCTGCTGGAACTGAGGGGCCACAGCTGGACACAATATTCCAGGTGTGGTCTCCCCAGGGCAGAGCAGAGGGGCAGGAGAACCTCTCTGACCTACTGACCACCCCCTTCTAACCCACCCCAGGTACCATTGGCTTCCTGGCCACAAGGGCCCAGTGCTGGCTCATGGTCACCCTGCTGTCCCCAGGACCCCCAGCTCCCTTTCCCCTACCAGCTCCAGGGATGTTCGCCACCCATTCAGAGAACACCCGACTCAGGTTTATTCTTTCCCTTTGAACACTTTCTGCCATTCAAAAGGCCAGAAAACTAAACCAGCACATTTAAACCCCGGTCTGACCACCCAGAACATACAGTCAGTGAGGAGACCCACAACCCACATGCTTCAAACAGCTGGTACAAAAATTTACCAGAGGCAGGAACGTGCACAGCGTCTGTCTGATTTAAATGAAGACAGTGCAAACTGGGGGAAAACGGAAATGAAAGCAGAGGAATTCTCAGCCAGTAGCATTTTATTAGATTTGTCCCAGTGGGAAAAGAAGTAATTTGGAATATACTGATAAGCAAGAAGCAGAAAATAAGCCTCCTACAGCTCAAACCAAATTAGAGAAGCCAGCAGGAGCCGCGCAGAGAAAGCAGTACCTTGAACAAGAAGCTGAAGCCCATCATCAGATACGAAGGTGGAAGAAAATTCTTCTTCCCTGAAAAACAAAGGCAGATTCTCATGAGGAGGTTTAACAGCTACGTTACATGATGTGTTTTCAAAATTCGTTTTTATTACAGGCTTCAGGCTAAGAAAAAACTACCCCGGGGCTTGTGGTGTCTCTTGGATGACAACGGAAGAGGAGAAACTCAAAAGCGGTCTAGCTAAGGGTCTCCTGGCCAGGGCCTCAGCTCGAACGCTGCTGCAGCCGCCCCATGGTCCCCCTAAGCCGCCCTGACCAGGTTTTGAGGAGCAGAGCGGGATCTGCCGGCTGCCGCCGCCGCACAGCGCAGCTTCTTCACATTAAATGCCTCATGACAAACTCACACCGCTCCTTCGCATCTCACCTCGGATCATGAAGCTTCCCGTAGTGAGGTATTCTCCTGTAGGGGCCGTTTTAGAAACCTAAAATAATCACGGTATACAATAAAGAGTATCAGTCACAGGCCAGCACTGTGTGATAACGGCATGAACAGAAGCAACACTCAGCAAGCTGCACGTTTAACTCATGGGAGCGGTTTGCAGGACTCTGTTCCTGAAGGCTTTTCTGTCCTTTGTAGGGCATTTTCCTAAGAGATGTTTCAATTCAATCACTCACACCTGGCACTACGTTTCACAAGCCCGGGGTGAGTAACTGGGTTAATCAGGAAATCAGAACACTAAAGGTACTGAGACCTCCCGTTTACCGTCATCTCCCCACCGTCACACCTGAGCTGGCTGGAAGCACAGCAAGACTGCAGCAAGACTGATACACAAGCTAGAAGCAACACTGAAAAAAAGTAAAACTCCCTTTTCAATAAAAGTCCTTGTCTCTGTTAGTAAGAACCCAAGCTTGTAACATTTCCTCTGTCATGCCCGTGGCGTATCAGAGGTAACCCCTCCGCCCGAAGCGCAGCAGAGCGGGAGAACCCGCAAGGAACGGTATCAGAGAACAAGTTTCGCCTGCATCACAGAATCACAGAATCATTTTGGTTGGAAAAGACCCTCAAGATGATTGAGTCCAACCATAACCCACCCCTGTCCCTGCTCCATGTCCCTGAGAACCTCATCTCCATCTGTCCAACCCTCCAGGGACGGTGACTCCAGCACTGCCCTGGGAGAAAAGTCTCCCCTCAGCCTCCACCCGTTCCCACACGCGCTTGCGGTCACACACCAATTCCTTCGGATGTTCTGTCCCCAAAGCTCACGCAGGAGCGTCCTCACCTGGTTGTGGGAGACCCACCAAGCGCTGGTGACAACGCGGGCGTCCCAGGCCGCGCTGTAACACAAGGCCATTGTGCCAGCCTCCGTCAGCGTTCGTGGAGGGATCGGTTCACCTACAAACAACACCCAACGCGTCAGGGAACGCGGATCACGCACAACATGAAGTTCTGCAACTTCCACACGCGCTGTAATCCAGCGTGTGAGCTTTCCCTAAGGGAAAGGTCTGCAGGAGCTGGCACCACTGCGAGGGGAAGGCGGCTCGCAGGGCTCAGCAGCGCCGTGTCCCCAAGGCTTCTACGAGTCCCCACGTCAGCCCCACGCAAGGTACCTGATGGGTTCTTGATCACGCAGCTCGTGGCTCCGTGGAGATCGGCGTGCACATATATGTCCCCTGGAAAAGAAGCCACTCAAATCAGTCCCATATGTGTTAACTACAGAGATCACTCGAGCTAAGCAGAAGATTTGGAAACGGCTGTTTTGGCTGCGAGGAGCAGGATGGGAAGAGGATACAGGAACCTTTCAGTCCGTCCCAGTTGTCCCAGCAGAGCCCCCAGCACCCTACAGACAACATACACACATTCTCCAGGACTCACCATCATCAAAGATCCCTTTTACCTAAGACCCAGCTCAATGATAAAGCTGAGAGACCTTCCCATATCACTCTTTTACATTTACAAAACGAGAAGGGAAGGAGACGGGAAGGAGACGGGATATAATTCACTTAACGAGACTCTGACCTGGTTTAAGATAGCGCTTTACGATCAGTTCATTCTGCTGTTGATCTCTTCCAGCAATAACAAGGTAATTCTCAGAACTAATGAACCACAGGAACTTCTCAAACCTGCCAAATTACATCATAGTGTGAAAAACGCCTGGAACTACCAGAACATTACAGAGGTATATTTATACCAAGCATCTTGGCATCAAGTCCTTACAAAAGACACTGCAAATAGTTTCACACCCATCCATATGTCTGAGGCTTAAAAACAAAACATGGTACAAATATAATATCACTGCCAATGGTATTTTGAGATGAAACAAGTACAATCACTACAAAGTCCAGCGGCCTCCTATTTATTTTGTTTTAACAATGCAGTTAGTGGTCTATAAAAACCTTTGGGCTTGAGGCTTTTTGTGCGATTTTTTTTTTAATCTGCTGTTAATATTTCAGAGAGCTGCCAGAAAGCTTTAATAACAGTGAAGTTCCCTCTTTTTACTAAGCCCACATTTCCAGCCACTCGAAATTCACACACATTCGCAGTATATTAAATAATGACAATTAAACTGTACTTGCCAATAGACTTTCCTCGCTTTCTGAATGGTGGTAACTGTCTGAACTTCCCGCAGCGTCTGCTTCGTCTTCTTCTCAGCCGATTTAAATGCCTGTTTAGACACAAACCAGGATCAGAATCCACCAGCAGAGAAACCACAAAACTGCTAAATGAACAGCAGGGAAGTTGGTAGGAAACTACTCTGAGCTTTTTCCTTAAAAGCTCAAGAATGAAACAGCCCTGGTTGGTTGGTTGTATCTTTCACGTCTCACTAGGACTACCTAGACAAAGACAGGATTTTCCACTTATCAGTGACAAGGACTCTGTTTTTAAATACCTTCGAAACCCAAGAAAAAGTACCTTTTCTGCAGCTTCTACTGTCTTCTGCGTTTTCTTAGCTGCATGTCTCTTGTGATCGTAGTACCTGCGAAACACAAGTGGTTTGTATCTCAAATCCCAGCAGATCCACTCATTTTTAGAACATACTTATCACAGTCCTCTACATTTGCTGTTAAGCAGTCAGTTTCGAGATTTTAATTTTTAGCCCAGATTTTCAGCTTAGTCTTCCCGCAAGAAAAGGAGCCAGATGAAATAAGTCCCCTCCTCAGACAGAACACGGTGCCTGGGTTAAAGTGCGGCGAAACAGCCACTTTGTCCCAGGTGTCACTGTGCAGAACCGTACTCAGAATTAAAGGAATGGGACGGCTGGAGAGCAGCCGCTGTGCAACAGCGAGACACTGGCTCTGGATCAAGAAAATGCAGGTCCCAGGGCTCAGGGCGAGCTGCCCATTTCAATTGCTAACTTCGATTTTTAAAAAGAGCCCTTCCAATGCCGTTATCACCAATAACTGCGAGTATACAGAAACTTCTACTACCCACGTTCACTGTAAAACTTACTTTTTGGCGTTGGCATAGGCAGACAAACCGAGATCAACATCAACTAAAGATGGTTTGTTTTTCTGAGGTTTCTTCAACTGCTTGTTTTTATTCTTCTTCTTTTTCCCCTTTGGTTCTTCCGTTTCTTCCTTCTCTACATCAGCCTCCTCCTCCTCCTCTTCCTCTTCAGATAACACATATGGGTTCCTAAAAACACACGACATCATACGATTAAGATACGAGAACTGGTTATTTTTCACTCCATGCACTCCTCTTCTCTCACAAAGGCTGCAAGATGCCTTAAATTCAACCTGGTTTATGTCTTGGAGTCACCCAAAGTTTTGGGGAAAAAGAAAGCAAAAGATAAAGAGCACAAACATTCCAATCCAAGGAAGTGACATTTTCCAAGGCAATTTCTTCTATCAAAAGACACACATCCATGCTATCAACCGAGAGAAAAATCAGGACTTACAATAAAGAACAATCCAAAGATCTACTTTCCTAAAGCAAAAGAAACACAAGACATTCTATGTGTGAACACCACATGAAAAAAGAACAGTCACGGTGAACACGACCGCAAAGTGCTGGTTTAAAACTGGTTTCAAAGAGGTACTCTGAGCACACACACGCTGGATTTGTGATTGTTTCTCACCAGGACATTAAATCCTCCTCAAAATAGCTGTACTGAGTCTGTGTAGCAAAAGGTGGTGGAGCAGCGTAAAACAATGTTCTTCATAAAGGGAAAGAGATCGCCAAGTGCTCTGTACTGAGGCAGCACTGGGTGCACTGACTGAGCGGTTTGATCAGCAAAGTGATTGTTGCTCAGTATAAAACAGACGGAGAGAGCGACTGATGACACGGCTGCCAACACAGAACTCACTCCTGGTAACAAGCTTATTCTATACATTAACACTTCTGAAAATCAGGTAACTAAAAAGTCATAAATTAGCTTTGCCGCATAACCAAAAGTTCATAGCTATAGAAAATAAATTCTCCCTTTTTCTAACATCCCGATACAGCGTCAGATCAGGTTTCTAACGACACTCCACACGCTGCCCCACTGCCGGCTCGCTCATCGCCACTTCCACAAAAACCAGCATCAAAACTTGAGGCTCCCAACTGCTTCAGTCTTGAGCCACCAGCCTTTCACAGGCAGCATCAAAAGGAGCAGGATCTCGTGAATTTTGGATCAAAGAACAGTGATTTGCAACGTCCTTACCTCAGCAGCATCGTGATATGATTCGTCTGAAGCTTTAACTCTTTGATTGCACTCGCAACGGGGTCTCCCTGGGCTTGAGCTTCTTTAACAATCGCCCCGATCTCAGTCCAGTCTATCTGGTTGGCTAATGCGCTCCGGACCACCTGGATGGCTCGGTCAACGATCTCCAGGTTCATTTCTATAAGTTCTCCTTTTATCTTATCAGCTTCCTTAAGGAAAGAAAAAAGTTTATGCCTATTGAAGCTAAAAAGATAGTCAGCAATAGTTTACAAAAATAATAGTAATTAATATTGGGATGAAACCCAAGAATGACACGGAAGTGATCACAAAGGGCAATGGCATGAGCAAATTTTGGCCGAGGTACAAAGCATTTGGAAGGAAGCAGAACCCACCAGGCAGGCCTGGGCTCCCCAAGGGGCTACAGGGCGCTCACAGCCAAGGGGAAGCTTCGCTTTGGGGTCTGACACTGGCTGTAGCCAGCAGGACGGGCAGGTACAACTCCTCAAGAAACATTAAGTATCTTCTTAGTTAAAAAAACTATAATAAAAAATCATCTCAGCCTTACCTGAGCTTGCTGAAGAGCTTCTAGTCTGTGCTCGTGATCCCTACGGACGTTTTCAAGTTTCTTCAATGCTTGTTTTTCCTTTCAAAAATAAGAAAGGTGGAAAAATACATAAGCAAACGACATCTTATCACCTCATCACTGCAAGACATTCAACACAACACTCCAACACAGAAAAATACAGCAGCATAAGACGCAATCTCCAAAATACTGTTAATGCTACTTGCATTCCAAGCAGAACCAACTGCTACATCATACATCTAGAAATCCACCCCCTGACCAAAGCAGAAGTGACACCCCCCTCACCCCAGGCTACAAGACCCAAATGTGAAGCTCAGGGAGGCCCCCGAGCTGCTCCCCTCTGGGCCGAGCGCGTACCTGCTGCAACGCTTTCAGATCTATTTTCTGTCCCTCTAGCTTGGAGTAGAACTCGTCTGCTGCCTGCAAGAGAAAATCAATTTTAAGGATGTTCAAACTGCACTAACTTAAAGCAGAAATAAGCAGAGGTTCTGCTTAAGGTGGCTGCAAAGCCCTAGAAGAGACCGATGCTAAAACGGGGCTCAGTAGCTTCCTCCGTTTTACCTTCGCATGCGATGAGTTCAGCAAGATACTCAAGGATACGTCTCACCACAAACCAGGGCTACACACAACTAAATAAGCGGCCAAAATACAGCTAAGAAATTATGAAAGGGAAGCTGCTGTTTGACACAATGCGCTTTTCAGATTAAATGCTTGCAATTGCAGACCTGTCAGCCCTGAATTCCTGCTGCTTCAGCAAGTCAACAAACCACAAAAAAATCTAGGAAGTATGTCTATGAACTGCTCTGGTGCTCCAGCTGCTTAAAGCTAAAGAAGGGTTTGGGCTGTTCAGATCGTCAGTGCTGGGAAGGAGAGGACAGAGATTCAGCCGAGCAGCAGGGTAGGAAAGTGAAACGGGAACTCTGGAGATCCAGGTCGGGAAAAACGTGCAGTTCATGATTTCAGATGTTGAGGAGTCAAGGACCAGGAAGGACACCACTCCAGGAAATATTAAGTCAGGTGCCTGAAGCTTTCAAAGTTGTAACTGGAAACGTATAAATGTGACGACTGTTTGGCTCCAGTGACAACTCAGCATCTGAACTCCCCACTAATGAAATGTTTGACCAGGAAAGGTAAGAGCCGCCTTCCCCGCCGTTCAGGACACGCTCAGCGCCGTATTTCGGCTCGAGCTGAGTTAACCAAGACAACACTGCTCAGCAGTACCAAAAGGCCCTGTTTTAATTGGCCTTTTCCACATAAAACATTTATCCATAAAATTAATCTATGTTTTCATTAACAACTTCCGCACTACATTTTCGTTACTCTTTTTAGCAGCAGTCAATTAAAGCTCTAAGTACAGTATCAGCAAAAGCACTGTACCTTATTGAATGAGTCAAATTCCAAGTACGGACATTTTGAATGTTGAGAAAACAAGAAAGGATGAAATTCCTCATATCTGTAAAATACACATTTGATATTATCACCTGAAAACTAATTTATGTTACGCAGTCTAGTAAGAAAGAAATAAAGACTTCAAGTATTTACGTGTAGATATCTTCTGCTGGTTTGTCTGGTTCCAGGCTTGGCTTTTTCTCCCTTTTCTGGATAATATAACCCTAAAAGAAGATATATAAATACGTTATCAGCATTTGTGTTTGAAAAGGACGCCCCTTATCTTGGCAAGGCAGGAAGTTTTAGGTGCTGACCCACTCATCAGGGTGAGACAGTAATTAATTATAGCACGGAGACCTTGTGGCAGAAGTGATGTGATTGACTGAGTGCACAGGACCTACATAATCTGCTTGTAAATGATTCAATTGCTGCACATCCAGTGCAAGGAAGGAATTTATACTCCTCGTCGCTACCTGGCGCCCAAGCTCACAGAATAAAACCCATAGCTGATAAAACCAGGAGCAAACACGCGCCCAACAACACCCGCCGGCCAGTTTAAACCTGCAACTCCTGCACGACTGGTAACCGAGGTGCCCAACTGAGACCCACCTGCCCGCTGAAGTCGTCGGTCAGTGTCATGTATTCTTCTGCTTTCTCTAAAGCAGTGAGCACTTTTTCAACATTTTCTAAAGAGAGAAGGGGGAGGAGAAGAGTATTTTAAAACACCCAGAGCAGAAAGATATTTTTATATAAACACAACGCAACAGCAAAGCCACAAAAGGCCAAGGCAACTGCTCTTCCGATGACGCGCCAACTTAACCATGTGAAGTAGGATTCTAGAACGTCTCAAAAATAAAATCGCAGGTATTCTTTACCCCTGGTGCTTCACTACAGCAATTACTGTTCATTTTAAACAGGAGCCCTAGTGCACATTTTACGCTTGGTGAACTTCTTAACAAAATATCTATATAGGTACTTCTAAGACGTAACTATTTAAGTTTCATGAAAACGAGACCACAAAATTGCACTTTGCAAAAAATCAGACTGCAAAGCATAAACTAGTAGCTGTGAGAAGTTATTTGCTTGTTACAAAGGTGATTTATTACAGCACCATAATGCAGTAGGAAGTAAATATCCTCTTGATTTATGGCAAATATCAAGCACACAAGAAAAATAAGACTATAAAAAAATCTATTCTAACTTTGCTACCCAAATCCATAATTTCCCACTAAATGTAAAGCCGCTACTCAATGACATCCCCACCACGTTTGCTATAGATAATGGAAGAGTTTGATGCTCACTCTTCTATACAGGATTCTTGTAGAACATTCCCTTACATGGCCAGAGTTCAGCTGATGTTTAAGGGTGTATCTCATTATAAAACCATTTAGACTATAAGAGGAGCCTGAGGTTTTAATTGTGATACAAGCAAAATTCCAAAGTTTTAATGTGAACAAGGTTGGTGCCCAACCTAAAAATATTACAGTATATAAGTCAGTACTATAGGTTTAAGGATTACTCATCTCTTTGGAAAAAAATACTACACAGACATAAAAATTACAATATATACAGTGCAGCCTTTAAAATATTATTTCCTACATACCTTTACTTTCCATATGCTGATCTATTTTGACATAACCAGAGAATCCGACTTCTATAAGGCAATGCTCAATGAGGGTGGCTCCATAAGCTGTTAAAAAATAATAAAAGAATCACCTGTAGAAAACATCCACAAAGAAACTTGTATTCACATGAAAATCAACAAGCCATGGCTGTGACTCCGCAGTGAATGGGCAGGGAGTTGTGGTCCCGGTGCAGGAGGAGCAGATGCTCGGGACACACGTGGTGACCGTCCCCAGGGCAGCTGAGTCTCAGCTCACATCTGGTCCCTTCTTCCAAAACTTGAGGATGCTGAGGTTCATCTGGAGCTGGGAAAGGTCTAGGACAGAGTGGGGATATACAGGAAGGGCTTCACATTGGCTAAAATGGAATGAAAGCTTTACATTTAAAAGGGGGTAGGAAAGATTCTGAACTGAAGAGCATAAGAAACCAAACTGCCTGGCTTGGGATGGGGTGAAGACACATGAGTTCTGCAGCTTCAGATAAAGCATCAGGAAAAAGCTGGCAAAGCCACACGTGAAACAAGTGGCAACAGAAGCAGATGCAGCCCCGTCTGAACAGGGTGCCAAGAAGCAGCAGATGAAAACATATAAGCTCCTACAAAGATCCTTAAAGACTAAGAAACAAGATGGGGCCATGGAAAACCAGGTTTAACTAGGAACACGTGAAGCAGAAACACGAAGAGAGCTGGACATAGAGCGGCTAAATCAGGTTTCGATCGTGCCAGCCCAGCGGGACAGATGTCACGTCCTGCTGCAAGGCTGACACTCAAGTTTACCTGGATCCACGCTAGCACAACAACGGCCCAAGAAATCTATGGGCACCCTCAGCTCAAAAGGGAAGATTACATCAACCAAGGAAGCTTGAAAAAGATCCAAGAAAGGCTGGCATGACTAAGCAGTGGGTAAAGAGAAACTGTTAAAAGCAAAAAGTTATCTGAGGTTGTGCCCCTTGAGACCAAACCCTGGCAGGTGAACGTAAAACACAGCAACACCGGCCAAAATTAATCTTGAGAAAATCAGAAAAAAAAAAATAAAGATTAATAATAAAGCGTTTTCCTGATACATCATAAGCAGGAAACCTGTTCGGATCAGTAGGTTCCAGAAGTGATCAAAGTGCACAAGGAACACTCAGATATGACCATTGCAGGACAATTAAATTAACGTCTTGAGTT
Source organism: Columba livia (assembly GCF_036013475.1). Taxonomy (NCBI): domain Eukaryota; kingdom Metazoa; phylum Chordata; class Aves; order Columbiformes; family Columbidae; genus Columba; species Columba livia. Next base: position 2,496,193 of record NC_088606.1, read on the forward strand.
TCATTCATAGTGCAGGGGCACAGGGACGCTCTGGCTGGAATATTCCTCTGTGGGCAATATGTCAGAAAATCGGCCTCAAATCCAGTTGTCAGAAGAGGTGATGGATTCAACAGACAAAACACGCAGCAGTTAATCCTCGGGATCACGCAGTATTCAGCCAGGTGTCTAAAAGGACTCAAGGATGGAGATGCCAAACTGCAATCTGTAGCTTGCAACATCTCTCTTGCCTTAGCAGCAACAGGCACAAGGAGGTTAATGCACTGGTCATACTAAAAAGGAACCAAAAACCTACAAATTCTTTTTAGCCTAAAGACTAAAATGAGCAGAGAGGTTTGCACTAGACATAAAAGATGCAGCAGGTTTGTATTTTGAATCATAACTCTACAAGGCAGTTAAAAAGCATGGTGACAAGAGAGGTCACGTAGATACGGTCTGCTTGGATTTGCAGAAAGCATTTAGCAAAGATCTGAGAGAAAACAAGCGGCCACTGGATAACAGGATGACCCCTGTCTGGGTTAGAAAGTGGCTGAAAAACGGGTAAAATGGGTAACGGAGGAGACATGAACTGTCAGTTTGGAGCGAGGGGAGGAAAGCTGAGCTCTCCAGGGACCTGCACTGACCAACATACACCTACCGGACCCGGGAAGGGTGAACAAAGGGCAAAGCCGCCAGGTGAAACACAATTTGTCTAAGGAACAAAGACAACAGCCAGCTGTGAAAAACTGGAGAAAAACGAGCGATAGTGAGTGATTAGATCAAGAATTAACACATAAACTCCCTGTAAAACAACATTAAATGATCTACGTGAGGAAAGACTACCCTGCTTGTGTGTATTTCCACCTGATCATCTCTGTTTCGGAGCAAGACCTAAAAACAGATGGTCCTGTGGAAACACCAGCTCTATTGTCAACAAACAGAAAAGAGTCGAACTGCGCGTTGGGAATTAGTAGGAAAGGAATAGCGAACAGACAAGGGAAATCATGCCACGGTATAAATCCATGGGGCGAACGTTCTGTACACTTTTACTTACAAAACAGGGAGAGCTAGAAAAGGCTCAGAGAAGGGCAACAAGTGTCATCACAGGCTTGGAAGGGATTCTGTACGAGGAAAGGCTTGTGCGCTGTGCAGTAGGCTGCTCAGCCTAAAAATCACCAAAACTTATACAATAAGCGGTGTGGAGTTGATAAATAGGCAGCAACTGCTCACCTCTGCAAATCCAGTACTAGGGCACCAAGTAAAACTAAGGAGACGAGTTTCAGAACAAACAAAGGTGACTTTTCATGTGACATGAAGCAAGCTGAACACCTCACCGCAAAAACCACGGATGCCACAAGTTCCTACAGGTTCGAAAGGAGATTTGATAAGTGCGTGGAAGGAAAAACCAACCCAAGCTATAAAGTTGCCTGCTGATCAGTCATGGGAAATCTCTAATACGTAAAACTGCTGGGATTGAGGCTCTTCTGGGAAAATATCAGTGTGCTCGTTAGGGCCACAGGTTAATGAGAGGGCTGCTGACCAGGCACTGGCTCGAGGTCAAGCAACCACATGGGGTTTGAGGAGCCACAGAACTGGACACGATGGTTACCAGCATGAGAAGTGACAAAAATTAGGGAAGCGGCAGGAGGGATGGTCGCGTTTCACAGATGGTTAAGGAGAAGTGGGGTGAGAAACAGCCAAATTCACATGGGAGCTGAAGGGAAGAACTCTGGACCTTTCAGAGGGGAGCTCTGCCAGACCACCGTGCCAGGGCAGCCAGATCAGATAACGGCATCAGAACTATCAAATTTGGGTATGGATATAGCAAAACTGGACCAGCAGAGGAAAGTAATTAGCAGTGCGGTTTATTTAGGAGGAGACTGGGGTGGAAAAAGAGAGGGACATGGGTGCAGAAAAAAGAGCATCAAGAAATGAGGAAAGTAATACTGAGGTCTGCAAATCACGTGCTTTGAGCTGTTCAGAGGCTCCTGCCAGGCAATCCTGTGCTCGATCAGCACCGCCAAATCAGGAGGATAAATCAAAATCGTTCTGACTACGCCACACAAGTCAAATTTCCTTCTGTGGTCAGAAAAACGGAGGCACAGGGTGTTTTGCTACCAGAGCACGCCCAGATGGCCATGTCGAGCATCCTGGTGTTACTACTCTCAGGTCCTCATCGCTGCAGGATCACAATCTTCATGCATCTGGCTCAGAGTCAAAAAATTCTACTCTGCTTTCAAAGGCTCACGGTTTTGGTTGTTCTTCAAACATACAGAAAAGCAGATTGTCATGAACAACATCAAAACAAAGACTGCTTGAAGCTGTTCAAATTTTCAGCACCATCTAATCATAATGCGTATTGACCTCACTTTATTTTCTCCCAAAACACAATTACTTACGAAGATGTGGGTTAAGAACCCTCTTCAGTTGTTCCCCTTTGGGTGCATTTGATATTATTTCAGTTAACCTACAAAATATAATGGAGACTTGTAATTCCAAAGAAGAATGGGGTTTAACACTACATTGTATTGCTTGCAAGCTAAAAAACATTTTCAGTTTTAAAAAAAGCAGCGCAAAATGGCCTGTAATATGTGAAAAGCCTACCCGAAGACAAGCTGCCTTTCACAGTTCCAAGCAATTTGGATTTATTCCAATATATATATCACACCATCTAAAAGCAATTACCTTTCCAAGGTTGGCAGAGGTGCAGCTGCTTTTGCATTGTCGACAGGGTATCGTTCCCGAACTGCAAATCTCACATCGTCCGCTTCGTCCGTGCGAAACCTCAGAATGTTTAAAATGATGTATTCGTGGTCTGTGAGGACAATGTTTCCCTGCAGATAGCACAGGGGAGCATCAGCAAGGGCCGTGCTCAGGTGTTTGCTTACGGAGGACACGCTTTGCACTCACCCTGTCGTACAGCTCAACGATGAGGTGATAAGCAGCTTCATCGCTTCCAAACTGGAAATCCACAATCCGGTCTATGCCCAGCTGCTTCACACTGACAAGTCTTCTGGTCTTTAAATGCTTACGGCACTGCCAGTAATGGAGAAAACGTCTGTGAGATGATGCAAACAGAGCTGCTTGTGACATTTTATACTGAATTACATTCTTAGATATAGATCCCTCCTGTTACACTGATCACTTCTTATGTAATACAAACACCATGAGGGTAAAAACGCAGATCTTGGTAACACAGAGGTGTGGCAGCTCTTAGCAAAATAATACCTTAAAATTAATAGGTAATATAATTGCTAAAAGTTCTTACGGTTAAGCCATTTTTGCCATTAAAAACTGGTATTTATTTAGCTCAACAAGTAAGCAGCTAGTTAAAATTCAAAGGGTTTCTTCTATAAAGAGAAGCAGGATTATCCTGCATCCATATATGACGTGGAAAGCCATCCTGGAGAATCTCTGCTGAGTCATTTCACTGAGGTGAAATCCAGAGGTGCTGGGCTAAACAGACCCGTGTGAGTCACCACTGGGGCTGGATCCCTGCAGATCTACCCGCAGAACGCAACTGAGCAGGGTGGAGCGAGATCTGAACCCTCAAAGGCCAGAAGACTGAACAGGAGAACCCTATTAACATAAGGTGCTCCATCCAGAGCCTAAAACTCTGGACAATCCAACTGCAATGACAAGGATTTTGCTGAAGTAAAATTCCAAAAGATCTGGGTGAGGCAGAAAACATCCAGCATATTAATATCAGTCTTCATAAATTCACATTTTCATTGTTTTGGGCACTGAACTTCAGTGATGTCACTCCTGGACCACACTTGCTTTTCCCTTGTCTTTAGTCACCCACTTGATCAGGATCCACCAGGCAAATCCTTCCACTACTTTCTTCTGTCTCAAATCCTTCCACTATTTTCTTCTCTCTCCAGAGACAGAACATGAACGTTGTTTTCTGATATCCAGCCACCTCATTCAAAAGAAATCGCAGGTTAGATTACCTTCATTGCAAAGCTAGATGGCATCATGTTTTTCGGCCACTCAAACTCGGTCGTGTGGATGCGGATACCGGATTCGAGCAGCAGCGTGGCCTTGCAGTCCGGTCTGTTAACAAAACAAGGACTCAGCGCTGGGCACGTGAGCGGCCACCCCTCACACACACCGGTTTGCACTGGGACCAGAGCAAAACACCATAAACCAGCAGTGCGCTATCTACAAAAAATACTGTTGCCCAAACTGGTCAGGTCAGCAATGTGACATGAGCCCCGCCTCCCATGTGGCCCGGGCACCAGTGCCACTTCCTAAATGTTGCTCTTCATTCCTCCAACTCTTCCCTCCCCACAAAAAGAAACAATGACGATTGTGCGTTTTTACACTAACACCTTTGGCCTTTTGTATATTTTCTGCAGGATTTCACACTACATATGCTCTCTCTTGAGAACATCTTGGGTAAAAATTATTGCATTTCACAGTATCACAGTATGTTTGGGATTGGAAGGGACCTCAAAAGATCATCCAGTGCAATCCCCCTGCTGGAGCAGGAACACCCAGATGAGGTTACACAGGAACATGTCCAGGCGGGTTGGAATGTCTGCACAGAAGGAGACTCCACAACCCCCCTGGGCAGCCTGGGCCAGGCTCTGCCACCCTCACCCCAAACAAGTTTCTTCTCATATTTAAGTGGAACCTCTTGTGTTCCAGGTTGATCCCATTACCCCTTGTCCTATCATTGTTTGCCACCAAGAAGAGCCTGGCTCCATCCTCGTGGCACTCACCCTTTATATATTTATAAACATTAATAAGGTCACCCCTCAGTCTCCTCTTGTCCAGCTCCAGAGCCCCAGCTCCCTCAGCCTTTCCTCACACGGGAGATGCTCCACTCCCTTCAGCATCTTGGTGGCTGCGCTGGACTCTCTCCAGCAGTTCCCTGTCCTGCTGGAACTGAGGGGCCACAACTGGACACAATATTCCAGGTGTGGTCTCCCCAGGGCAGAGCAGAGGGGCAGGAGAACCTCTCTGACCTACTGACCACCCCCTTCTAACCCACCCCAGGTACCATTGGCTTCCTGGCCACAAGGGCCCAGTGCTGGCTCATGGTCACCCTGCTGTCCACCAGGACAAGAACAATAGAATTTCACTGAAAAACAGTCAGGAAAGTCAAACACCTATCAATAGAAATTACATACATACAACAAAATCTAGTCTCATATGTACGGCAACAGCATGAAGAAATTTAAAGTTCTTACTTTTGAAGGCGGATAAGATATGTCTTGTTATCCACATCATAAACATTGTTGACTCTCATTCCCAATAAGCTGTCAAAAAGAAAATACATGGAGAACACGATAGACAAACCATAGAACTGGCTGAAAAAAACCTCAGCGTCAATCAAAATATACAGAAGCGCACGCTATGATAAATTGCCAGGCAGGAACTGAGGAGGCAACGAAGGAAGATTAATGGAATGAGCTGGAAGCTGAAAAACCAAAAGGTGGAGAAATTGCTGTTAATGGATAAGGTGCAATAAGTTGAAGAAGAACACAGCTGAGGGTGGAGGGTTCTGGCTCCTGCAAACACCCCTTTTTGGGGCAAGGATATAAAATGTATTGGAACATTTTGCTCCTCCGGGCTGACCTCTGCACTGCTCAGGGAGCCCTTGGCCAGCACCAGTATTCCCTGTGCAAGCACCAAAACGGTCTGGAGGGTCAGTCTCGTTATTTTCCTCAGTGTGGGGCTGAATACGCAGGTTGCCCTGGGCACCAGGAGGGTACGAGAGCTCCACAGGGCACAGCTGTGAGGCTGTCAGAGTGCGAGGGCAGCTGACAGGCCACAGCACCTTCCCCGGGCACACTGTGGGGAAACAGCGCTCCTTGCTGCCCGGAGAGAGCCTGGGGGGGGCAGCGGGCCTGCCGTGGCGGGGGAGGCGTGGGGCACTCGGTGCCCTGTGGCAGAAGATGCGCCGGGGCCGCTCAGGCAGCACCACAGGCCCTGCAGTGGCGGGGACAGGACAGGGCCGGGCCCGCTGAGGGGAATGAGGCGCTGCGGACAGGGCCCCGCCGAGGGGAGCAGTACCTGTGCCGGAGCTCGGCCAGCACCGCTCGGATGTCGATGGTGCTGAAGCGGGACTTCATGGTGCCGCCGCCTCCCGGTGGGACTCACAGCGCTACCGGCCACCGCGCCTGCGCCGCCGCCCGCTACGGGTCGCGCCCCGCGCCAATTCTCTCCGCTCCGCCGCTCCCCGCGCATGCGCAGAGACACGGAGCCGGGAGGGAGGGGGGTGCGGGGTGGCGGCGCCGCCGCGGGCCGGCAGGAGGCGGTAGCGTGAGGGAGGGGGAGGGGGGGGCAAAAGATGGGGCGCGGGTGTCAAAATAAGCCCCGAACGGCGCAAAAGTGAGCCCGCGTCTCTTTGTGTTGCCCAGGTCCGCAAGCGTTTCTCTGCGTCAGGACTCCGATTATCAATACTCAATTACTACACTGGTGCCCCCGGCCCCACCCCTCCGGGGTTTCAACACCGAATACAGCTCCGGCAGCCTCAGCGCCGCTCTGCGGGTCTCGAACCCTGGACTCAAGCGATCCGACAGGCTCTGCCTCCCTCAGCACAGCTGGGATAACAGGCACGCGCCACCGCGCCCGGCGGCGGAGAAGCGGCGCCGCGGCCCCTAGAGCTGTGACACCGCCGGGGCCGCCCCGCCCGGACGCCGTCCTCCCGCCTCCCTCTCACCCCAGCAGCACACGCCGCACCGGCGGAGCAGGCGCTGGCGGAGGAGCGGGAGCCCCTTCCAGGGCAGCGGGCGCCGCCGCAGCGCAAACCCCAATTCGTTGCATGATTCGGAGGTTGCTGCCAGTGCCGCACGGTGGGATCTAGCTGGGGGGCAGCGGAGGATCAGGGGCATCCCCTTGATGAAGGAGTTTCTATAAAAGAGTGTGCCCCTCCCCTTTTAGAAACAGCTCTGTTTTTTCCCCTCTGTTCCTCTCTCCTCCCCTGCAGAAACCCACTGAGATCCGGTGGCTGCTCCTCTGGCTGGGCTGGGACTGCCCGGTGTGTCGGGTAACAGACCCGGTACCTCGCTGCCCCGTTTCCCACGCAAAAAGAAACCAAGTCCCACTCCCTCACTGCAGCGACCGTTCGCAGTCGCCATCCCACTACTGATCAGCATGGAGGCTTTGACCTGCTCCATCTCCAACCTGGGCCAGTTCACCCTCCATAGGTGACCTGGTGGTCCCACCACATCGACACCCGCTTGGCACAGCTCCCTGCAGCCCAGAACCCCCAGGCTCCAGCCATCCACCCGTTTCAGCCTCCCCAGCGCTTGGATTACAAGCACAAGCCACCATGCCCAGCTATTTTTGAGGCTTTTGCAGATTTCTCGATGCCCGTCATGTATGGGCTCTGCCTGGCCACACAGTGGCAGTGGGGAACTGAGAGATCACCCTTGGGCTGCTTGTATTTTAGGTTTAAAAATGAGTGCATGGGTAGACAGGAAAGATTTCTGAGCACAAGCGGGTTTAAGCAGCTGAGAAAGCCCAGACTTCTCATTCTGAGCCGCACCATGATGCTCTGTGTTCATTTCAAGCCAAGTGGGGCACATCCACCATTTACTAAGAAGCAGACAGGCGATGTCCCACTCCCCGCTCTGAAATACTCCTCATAGAGAACGGCTTCTTGATTCGCCAGTGTTTTCCTAAGAGCGTAAAGCTCAGAGCCGAGCACACAAATAAGCTGTGACAATAAATACCTGATGGAGCAGAGTAATGGGGCACTCCTGGGAGCTGGAGCCGTGTCTCAGTTTGGAGCGGGCTGCCTGAGCTGTCGCTGTTTGAGGGATGGTACCAGCATGGGGTGTGCAGGGTCTGAGACAGAAACATCATGGGAAATTCTGCTGCCCATCATTTTCCATTTTAGTAGTTTCGTTTATTGGGATCATAGAATCATAGAATAATTTGGGTTGAAGGGACCTTCCCAGCTCCCCCAGTGCCCCCCCTGCCACGAGCAGGGACATCTTCACCAGCTCAGGTTGCTCAGAGCCCCGTCCAGCCTGGCCTGGGATGTCTCCAGGGATGGTTCATCTACCACCTCTCTGGCCAACCTGGGCCAGGCTCTCACCACCCTCAGGGACAACAAGTTCTCCCTCATGTCCAGCCTAAATCTCCCCTCCCAGAGGTCTGGTTGGGTCCTGTGCTGTGGCTTTTCCCCACTGCAAGAAACCCCAACAAACGCCACCAAAACAGGAGCACACCTGAGCAAGCAAGGCTGGGGCAGCTTCTTGAGGTCGAACACCTGTGGGAGATGCTTTTGCCTTTCCCCAGTACCACCTGACCCTTTTTTGCAGACAAGCGCAGCGTGGTGTGGGGGGAAAGATGCCAAAAGAGGCTGGGTCCCGCTCTCTTGCCCAGGCTGTGCTACAGGGACTGTTCACAGGCGCCATCCCGCTACCGAGCGGCACGGGAGCTTTGACCTGCTCCGTCTCCGACCTGGGCCGGTTCACCCCTCCTTAGGCGACCTGGTGGCCCCCGGCTCCCCCGGGACCACCATATCGATGCCGGCCTTAGCGCGGACGCCCGCTCGGCACAGCTCGCCGCAGCCCAGAACCCCCGGGCTCAAGCCGTCCGCCAGCCTCAGCCTCCCCGGCGCTTGGATTACAGGCACAAGCCACCGTGCCCGGCTTGTCACAGCTCCCGCCGCCGCCGCTCTCCAGAGCTCAGGGACCGGCTCCTCCAGCCTCGCCGCGGCAGCCGGGAATTCCATCAGTCAGATGCGTTAATGCTTCGGCAACACGGGGGAGGAGGAGCATCGAATGCAGGATGCAAAATGTAGCTCTTCACGTGAAGATTCAGCACAATACTTTGCTTTAGAAAGGCCAAGTTAAGCTGCTGCGGGGCAAAAAATTAGGTTTGTGGTCCTGGATGTGTCCAGTGAGAGCTCAGGAGGATTTGCTGAAGGGAGTCTAAGAGGCAACCTGCAGCGAACACTTGCAGATGTAGCGAAGTGTCTTGATTCTCAGAGAAGGATGTATAATTAATAAAATGCAATGCAAGGAATAAAATGCAGGAGCTTCTTGCCTTTATCCACTCACTGCTGCAACAGAAAGCTCTCTGGAAATACTTTCACAGGGTATTTGACATCTTCACTGCGTGTTTTGACTCTCTCGGGGGCCTGTCCAAGAAACCTCCCCCAGACAGCCCATGAGAAGAGCTGTGCAGCTGCTGGGGATGCTGCAGGTCCCTCACCTCTCTCTGGCTCCACAGAGACCTGTGGCCGCAAGGAAAGTTTAGATCCAATGTCTTCAGACAGCCAATGCAGGCTTTGGTCTAACCCAGGAGCGCAGACCGCACTGCTCCTTTCCTAGCAGAACAAGTTAAGCTGATCCTAAATCATACACCAGCATCGCCAAAATGGCCTGTTTTTTTTTCCCTCCTCAGATACACATGATTGCTTCAGACACGCTGAGCAGCCCCTCAGCAGGTATTTAAGCATTTCTTCCAGACTGTCTGACCCCAGTTAGCAGAGCAAAGTCCAGGGCTAAAGAACACACCCAGCAATCCCATCTCAGCAAAGAAAAACAACATTTTCCCCAGTGCTGCAGAGCCCAAAGTCCTGAAGGTCTCAGAGGAATATGATCGGGATGTAGTGAGTCCTTAAGGGAGGGAGAGACATCATGTTCTGGGCTCCTATTTATCTGCTTAAGGAAGAGCTGGCAGTGACAGCTGGAGTTTTGGTTAAAGGCATTAGGATAATGAGTTGGGGGTCATGGGCACAAGGAGATGTGGGCTTGATATCCACAAACAGGGGAGGAAGCCAAGCTGTCCACACAGAAATAACACAACGCAGGGCTGAGCATCCCTCTTCTGTCCCCTCCTCCTCCTAGTGACTTTTTTGCCACAAATAGGCAAATTTTACATCACATGAAAAAAAACATAGCAAGAGTGAATCGAGATAGCAGGGGCATGAAACAACCTGAGAAAATCAGATGGTAATGAGCTTGGCAGACTGAGGAGGGACGAGACACCGAGTCCTGACAGCGGCGCTGATCCGCTGGCACAGAGCTGTGTCCTGGTGCTCCCGACCACCATAGCAACACCTGAAATAAAAAATGAGGCCATTCAGAGCTGGGGAAACCTCGTCTGCTCAGCTCTGGGCTCAGGGGGAGCTGTGCCCCATGCTGCTCCTCTGACAGCTGGTTGCTGCATCTTGCTCAGCAGGAGCAGCTGCTCCAGGCTCCCACTGAGCTCCCCTATGTGCGGGAGCTGCGGCTTTGTGCTAAGCTTTACCCTTAAGCTGGGCTCCAGCCTCCCAAAGAACCAGCTTTGGGATCCCACTGAGCTCCAGACCCCCGTCTCTTGCGATGACCAGGCAATGCTCACAGTCTGGGACCGGAGAGCCTTCGAATGACAAGTAAAACACACCTTACAGGAAAAAAGCCCTTGGGAACTGCCTGCAAAACCCGCTCTGCATTAGAGCGTGGATGCAGAATACAGCAGATTTCTGCCAGCCTGCAGCGCTGACTGCGAAGCATCCGCACCCTGAGCATCAGCAATGGATGAGAGGAAACAGCCTCAAGTTGCACCAGGGGCGATGAAACAACCTGAGAAAATCAGATGGTAATGAGCTTGGCAGACTGAGGAGGGATGAGACACCGAGTGGATATTGTGAACCATTTCTTTCCAAAAAGGGCTGTGGGGCATTGGAACAGGCTGCCCAGGGCAGTGCTGGAGTCACCAGCCCTGGAGGGTTGGACAGACGGACATGAGGTTCTCAGGACATGGGGCAGTACCAGGGTTGGGTTAATGGTTGGACTTGATGGTCTTAAAGGTCTTTTCCAACCCAAATGACTCAGTGATTCTATGAATGGCCGGGCTGGGGTTCTGCACACCGCGGGGTGCAGGTCTCCATGTGCTTGGCCAGTGCATCCAGCTGAGTCACAGAATCACAGAATGGACTGGGTTGGAAAAGCCCTCAGAGATCATCAAGTCCAACCCTTGGTCCAACTCCAGTCCATTGACTAGATCATGGCACTAAGTGCCATGTCCAGTCTCAGTTTAAAACCCTCCAGGGGGTTGTTGAGTCCTGGGGGTCACTGGTGCGTCTGCCGCTCTGCTGCTGCTGCTGGGAAATGCGGGGTGCGAAAATGCAAAAATCAGAGAGAAGAGGAAAAGCCTCACCAATTATTTTTACTCTTGTTAAGGCTTCGTGATTTTTCAGGCTGATATTGTCATGGTGGCGATTCAGGATTTTGGCATATGGAATTTGGTCGGGCGGCATCCCCCACATACATTTCCTCTGTTCACTCCTGAAAATCACCCATGAAAGGAGAAACCAGCTTTTTTGCTGTTATAATAGTAACTGCAAAGCCATTTTGATGTACTGAAGATACAAACCAAACCCAAATAGCCTGGAGGCCAAACTGGTTTTCCTGCTGGGAGGCCGAGGCTGGAGGAATTCCAGGGAGAAACGTGGGGTTTCTAGCGATTCTTCAGGATCCTCATTGCACCGTTTCAGCACACACACACAGGCAAACAGAAATCTGATGCAGTCAGAATACTCTACACCGCCTTTCCCACTTCTATTCCTTCCCCAAAGGTGTCACATTAACCTTAGGGCCATGTCCCAATGTCCTTTGTAAGGCCACGCTGCCGGTACAGCACACACCGCTGGAGAGTTTATCGAACATAGATACTAAAATCAAAGCGTTATTATGGTCCCCTTTCCTTGGAAAGCCACAAAGGTCTTTGAGCAACAGCCTTTTCCCACCTCCCTCTGCCAAAAGAGGAGAGAAAAGTGAGCAAGGTGAGCTACACTACATTAAAATAGGTTTGGCCTGATAATCCAAACTGATTGGGAAGTTATTTATATTCAAAGAGATAAAAACGAAAGGGGTTATCAATGCATTTCCCCGAGGTTTGCTTATCCTGGTGCGATGGCTATTACGTGAAGTTGAAGGTGCATCATTTTCCTTCAGCACCTGATCGTGACAGCGCTTGGATCACTGAACACGCAAACGCATGAAGAACAAAACCATGAAAAACAATAGATGCAAACCATGCCTGTAAGTTCCTTACAGAGAAAGATAAGGAACATAAGGAACAGGCTGCCCTGCAGCCAGGCCCAGACCAGTTAGCAGGAGGTCCTATAGATATTTGCAATCTTTTTCCCCAGGCTTTAAGTCATAATCACCACATAACCATAATTGTTTTTCACTCTCTGGGCTGTAAATCCACACTGGCATAAACCAGCCTCCCCATCCAGCGACACATTGTCAGCCAGTGCTTACTTTTAAAACATGGAACTTCTGCAGGTTACCCAGTAACTTCCCAGTGTCGCCAAGGACAAGAGGAGGTTTTTAATTCTTAAGCAGGTCTGTGAAACTGAACCCCGTCTAAGAGGTCACGTTTTCAGATAATCCAGAACATGTCTGAGTATTCTCAATGCTTTTGTTGGGTGTTTGACCTTGAAAATCAACCAGCAACATAAGAACCTGTGCTCTATCGAATATATATAGTGCCGAACCTGCACCTCTTTCCCCAGGGGTGATTACTGGGTGTAGATTCGTATCAACTTTGCGCAGGCTGAGCACTGAGGTTAAGAGTCTGTTTTGCTCAGGTCATCACGCTTCTTCATCTCTGATGACACATTTCCAGCCCACAGTTACTTAACTCACTATCTCAAAAAGAAGAACCCGTCTTTTAAAACAAAAAATCAACATTTAAAAGGCAGGTGACACGAGCTACGTTATCTCCTGGCTCTCCAAGGTAAGATGCGGTAACTGCAGGGACACAGCAATGGGGTTCCCCAGAAAACAAAGCCTTTATCTGCTTTACCAAGTTCTGCCATTTACATTCTGCTTCCTGTTTACCGTCCTTCCTGTTCATTTACGGAAACTGCTACGACTGCACATAAAACTGTTTCAAAAGTAGGTGGTGCTCTCTCACCAGCTTCTCACCCGTTCTCTGCAGGATTGGTAAATGCAACTTGCACACAGCTTATTAGTGACTAATTTGAGATCTTAACTATTGAAAGAGCTGAGTTCTCAAATGTCATTTTGCTCTACATCATCCCAACGAGCAGCAATAATTCCTTTGAAAACACATGCCAAACCATGTAAAATCTTCTTCTGGTGCGCAGACCGTGTGGACAGAAAGTTCCCCTGAAGGGCAGGGAGGATCCTCACAAACAAAGCCCAGCGCGAGGTGAAAAAGCATTTGCCTGAGCGGATCCCATTTCTCTTTTGTGGCATGTAGCCACCTCTTCGCGTCCTCGACCGAGCTGCGGGTTTCCTGTGTGAAGCACAGCAGCGTATCGCTTCTCGTTGTCGGGTTTTCAGACTCCGATGACGGCAAGATTGACTTTGGGTGCTGAAGAACGCAGCAGTGTGCTGCAGCTCAGGGCTGGCCCGAGCTGAAAGGGCGATGGGCAGCAGAGGGGGCTCAGGGAGCTATTGGGGTGCCCAGCCGGTCCCTGTTCCGGTTGCTGAAGGTTCAGAGACCTGTGGGACAGAGTCAGTGGAGCAGAAGCTGCCGAGCACGGCCTGGAGCAGCGCGGCTCATCCCAGCCACCCAGGGCCGGAGCCGGCCCGCGTTCATGGAACCACAGAACAGTTTGGGTTGAAGGGACCTCCCCAGCAACCCCAGTGCCACCCCTGCCATGACAGGGACATCTTCACCAGCTCAGGTTGCTCAGAGCCCCGTCCAGCCTGGCCTGGGATGTCTCCAGGGATGGTTCATCTACCACCTCTCTGGCCAACCTGGGCCAGGCTCTCACCACCCTCAGGGGCAACAATTCCTTCCTCACGTCCAGCCTGAATCTCCCTCCTTTAGTTTAAAACCATCACCCCTTGTCCTATCACAACAGGCTGTGCTAAGAAGTCCATCCCCGTCTTTCTTGTAGGCCCCTTTTAATCACTGAAAGGCTGCACTAAGGTCTCCATGGAGCTTCCCTTCTCCAGCTGAACACCCCAACTCTCTGGGCCTGTCCTGACGCTGTTTCTGGGCTGCAAGCGCACACAGCCAGCTCATGTCCCACCTTTCTGTGTTGGCAAAGTGACAACACAGATCGGAGCACCCTCCCGTTTGCCAGTATCAAGCACGGGCAGGCAGGAACCCTGCGGGAGAGGAGAAGCTCAGGAAGCGTCACGGCCGCTGAGTCAGCAGAAGGTCCCGTCGTGCGGAGATCAGCTCCGGTGCAAGAGCAGCTGCCGCCTCTGTGAACGCAACTCCCCACCATGGCATGAGTGCAAGTGTTTCACAGGCCCCATCACTTCAAGATTGCCAGGAGGGAGAGAGGGAGCCCAGGAGAAACAGGTGGAACGGGCAAAGCCAAAGGTGGCCAGTAGACCGTCCCCCAAGGAAGCGGGACAACGCGGTCACCAACAAACCTAGACAAGCCACAATTTGTAATGGGTTCAAACTGGAACACAAGAGGTTCCACTTAAAGATGAGAAGCAACTTGTTTGGGGTGAGGGTGGCAGAGCCTGGCCCAGGCTGCCCAGGGGGGTTGTGGAGTCTCCTTCTGTGCAGACATTCCAACCCGCCTGGACACCTTCCTGTGTAACCTCATCTGGGTGTTCCTGCTCCATGGGGGGATTGCACTGGATGAGCTTTCCAGGGCCCTTCCAGCCCCTGACATTCTGGGATTCTGTGATTCAAGAGGTGAGACCCAAGGCATGGGACATCTAGATCCGAAACAGAAGGAGAAGATGACAGAAAAGGCCACCCCATCCCGCAGCACACACTCGGTGTGTCACCGGCTGTGCTGGCACAACTAACGCTCAGGACCCACGCTCCTCAGCTGGTGGATCCCGGGAGAAAGCACCGAACTCTCAGCTACCAAAAAACCAGCAGAAAAACCTCACGTACGGTCACCCCACCCCTTAACGCTTCACACGGGCAGAACAAAAGCGCCAACAAGGCTGGCGCTTCCTGAAACCAGAAAACGCTGCTCTGAGGCCACGAGCAGCGCAATCGGTGCCTGCACAAGGACAAAGGCAGCACTTCAAAGCTCCCGATGTCTCCTTCCCCAACCGTTTTGGTCAAGACCCGTGGTCTCATACGACCGCTGATTTAATAAGCTGCTGCTCGCGGTCACACGGACCAGAGCCAAGTAGAAACCCACTAACATCCACACCCTGGTGTTAATTTTAGCCCTGCTCAGCAGTAAACTCTATTTACACCAATTTCCCGTGCTGGTGAGAGCAGACTGAACTGGCTGCATCCAGCGGGATCACCGTGGCTCGCTGTAAATCCCACGCCGGTACAGTGCTTAGCTGCATGATCTGCTGCTTTAAACACCACAACATGAGCTCTGGCACCGCCTGATGCTCACAGGGACACTCGGTGTCGCAGAACGTACCCCGGCACAGCCTGCACCCGTCAGGAGATGGCACGTTTTCCTTGGCATCCTCCCTCTTTGCTCGAGCATGGGAGAACAAGGCTTCCTCGGAAACTCCTATTGTCACCCGCTTAGTTCTGTAGTCTAGGAAATCTCCCATTCTTCCAGACTTCAAAGACATCAAAGCATTTCCCGTTAGCTCTTCCAAAGGGGATGGCTTTGCGTGCGACACTTGATTGCAAAACTGTCTGCTGTGAAAAATTAACTGAAAATTGGGGATTTTGAAGGGATAGAAGGATATGGTGAGGTCAGCCTCAGCCAAGTGAGAGCTTTCCTGCGCTCTCCAAGGGCCGTGCAGAACGGAAGGTGACATCCCCCTGAAGGCCAGCCCCAAAGTAGCATCCCCATCATATCCCCAACAGGATATTTAGCTGGTTTTTGTGTACTGAATGCCACGCCCCATGTCCGCTCCAACAGCTCAGGCGCAACTGCCAACCCGGGCTCTCTCCCTGCCTTCCCCCAGCAGGAACTGGGCAGGCAGCCCCTGCTCCAGCACGCCGGGCTGGAGCACCAGTGTCACACTGGGTACGTGTACTGGCTTTGCTGGGGTGTCACTAAGTGCGGGACTGCGACACGTTGTGCCTGTGAGAGCAGCTGGACGTGTCTGCGATGCGCGCGGAGGGCGCTGCTCTGCGCCACGCCGGCGTGCTGGGGCTGCGCGTTCACACAGCATTAACCAAGCGGGTGGCCACAGCTTCAGCGTCGCTGATCTGAACTACAGGGAGCCACCTAAAATAAGGAGGATAAACCCAACAACGCCCATCACAGAACGGTTTGGGTTGGAGGGACCTTCCCAGCTCCCCCAGTGCCCCCCCTGCCATGAGCAGGGACATCTTCACCAGCTCAGGTTGCTCAGAGCCCCGTCCAGCCTGGCCTGGGATGTCTCCAGGGATGGTTCATCCACCACCTCTCTGGCCAACCTGGGCCAGGCTCTCACCACCCGCACCATAAAAACAAATGAGCCAACCCAGCATTCCAAGCCGGGGTTTTAATTTTAGAAGGAAGAGGCTCCTTTGGGCGCGCTCTGCTGAGTGCCCACCCAGCAGGTCACAGCGCTGGTGGCAGAAGCACCCAAGGGCACGGCCCCACCTGGGCCCCCGGCTCCTGCCGCACCTCCCCTTCCCGCCGCCCAGCGCCGCTCCACGTCCCGCGCCCCGGGGTCACCCGGGACCCGACACACCGCAGCGGCGCCCGGGACAGGCGACAGGGGCCGCGGTGCCACCCGCCCTGGGCAGGGCTCAGCTCTCTGCCCAGGACAGACACCCTGCGCCCGGCCACCTCTCGCACGGGCGGGCTGGGACCGAGCCTGCGACACCAGGGCACGGGCGGAGCCCTCACACGGGCGGCAGCCCCGCACCCGCCGCCATAGCGCGGCCTGGCCCTTTAAGACGCGCCCCCTCGGCCCTCCGCGTGCTCCTGCTGACGTGTGATCGCGTGGCGCCTCTCCCCACCGAGGCCCCGCCCCTTCCTGTCGGCGGCATGCGCAGTCCCGCCCGCAGCAGCCCGGCCCCGCCCCTGCCGGACGGCCGCGCAGGCGCAATAGCGGAGGGAGCGGCGTCCCCGCCCGCGCTGGGGAGGAGGCGCTGCTGCCCCCTGGCAAACCGGCCGGACGCCCCGCCCCGCCACGCCCGCCCGCGCTGTCTGCGCATGCTTGTGTCTACGCGGAAGGGGCGGGGCTCCTTCCGCGCAGCCGCAGTCCCCGCCCGAGGCCGCGCGGGAAGCGGGACGGCGCGCCCCGCCCTGGGTGGAAAAGGGCGGGGCAGAGGGGCGGGGAGAGCCGCGCCCCGCCCTCCCCCGGCGCATGCGCAGAGGGCGGCGGCGGCGGGTGGTGCCGTCGCGCGGCCCGGCGGGCGGGGCGGGGCCGCGGCGCGCAGGCGCGGTGGCGGCCGAGGGGAAGTGAGGCGGGCGCGCGCGGCGCCTTTTCCGGCGGCGCTGGCTGAGGGAGCGGCGCGGCGCGGAGCGGAGCCGGCCCGAGGTAGCCCCGCCGGGCCCTGAGGTAAACCCCGCCGGGCCCCCGCCCCGTCCCCGCCCGCTCCGCTGCTCTGTCTCACTCTCTCTCCGTCCCCTTCGCAGGCGGGAACGCGGAGCCGCCGCCCCTGAGCCGGCATCCATGAGCTGAGGCGCCGGGGCGGGAGCCAAAGGCAGGAGCCGGGCGGAGCCGCCGCCTCAGGCCCCGCGGAGCGCGGCCCCTGTTCCCCTCGCCCTCCTCGCCCCGCTCCTTCCGCGGCGCCCCATGCGCTGAGCCCCGCCCGCCCTCGCCGGACACTCGGCCCCGCTCGGGCCGCTCGGGTGGGTCCCGCTCGCCCTCCGCTTCCCCCCTCCTCCCCAAGCCCGGAGGCCCCTTGGATGCCGCCGAGATGGGCAAGGTGCTGTCCAAGATCTTCGGCAACAAGGAGATGCGGATCCTGATGCTGGGTCTGGACGCGGCGGGGAAAACCACCATCCTGTACAAACTGAAGCTGGGCCAGTCTGTCACCACCATCCCCACCGTGGGCTTCAACGTGGAGACGGTCACTTACAAAAACGTCAAGTTCAACGTGTGGGATGTGGGGGGCCAGGACAAGATCCGCCCGCTCTGGAGGCACTACTACACGGGCACGCAGGGGCTGATCTTCGTGGTGGACTGCGCCGATCGCGACCGCATCGACGAGGCCCGCCAGGAGCTGCACCGCATCATCAACGACCGGGAGATGCGGGACGCCATCATCCTCATCTTCGCCAACAAGCAGGACCTGCCCGATGCCATGAAACCCCACGAGATCCAGGAGAAACTGGGCCTGACCCGGATTAGGGATAGGAATTGGTACGTGCAGCCCTCCTGTGCTACTACAGGGGATGGACTCTATGAAGGGCTGACATGGTTAACGTCCAATTATAAATCCTAATGAGAGAATAACTATTTAGTCTACAAAGAATTAAAGAAAAAAAAAAATAACCCACATGGCTTTCCGGAAGAATGATTCTCTACTGAAAAGTAAAACAAAAGCATCCATAGGATTATGATCATCTTTCTCCAGTTACCGCCCTTTCCTTCTGCACACTGGACTGGATTCCTGTTTTAACTCTTCTTGCTTGGCGTTAGGATGCTCTAATCTCCGAATGTGACACGAACACAAGCACTAGATGCTATGGCAGACTTCCAGCAAACAGGGGAAAGACACATTGTAGACTTGCTAAGTAACTTTTTTTCGTTTGTTTGGGTTTTTTTCTCCTCTCGGTAGCCCTTAAGATGGTTTGATTATTTTGGGGGATGGTTGGGGGCGGGGTACCATTTTCAGTGTATGCTTTCTGGTTCTACTTTTTTCATTATATATATATATATATTTTTCCTCCTATCACTTGCTGTAGATTGCTACTTTTTTGCATTCACGCAGAATATGTTGGTAGGTCTACTTCATCTAGTAAACTGAAAATTATTGCTTAAAAATCAAACTGCAGTCTGTCTTTTTATATTAAGGACTTTTTTTAAAAAAAAAAAAAAAGTTCTGTTAATCTGTAACTAAATAGTGACTCTCAGTCTGTCTTCATATCTCAGACTAATAACGAAACGAATTCTTGCCTGCGGTGGCAGCGCGAATACCATTGTAACATGTTCAAAGTGCATTTCAGGCGCAGCGTCCGCCAGGTAATGTAAGAACCGCTTTGAAATGTCAGCTGTGAAGTTCTGAACCATACATCATGCATGAGAAGGGATGCAAATAAGTTCCCCATACTACATAGCAACCATATAGCAAATAAGGCAGGAATGATGTAATAGTTCCCGGGTAGATACTGTTCGGTTTTTGTCTTGCATTGCAAACTTCAAAAGACGTTTTAGCTGCAGTTTTTCCTACTGGTGTCAGTCTCCGATCCCATAGGTTCCTTCCAGACAACGCAGCAATAACGTGTAAGCATTGCAACAGGTTTTACTTCAAATCACGGACGTTTAGGTGAAAATCTAGCACTGACTTGCCTGTCTTGCGATCGAGGGGAGTTGCTCCCGTCTCAAGACAGTCTAAGGCGTCTAAATCTTAAAAAAGATTTCAGATTCTTTCTGAATTTCATCTCATGGAGGAAGAAATTGGGAGTTCTGTGCTAAGCTGTAACCGAGCCTGGTAATTCAGGCATCTGACTAAAGGCCATTTTGAGGAAATAAGTCTTTGCTTTAGTTTTCCAAGACTGGACTGAACTCGTCCGAGGAGTTGCCGTCTCTCTCGGTTGTTGCTGTGCTCCTGCGGGAAGGGAACTATGTTGGATGGCTGAAGCCCATTGAGTAACCAGAGCGGGGAGGAGAGAGAGAGAGAGAGAGAGAGTAAACGACTATGAATGTAAACTTCCATAATTAGTTCTTAAAGGGCAAGCAGCTCATTTGCCATATCGCAGTTTGCAGATGTGACTGGCAAAAAGAACCCCTTAAAAACTCCACCCACCCAGAACAAGTATTACTATAAAAACTCAAGTATTAGTGCTGGGTGTGAAAAACGTTAAAGCAGCTGGTTCTTATTCAGCCTTAAGGATTAACTTCAGATTTCCTCAAGGAGTTAAACTTGATTGGGGAATTCTAGGAATGTATGCTACAAAACCAGAAGAAAATGGCTATTTTTGTTTTCTTTCTTTAAATTTATTTTCCAGCTATATGAGTTTTACATGGAACTGGGGGCATTACACTACACTTCTGCAGTGTTGACTCCGCATGCTGAGGACATTGTACATGGAGCTCTTACCAAAGATTTATGGCAAGATAAAAATACTGAAATCGAATGCTTTGGACTACTTAAAAATTCCTTTAGAATACGGTTCCGAAAGATTTATCTCTATGTGGGTTGCAAATGGGACTGAATGGGTTCTTGGTGCTAGAAGATAGAGCATTGACTGAGTCTTCACAAGCGTAATGTAGAATAACTTAGATCTCAGCTCTAAAGAAGAGGTAAGATATTTTTTGTTCCTTTTTTTCACTCAAGGCTTTTTGCCACTGGAATATCATTGCTCTATTTTCTAGCTTTTTTCCTTTAAATTTTCTGTTGATGTAACTGAACAAACAGTGTGGTGGTATAAAGACTAAAAACACAAGAATATGGTTACTGTTTTCTTCTGGAGCATAAATAAAATAGCCAAGCACAAAGTAAATGCCTAAACTGGAAAACTTGAAGCTCTATTAATGGTTCTTGAACTTTCTTAAATCTATTCTCAGTCAACATGAAAACTTCAATAACTTCATTTCTCGTCTAAGTTGATTTACTGTGTTCTCAAGTGCTGGGGCAGACTTTGCGTTAAGTTGAATACACAATTTTGTATTTCCTTAGTGACTTTGTTATTCTGTTTTTGTAGGTGAAAGGAAACTGATTACGCTTCTGATTTTTTTTTTTAAGGTTTTTTTGGGGGGGAGGTGGGTGGGAAGGGGAGAAAAAAGTGGCTGAGACATGTGGCAGCGACTTCACAAATAAATGGCCATTGCTACTGAACAAAAGAGAAAAGGTTTCACTTTCCACATGTCCTTTATAGGCTGTAGCTGAACCTCACCGCCAACGGGTGGCTGTCAAGCCATCAACACAGCCTGCAGGATACAGGGGCAAATCTGTAAGAAATCCTATGATTTACAAGCTAATCTGGAGTTTTAAGTGCATCAATTTGTGTTCATGTGAATTTATGGAGTAAGTTTTGAATGGCGTTAATCGTGTCCGATAAGTGAATGAGTTTGTAGACTGTGATCTCCCTGACTAAAGTAAACAGGAATTTTGTGTTCTCAATATGGCTGTAGTGTTGGTAAAGAACTAATAAGCAGAAAATAAAGCAATTATACAGCGGAGCTCTCCTGGTATGTTACTTATATTTAATTACGAGAGAAACAGAAAGGGGCAATATGGAGCGTTCTGTGACATAAAGAGGTCTCTGTTCTGTATCGCACAGTTTTGAAAGCCTGTCTGTAATTCCTCGGGGACTCAGAGTAGTGACTATTTTTATAAGTGGAAAGGATGATACTTCTTTAATTCTCCCCACTTGCAGTTACCAACCTTGAGCAAACTTTAGTGTCGAGTTTACGTTGCCTGGGGAGGCGATGGGCTCCGGGAGCGGGCACGGAGGGCCCGGCGCTGCGCGGGACGGTGCCGCGCGTCACCGAGGAAATCACCTGGAAAGGGAAGAGTAAAAGCAGCGATGGACAAAAGGCTCGAGGGGTGCACAGGGGTGTTGGTGCACGTGAATTTGGTGCCTGAGCATGGCGCGGGAGCGGATGGAAGGACCGGGGCAGGTGCAGCGGGGCCGGGGGCGTGCGGGTCCTGCGGCAGCTGCTGTCCCACAGCCCCCGGAGAAGCAGCCGCCCCGCAGCGCCCGGCCCCGGTTCCACCTGTGGGGCTGCTGGGGCGGGGGCTCTGGTGGCACAGGGGACATTGGAGCAGCTCCCAGCACCCGGGGTGTGGGGCTGCGAGGAGCCGTCGCCTTGTTGCGGAGCTTTCAGGAATGTTCTTTACCCAGGTGGGGGTAACAGGGCGGTGGGTCCTGCAATCCTCTGCAAAAACCTTTTTAGTCCGGGGTATTTAGGCCAGGCTCTGTCTACCTGAATGTCAGTTAAGGGTGTGGCTGTGTAAATGAACTTACTCTGACTTAATTAAACTACTTGGGAGTTTGGAGACAAGGCTCCAGAAGAGTAAACTCGAGTCTCTTTTCATTGTAGTACTGAGTCATTTTTTGGAGTGTCAGCACTTATCGGTTTAAATCGGACCTTTGTTCCAGCAGGAGTTAGCGTGACTCCCTCCCCGAACCGCGCCGTGACTCACGCTCCTGCAGGATTTCTGCCACGGTCACGGGCCTCGTGGACAGGGTTTGGAAAAAAAACCCGCCGCCCCTAACTGGAAATTAACCCTGCCAATACAAGAGTCCTCGCAAAGCAACGTCCCTCGCTTTAGAACAAGAAAAATCAGTCGCGTCACCAAAACAGTTGCCTGCGAGATCTGGGATAACCGGTTGCTTCGCTGGTGGACCTGAGTGTTACTTCTTGTGTCACTGGGAATGGGAGAAGCAACCGCTGGGAGCGGAGAACTTGCTCCGGAGCGTGGAAGCTGCCTTGGCGTGGGCACCGTGACTCAGACCTCCCGCTAACGCCCGGCTGCGCTTTTTATCTTGGAGTTGTTTCTAATATCTGTCCAGCCCAAAGGGTTTGGTACGTGGAACCTGAAATCACTTTGGATTTGGCGCTGTCTGGAAACAAAGCCCTTTCCCCTCGCCTCTCGTGGGGCTGTAAGTAAGGGGCTGTCGAGTTTGTGCCACCTCCGCTCATAAACTCTGTTCCTCTCTGTCATCTTAAGCTCGACTTCGCCACCGACGCCGCTCAAGTCTTTAAGTTTCAAAACTATGTCTAAGCAGACGCCTTCAAGACTTCGGGCTGAGGTGGGTGACTCGAGCACCGCGATCCATCTCGCTTTCAAAATGCGGGGCAGTGTAATTTTAGCCCCGCCGTGGGTTCCGTGGGGCGACGAGTGAGTCAGAGCCCGAGTGCTCGGCCCCGGGAGCCGGTGGCAAAGGCGCCTTTTCATAGGCAGCAAAACGGGTCTGCGACGTGTGATGCAGGAAGTTGCTCCTCTTGCTTAAGAACAGGTATCTCTGGCCTCCTTAAAAAACAGAGGAGGGGAAAAAAAAAGAAGTGAAGATGTGAGTCATCTGCTGAGCTCTCCAGCCTCAGTCTCGCAGCGGTTGAACAGGCTCAGGCCCTCGCTTCGCCTCAAGAGGAGCGTTTTGCCTTCCAGAGGATGTGCTTCGCCCTGTTGTGGGTTTCTTTAGTCATATCTCTTAGGCTAGTGTTGTTAGAGAAAAAGGAATCAGGATTGAATGGGTGTCTGTTTCGTGAGAAGCAGAGATTGGTAATGCTTGAAAATTGATAACGCTTGGAAATCGATGGCACTTGAAACACCTTTCCATATTCAGCTGAGTGTAGGCTCGAGGGGGAACCGCCAGCAGCTCCCGGCTCAGGGCAGGTCCCCTTGTGCCCCAGCCGCCCGTCACACGTGGTGAAAACTCAGTCAGGGGTAAAAAGAGAAGAGAAGAAAGCTGAGGTGTGGATAAGGAGCTGAACTCCTGAGCTTGTTGCAGGGGCAGTGACCAGAACGGGTTCCTTGTTCCAAATGTAACGGGGGTGCCGCTGCCTGGGCCAGGTCCCATCCCCAAGTCTCTTTCCGATGGAGGGGAGGTTTTCTCTTTTGTCGTTGCAGGAGATGAAAACTTGTGGGAAGCTGCAGCAAAACACCGCGTTGTGTGCTGATATGGGGGGTTGACTGTTTTAGGGGAGCGCACTCGCTTTGCATTTTATGGGGGTAAAAGTGAAAGACCTCAAGACGCTCACGCTGTTCTGTTACAGGGGAGCGGGACAGATGGGGCGGGCTGGCTGGCTGCAGCAAGGGCAGCATCTTCCCAGCCTTAACTAGGACTATCTGAAAAGATTCTGTTGTTCGTGTGTTCAATTCTTGTCCATGAGGGTCCATCAGAAAAGGTGGAATGGGGCAGGTGGTCCCTGCCTCGATCGTCGTACTGGAGATGGAGTGGAGCGGAGGAAAGCGCGCAGGGCCGACACCAGCCCCGAAATACTTCTGGCCTTCATTTGAAGCTGATATTTGAGGAACAAACTCGTTACACGAAGGGTGGGAGCTCAATGGGTTTGCTTCCAGGTGGATCTGACAGCGGCCCCGGCGCCGGCAACTTCTCCCTCGGAGCAGCGTTTGCTTGGCGCGCTGCCTCGGGAGACTTTGCACTTTGCAAGCACGGAACGTGGGGCTGCGTAGTCCTCGTGCTGTTAATATTTGCTATTTTTGCCCCGAGGAGCTTTCTCCCTTTTCCCTTTGAAAGCGGGGGGCTGTTAACTCTCAGCGGCCGCCCGTCAGCAGAGCGAGGTGCGCTTATCCCATTAGCTTAACATCTGCCAGAACGCCCTTTCCCCACAGGGGCTGGATTAGGCTGGAACTGACCCAGCTCTTCGGGAAGCTTTTCCTATGGCGTCCTTGTGCCTTTCAATCCGCTGCTTTAACCGTAACCAAACCCAGCGCCCATCTCGCACCGCGGGGCCGGAAGCTTTTGTGAGCAAAGCAGTGATTTGGCTCTACCTTTCCCCCCAAAGCGCGTCTGAGTGTTCAAATTGCATCGTGTTTAAATGTTCGAATTGTATGCGACATATCACGTACGTACTCATATTTTTGATCTAAAGGGTTGTTTTGGCTGCAATGACTGGGCTGGTTTTCACATCAGCGCTGAAAATAAAAGCCTTTAAGGGGGCGGCGAGGGGCAGCAGCGGGACGGCCGCCCCTGGAGCGCTGGATTGCTTCTTGCCGCCCGATACGAAGCTTTGGAACAAGCTTCCCCAGCACCTGCTGGCTGGAAAAGGAGCCAAGCTCAGCGAGGGCCGCTCTCAAAGTCGCTGCATTGTGGAAGACGTTGAGTCGCCGCCAACGAGCTGTCCCTGGATCTCGCCCCGGCTCATCTTACAACCTTGGACCAGTTAATGAATTCAAAGTCCTCCAGCCCTTGCCTCAAGCATCTTGAGTATGTGGTGTGTGTGAGCTGGGGCCGCTGTCACCCTGGGGTGCTCCTGCCGGTGTCCTGCAGCTGCAAAGGCACCTTTGTGCCCCCGACCCGCTCCTGGCCACGTTTGCTGCAGCTTTCTGGCCCTCTGTAGCAAGGGATGGGGATATTTCAGACCAAGGCCGTGATAAGTTCTCCCCTAAGTAATGCTATCTGCAGCCCCGCAGCTGCAATCTCAGCATCTCAGCTCCCGCCTCACCTGTTTGGCTGATACCTAATGAAGAAATCACATGCATTTTTCCCCTTGATATGAGGTTATGCTCTTAAACACGGTACCGAAGCTTCCCAGCTTT
The DNA here is from genome assembly GCF_036013475.1 of Columba livia. Lineage (NCBI taxonomy): Eukaryota > Metazoa > Chordata > Aves > Columbiformes > Columbidae > Columba > Columba livia. The sequence goes on from NC_088606.1 coordinate 2,521,336, forward strand.
TCTTTCCATCATGGTCCTTATTAATGATTGATGAAGGGGGCTGCATCTATGCAGATGAGCTGCAGCTTTGCCGCTTTGAAGTCACCTATGGGTTTCCCTTACCCGAGGTCACAGCTCGAACCCCCTTGCTCCAATGCTGCTTGCTTTTGCTCACGGTCACCAAAACAAAGGGGCTGCACATCTCCTTCCCCTCTTCCAGGTGTTCCAGCTCTTGGTCCTCCCAGAAATGCTCCGAGTAGTGAAACTGGTTGATCACGTTGCCGCTGGAGCGTTGGCATCCGAGCGGGATCTGTGGGTTAACTCGTTCTGCCCGGTGTTTGCCGACTTGATGCATTATGTAGAGCCCGGGCTGCTCTCGGGAAAACTGGAGCTTCCCAACACTCGAGGGTTTTATGAATGGATGTCTCTCTGAAGCTCGCAGCTTCCTCCTCTCTTGGATTGCTAATGAATCGCAGGCTGCTTAATGCACCTGGAATATTTTTCCCATAGTGTGGAGAGGTTTAGGGCGAGCAGGCTCACTCTGAGCTCCAACCCACCTCCCAGCGACCGTCTTCAAAAAAAAAGAAGGTGCTATTTAAAGCATTGGATCTGGGGATGTATTTAACATCTACCAACTCCCTGGCATCCCCAGGTTGCCAAAAACATTCACGGTGGCACCAGGGGAGGCTCCAGGACAGCCGCGCCGTGGCTGCGTGGGCACAACCAGCCTGTTCCCAAACCTGCAGTTCAAGCCGGGGCGCTTGCAGATGACAGATAGGGAGGGTGAGGTGACTAATGAAGAATAAATATCCTGTTGCGCCCTCCTCGTAGGCAGCGATGTCTCAACATGCTAATGGCAGATACGGAGGCAAGAGGGGGGCACAGCTGGTTCTATCAGCCCTGGTTTTGTTTTGCCTCTGGGTTTAGGAGATAATGGGGAAATCAAAAGCTCTGGTGGCTGGGATGGTGTTGGAGGCGGCACAAGATGGGGAAAGGATGGGTGGAGGGTGGTGGGGACGGGAGGGTGACACGCACCGGGCAGAGAGGCAGAGCAGCGCCGTGGGGAAGGCTCTGTCTTCCTCAAAGGGGTTTATTTCCATTGTTTTCAATGGCAAAACCCGGATTACTGCATCCTTTCTCATACCGCAATAACACCTTTGAGTTTACGCCGGTGGAGGCGTTCGCAGGGGCATCAGGGCCGAGATGACGATTCTCCATCTTCTCTGATTTTTTTCAAGGTACTGCAGAGTTGTTGTTGTCAAAGCCTGTTCCCTGTTTTGGAAACATAATTGAAATTATGCAAATGCCGGTGCAGCACCAGCGAGTGACGTGCTGAACACGGCACCGCTCGGACGCAAAGCTGATTTAGCACAAACCCCGCGCTGGTTGGGGGAGACTGGGGGCTCAGCCCCGCTCCTGCCACAGCTCCCAGTCCCACCAGTATCTCATCCTGCTCCGATGATGCTCAGGGCAAAGCGCCGAGCTCCCTGTGTTCACGCTGAGACACCCAGTAGCACTCCAAGATCAGCGAGTCCAACCATAACCCACCCCCAGCACTGCCCCGTGTCCTGAGAACCTCATGTCCGTCTGTCCAACCCTCCAGGGCTGGTGACTCCAGCACTGCCCTGGGCAGCCTGTTCCAATGTTTGACAACCCTTTCTGGGAAGAAATTGTTCCTTATATCAAGCATAAACCCGCCCTGGTGCAACTTGAGGCCATTCGCTCTTGTCCTATTGCTTGTTACTTGGGAGAACAGATCAACACCCTCCTGGCTCCAAGCTCCTTTCAGGCAGTTCAGAGATCAGAAGGTCTCCCCTCAGCTCCTGTTCTCCAGCTGAACCCCCCAGGTCCCTCAGCCGCTCCATCACACTTGTGCTCCAGCCCCTCACCAGCTCCGTTCCCTTCTCTCCACTCGCTCCAGCACCTCAAGGCCTTTCTTGGTGTGAGGGGCCCAAAGCCAACCCCAGGATTCGAGGTCTGGCCTCACCTGTATTGGAGCAGCGACACCGGGTGGGTGATGCTGCTCTCAGCCACCCTTTGGCTTCGCATCCCAGCCACGGTGGTCGGTGACAGAAGAGGGGACAGGCAAAGTCTGGGCTCAGGGAAGACGCCGGTGTGGTGGCATCTTACTGGTGTGGTGGCATCTTACTGGTGCTCATGGTGCAGGATCCCAGGCGGGTTTGCAGATGCACAAAGTCCTGCAGAGACATTTGCAAGAGGAAGGAGGATTTTGCCAAAATAAAAGCACTTCCCCCCCACACCCATCCAGGCCTTTCCAACTGCGCGTCCCTCAGCGGTTCCTCTTTTAGCACCGCAGCTCCTAAAACAGGAAAGTGTTGACTGCAGCTTTTCTGGAGGCGGCCGCGCTCCCGCGTCGGTTCACGCGCGGCTTTGCCCCAGCCCTCCTTCCCGCTGCGGTTCCGAGGCTGAGTGCGATCTTTTCCGGTCTGATCGCACGGCTGAGGAATGTATGTGCATGTACAGTGTGTCTGGAGTAAGTTCTGTGCCAACAGGGAGGCTTTTGAGAGCAGAATGGGGGGAAAGTGATGCCCAAGTTGCTGCTTCCCCCGGTTCCCGTTGGGTTTGTGATGTGGATGGGGGCTGCTCCATCCTGGCCTCGCTGTGGGGGCGCATCAGTGATTTCAGCCTCTCCACGGTCCATAAAACCTTTGCCAACTGGAACAAAAATATTAAATGCGGTTGGCTCGGAAGGTAATGCCAGCTAATAAATAAACGGGGTTGGGAAAAAAACCCAAACAACAGGCAATCCAGCGTCACAAACAAGCGTGTCATTCAGTGCTCCCTACGAGACACCGCGGAGGGTGACGATAGTAATTAAGAAAGCAATTAATGCTAGAAATGAAGCTGCCTCCCGAAGACGGGAGGAAACGCAGACTCCAGCTGTGCTGGCATCGCTGGTCCTGGCAAAGTCCGTGCGGGACGGGGATGCCGCACGAGGCGCGTTCGTGGGCTCGGGGTCCGGGTTTTAGGAGAAGCAGCTGGCGGGGGTCTCGGCATCCCCGGTGTTGGGGGGATCGGTGCCGCACGTTCCTCCCCAGCAAACGGCTGCTGGAGGAGCGGGAGGACCGGCAGCTCTCCCCGCCAGCTGCTGCGTCAGCTTGGAGCTCTCGTTAAAAAGAGCTGGATGATGTTTCTGCAGCAGAGCCAACATCTAACGCGCTTCACTTGGCTGCGGTGCGCACGTGGGGCCGTGGTCGGGCACGGCGGGGTGCAAAATGCCTGGAAATGTAGATCTAAGCTAGATCTAAAGCCAGCGGCAGCCGAGCAGGGACGTGGTGGGGACACACACGACCCTTTCTGCACCCGCTCCCGGCCGTGGGTGTCCGTCTGGTTTTATATGCACATCTACCAACACAATGTCCTGCTGGCAACAACATGCAAATACGAGAGCTCCCAGAAATGTTCATTTCCCCCTTTTCATGCTGTAAATGAAAGAATATATATATATATATATATGTATATATGCACACAAATATTGCAGAGGTTTTTATATATATATATATATATATATAAATAAATTGCAAAGGTTTATCAATGCTGGTGTTCAACAGACCCCCAGCTAAAAGCATCCCAGTCTCGGGACGTCTGCAGAGCAGCTGGTACTGTGCCAGAGGAGATGGGGATGTTGGTGAACCGGGACCCAAGAGCCCAACCGCGTCCTGCACCAATTCCCCAAACCCACGGCCAGTGACACTTCTTATGACCCACTGTTTAACTCCAGAGCAAAACCTTTGCTCTCAAGCCACAGCACCCCCTTTTTTGCTTAATCTTTACGCTGCGAGGGGCGTCACGGCATGAACAAGCGCTCTGCCGCAGCTCCGGGGGTTTTGGGGGTAGACACACCAGCCTTGCTGGGTTTGTGGGGGACTCAGGGGCTGGATCTGGGTGCTTCTGTCCTTTCTTTACGCGAGTGTGAAGCCTTGGGAACAACCCTGCCATCTCAGCATCCCTCATCTTCCCAAAATATCCCCTCTGCAGAGCTCTCCCAGCCAGCTCTGACCGCCCTGACAGCTTCTGCAGGGCGTTGCCTGCCTGAATTATACATAACACTTGCGTTTGGGGTGTTCTTTTTCTTTTTGGAAGGAAATACAGCTATGGCCTTGCTTCCTTCTCCCAAACCAAGACCTAAAAGTGTGTGTACATCTGCAAATATTTGGCACATCTGCAGCAGGGTCACAGGGGGCTGGATCAGAGTTTTCTGGTTGGGACAAGGTTTCGCTTTTGTTTTCCAGAGGCTGCAAAGTTGGCAGTGGGGAGGTGATTGATGCTGGAGGCTGTGAGAGCTACAGGGGACCTGAGAAAACCCCAAGGGATCCCACGGGGAGGGCAGCGGCGAGTTCTCCGTGTGGTTTTACACCCAGCATGAGTTCAGGCTCCTGGGCAGCACGTCGTGTAAAAACGCAGGTTTTTTTCCCCAAAAAAAGGGTGCGTGGCAAGGAGACATCGGTGGGGCTCAAATCTCAGCGCCGCAAAGCCAGAGAGCAAACACCTGCACCCGCAGTCGCGCTGCTCCTCAATAAACCACGTCCCCGTGACGCCGACGGGTGTAGATTAACCAGAAGGTCAATATTGACCCACGTCCCGCGGTCGGGAGGCTGACGGTGCCCGTTTGCCCCCTTGGCAAAGCTCCGCTGGGAACGACGGCACCGTGGTGACCTCGAGGAGCATCGTCTGTGCCGAAACCCCCGTTGGGGTGGGGGGTAGAGTTTTGTTTCAGGCACGGCCGGGCTGACACCCCAAAAATCCACCCGCGGGAGGGTTTTGTCTCACAGCAAACCAGAGCGATACCGAGTTTTCCTGATGTTTTCCCCAGCTGTTCAGCGTTGGAGGGAAATCACATCGGCGTGCTTTCCTCATTAACCGCCGTCATATTTTCCAGCCAGAGCCTTGGTGTGCAGCGCTGTAAATTAGAGTTATTTTCCTTTCTCAGCTGAGGTTGCTTAAGGAGGTTTGATTGAATGGGGTGCCGGCAAACCCCCATTTCCCACCCGTGACCCTGCAGAAGCGCAAGGATGCTCCATCTCCCCTGTTCCCCCAACACATCTTCCCTTCTTTTATCTCTCAAATGCATCTTAAATATAAACCACAGCTAAAACGAAAGCAGGAAGGTCGGTGGAGCCGGTAGCGCCCGTGGGATGTGGTTCACAAGCTTGTTGTACCCAGGGGATGCTGTGATCCCCCCGTACCAACCGACTGGTTCGGACGTAGAAAGATAATCCACCGAGCCCAGGAGCAACCCCAAATTTCGGCACAAGGCTCGGCCGACAGTGTTCCAGCAGCGTGAGAAGGTAGACTGTGATTTGCATGGCCAGATCACAAGTTGCTTGTAAAGGATGTGACCTAATTCAAGTTTCGGCTCATTTCAATGTGATTTTCATAGTCACACGGGGTGTTTTTTGGGAGCCGTACAACCGGCTGTTTCGAGCTCGGAAGAGGAGAAAATACCTAAATTGCTCTTGGGTCCCTCCCCAAAATTCACTCCCCGTCATGAAGGTGATGCTCCCAATCTTTGCTGGTTGACCAGAGGCTGCAAGAGCTGGAAAATGAATTATTTTGGGGGATGTGTGTGTTGGGTTGGAAACATTTTGCATCCCGGTTCCTGTGGTTTGTGGTGTGGAAGGCGACCTGGTTCTCCCACCCCGCTTCCCGGCGTGCCCTAAATCCGGCCATACGGCCGGATTTAGGGCACGCCGGGAAGCGGGGTGGGAGATAATGGGGTGAAATGGCATCCCCATGGACCAACCATCCCCCCCATCGCTCAGTTTCGGTTCTTACACAAGACGCCTCCAGCCAAGGTCCCATCACACCCCATTAACCCATCAGAGCTCCCAAGCACAAGGCGACACCAACCAGGAGGCTTTTAAACCCCAATAAATATCACTTTAAATCTTAATTTTCCCCCATAGGGATGTCTATTCACCGGGGAGGGCATCCCGGGTGGGTTTTTTGGCTGGATAAGCGTTTCCCTGTTGCTATGGTAAGGGTGAGAGCTGGGAATTTTTGTGTGTTGGTAAATCCAACCCGTTCTGCACGGCTGATTTGCCCTCCAATTAAGGGCATTCTTCACTTCCCCTTGCAATTAGCATAAAGAAAACCAATTAACTCCCGTACGGTGGAGGCCAAGCACCACTTTCCACAGCCTAAACCTGCCTTTCGATACAGTCAAAAAAACCTGTTGACAAAAGACATTTATCAGACCAAAAGCAAACCCCACACTGGTGTGTGTTGGAGCCCCGTCCCTATGGGAAAACCTGGGTTTGCCCCCTGGTGAATCATTCTCTTGGCTTTGCCAAACCCTGCTGATGTTGGGGTTTGGGTGCAAACTGGGGATCTGGGTGTTAAAGGGAATTTCTTGAAGTTTCCTGATCATCCTTGCAGCGTTTTCCTACTTAAAAAGGGCCCCAAGAAAGATGGGGACAGAGTTTGTAGCAGGGCCTGTTGCGATAGGACAAGAAGTGATGGTTTTAAATTAAAAGAGGGGAGATTCAGGCTGGATAGAATGAAATTGTTGTCCCTGAGGGTGGTGAGAGCCTGGCCCAGGTTGGCCAGAGAGGTGGTGGATGAACCATCCCTGGAGACATCCCAGGCCAGGCTGGACGGGGCTCTGAGCAACCTGAGCTGGTGAAGATGTCCCTGTCATGGCAGGGGGGGCACTGGGGGAGCTTGAATGTCCCTTCACCCCAAACCACCCTGTGATTCTATGCTCCTCAGGCCTGTTGGCACTAGTGTGTCCCCCCACCATCTCTCCGGGCTGTGCAATGCCTGCTGTGCCACTCGCTTTGCTGAGCACCCAGAGCAGAACACGGGTGGGCACAAAGGGCCGCTCTGCTCCCCCGGTCCCCTCTGCCACCCGTTCTCCTGTTTTCCACCCCGAAGCCGCTGGGATCCAGGCGTGGGCTCGGCCGCGGGGTTTTACCATCACAACGTGCACGCCCGGGCGGCTCCGCCTGCAATCCCCGCCATGAGGTGCGGCAGGTATTACCTGTTCCCAGACTGCTCCAACTTGCCCTGCACGGCTCCGGCCATCCCCAGCAGCTCCCCCAGGCCCCCGCAGGTGAATTTGGGGCTGGCAACACCAGGGTGCCGGCTGCTGCTTCTGCCAGCAGTGGTTTTACCACCCTGGGCAGCAGGGACCATCTGTGGTTTATCTCCAATCTCCCAAAATAAATATAGGAGAACCTTCCTGGTGGGAGAAGACGGTGATGCCGCATGGAGATGAGGAGTGACCAGGCTCCCACAGCACCGCCATGTCCCCCGGATTTGCCCCCTGCGATTCCTCGTCACAACACATCAAATTTGCCTGACTGATGCTCCACCTCTGGGGACACCCCGGGTGGCCCTGGCCCACGGCGGTGACTTCAATCTACCACGCTACACCATGATCACAGCTTCACCGGCTTCTCCTGAATTTCGGTTTCCCAGAAGGAAAAGTTCCCCAACTGTTTTATCTGCTCCTGGAGGACCTGGCGCCCTCCTCAGGTCCAGCATTGCCCCAAATCCCAAGTGCTCCCACCCAGCGGGATGGGTGGCCACCCGCCATCTCCCCGCTCCAATGTTCTCCGCTCCAGCGGGGGTCCCCATTTGCTTTAGAGACCCCAGGAGGGGCAGGATCTGACCCTGCAGGGATGGTCAACACCGCATCTAAACAGGCTCAAAAAGGGCTGCAGGGAGGATATATCTGGTCACTATTAAGCACCCCAGGGAAAGGGCGGCTCTGTGGTTTGCTAGCGCCTAATGGGTGGGTGTCGGGAGCTGCTGGGGGGGCGCAGCCCCATCCCATCGCTCGGTGTCAGACAGAACAGCCCCCATCATGCAAAGGTGCCCAGAGCATCTTTCATCCCAGCACCGAGCCCTGAGCATGAGCAGGGACTGGAGGTTTGTCCACAGAGGGGGTGAACCCCATGGCTCCCTGTCCCCGAGGGCCACCCGCGACGCTGTGACAAGCGATTACACCGACACGGCATCAGACCCCGTCCGTCAGCCCCCACCAATAATCCCCCGGGGACAAAAGACCCCGAGGGCAGCTCCTGCCTCCACCAGTAATTCCTCCCCTGCACCCTAATCCCCGTCCCTTCTGTCACAGCAGCCAAATCCAATTAACCGTGCAGCGATGACAACCCGCCTCCCGGCGCGGCGGGCGTTCAAACAGACCCGGCAGCCCGTGGGGGGTCCCCTGGGGACGGGTGCTGCGGGGTGCCACCCCTGGGGCTGGAGAGGAGCACCCCAGCCCTTTGGTGGGGTTTATTCCCCAAAAAAAGGACATTCTGACAGCCAGCCAGGTAGCCCCACAGCAGGGATCGTATGGGACCCATGGCTGTTGCTTGGTTTTTGGTCATTTTCCCGGTTGGCTTGGCCATGCCACTGGCTTCCAAACGGCAGTGGTACGATGGCCATCACACCCACACGGGTCCCAATTGCCCTTTGAAACCCGACAGTCGTTTGCAGGGACTCACCACAAGTCTCCAGGCTCCATTTCACGCATCTGGATGCAGAGGAAGATGCTCTGGTCCTCATCCAAGCCGGCACAGGGGATGGCAGTGGGTGGGAATGATGCTCTCCGACCCGGCCGTGCTCCCAAGGCCACCGATGGCTTTTCCCACCACCTAGTTTGCCAAAAAATAAAAGAAAAAGGTTTATGATGGAAGTACCGCAACTATGGGATGGCCCCGATGAACCCCCATCAGGAACAGGGTGCAGTCAGATGAACAGCCAAAATGTTTGTATTTGCAGCTTTCATCAGGGCAGCGATGGAGATGAAAGCTGCAAGTTCAGGACACAAAAATGAGGTATTTTGGGGACAGCTGAAGCTTGTGGGATGGAAAGGAGGAGCGGTGCAACAGGAAACAGGGCACAAAGGCAGCACGGCGCTGGGAGGGGGTTTGGTGGGGATGTGTCACGAGGGAGACACTGATTTTCTGGGCACAGACCTGGGGAAAATGTGTATAAACGATGGTTGGACTCAGGCGGCCGCAGAAACGCTGGGCAGTGCCTTGAATGAAGTGGAGAAGTGCAGGGGCAGCAGCTGACCCCGAGGGGACGGGCTGAGCCGGCCAGGGGACGGCTGAGGGTGACATGTTGGCCGCCGGCCGCTGCTCCAGGACCTGAGCTAATGTTTAGCTTTGGACAGTGCCAAGTTGTCCACGGGGCAAAGGAGGACGAGGGCAGGAGACCCGTGCGGTGCCTGGGGCCAGCGCTCTGCCTCCCGCCTGGGCTCCGGATGGGATGGGTGCCATTGCTGGGTGTAATTTCTAACGATTTGGTCTCGGTTTAGGATATCTGCTGACAAGGCCTTGCTGTGCTCAGCTCAGCTCTTCATATAACGCTCAGACCTTCCTGACTTATTTATTCCCCTGTGCTGGGCACTGGGGAGGCCAAACCTCAAATCCTGGGGTCAGTGTTGGGCCCCCCAGGACAAGAAAGGCCTTGAGGTGCTGGAGCGAGTGGAGAGAAGGGAACGGAGCTGGTGAGGGGCTGGAGCACAAGTGTGATGGAGCGGCTGAGGGACCTGGGGGGTTCAGCTGGAGAACAGGAGCTGAGGGGAGACCTTCTGATCTCTGAACTGCCTGAAAGGAGCTTGGAGCCAGGGGGGTGTTGATCTGTTCTCCCAAGTAACAAGCAATAGGACAAGAGCGAATGGCCTCAAGTTGCACTAGGGCAGGTTTATACTTGATATAAGGAACAATTTCTTCCAGAAAGGGTTGTCAAACATTGGAACAGGCTGCCCAGGGCAGTGCTGGAGTCACCATCCCTGGAGGGCTGGACAGACGGACATGAGGTTCTCAGGACACGGGGCAGTGCCAGGGGTGGGTTAACACTTGGGCTCGATGATCTTGAGGGTCTTTTCCAACCAAAATGATTCTATGATTCTATTATATTCCCAGCACACTGGGCTCCAGAGGGGTGTTCACAGGGGCTGCAGTAAGAGGACATGATGGAAAGGACGAGGAGCCCGGTGGCACCGCTGACAAGGCTGCAAAAGCATCCCCAGCGCTGGCACGGAGCTGAGCGTGTCCCGCTAGCCTGGATAACCCGCCCTGGGAGGCTCTTCGTCCCTATTTAAACCCCCCTCTCCTGGGATGTTATTAAGGACGTGCCTATTAAACAGCTCCGTGTCACTTCGGTGCGGTTTGCCCCTGTCACCTCCTCCCCAGCATCTCTGGTTTCACCACGTCCATGTGCTTCCCCTCCATCCCCATCACCTTTACTCTGCAACATCCCAGACTTTTACATTTTGAGTTTTGCTTTGACGGGCAGTTTTGCACAATAACATTTTCCAATCCCAGATTATTCTAATGACACCGCCAAAGAGCTAAAAATAGGAAAAAGGCATTTTCTGCTTCCCCCCCAGCAGGCGCTGCCGGGAGCGTGGGGACGGCGCCAGGAGCCGCCGAGGTGTTTGCGGAGAGCGTTTGGAGAGGATCACACCTCCCCTTTCCTTTCCCAGCCGTGGAGCTTTAAATATCTGGCCCAAATCCACATGAGCCTGTAGCTGTTTAACTCCTTCTTTGCATTCAAATCAAAAGGAAATTGAGCACTCAAATCAGGGCTGCTGAGGAAACGGGGCGGTGGGTGTGAAAGCCCCTTGGGAGCTTCTGTGTGTTGTGGGGCCAGGAAGGACCAAATCATAGAATCACAGGGTGGTTTGGGTTGAAGGGATCTTAAAGATCACTTAGATCCCACCCCTGCCATGAGCAGGGACATCTTCAGCAGCTCAGGTTGCTCAGAGCCCCGTCCAGCCTGGCCTGGGATGTCTCCAGGGATGGTTCATCCACCACCTCTCTGGCCAACCTGGGCCAGGCTCTCACCACCCTCAGGGACAACAATTTCTTCCTCATGTGCAGCCTGAATCTCCCTCCTTTAGTTTAAAACCATCACCCCTTGTCCTATCACAACAGGCCCTGCTCAAAAGTCTGTCCCCATCTTTCTTGGGGCACGTTCCTCCTGGGGAGGTGACGGCTGCCCTGCCGCACACCGGCACTGCGCTGGACAGGAGCAGCTCGGCCCAGCCACGAGATGCATGAGTCAGAGGTTTTGGGCACAATGGGAAGTGCGGGCTCAGCGGGACGGGGACGTGCCGGGACGGGGACACAGCGAGACGGGGCCGTGAGGCTGCTGGGCGCTTGAGCTAAACCTCCTCTCGCAGAAGCAGTGGGAAGCTAAGTGGCTTTTGCCCGGCCAAGAGAGGAAGGAAACGGGTGAACTCATGGCGGTGTGTGCGGAGAAGGACGTGCCACACGTCCTGCTGTCCTGTCGGCACGGGGCTGCTGGCCCTTCCCAGCAGGAGACCAGCGACCGCATCCCAGCTCCACAAGAGTCGTCTCCAGCCCAGCTGCTTCCCCACGGCATCCCCACCTCCCTCCCGCCACTGCTGCCTTCTCCCTCTTCAAGAAAAGGAAAAAGCAAAGCAAATCCAGGAGTGCAAGAGGAATAAAAACATAGCCAAGCCAAAGCAGGAGCCCTGCATCGCCACCCACCCGAGTCACCCCGACAAGCTCTCTGCTGCCCTCACAGCCCACGCGGGAGCTCGCGGGGGCAGAAATAATTGGCACGGGCTAATTACAGACATGAAGATGGGGGTGCTGCTCGCAGCATCAGACACACAGGCCCTGCAGCACATGGCGATGGGAGAAACATCCCCCGGCAAAGCTGGGTGCATCAGCCGCTCATCCCAAGGGGCAGCGGGAAGCATCCTCCAGAAATGGCTCCAAAGGCCAAAAAACATTTACCAGAATTGCAGCTGCTGCTTTCTCTGCTCATCAGCATCTTCCTTCCCTTTCCCACGGGATGGTGGCTGGGAGGAGAAGGGGATGTTTGGAAGAGGCAGCACGGACCATCTGCGCCGTCACCCTGCAAGGCCTGGGTGACCCAAGGGCTGGGAGCACCCGAACACTCGTCCTCACGCCGTGGTTCCCCCCAGCGCAGGAGCAGGCACTCGCTGGCCTCTTTGTTGCAAAAAACCTCACTGGTTGCTCAGCAGCAGCAAATAAACTCACTTCTATGTTTCAGGATGTGAAAGGAGATAACTGCTGGACCACGAGACGGAGCTCCCAGGGCGGGGGGCAGGGAGTTCTCAGCACATTGAACTGACAGCATTTCGGGAGGTGAAGGCGGGGGAAAGGCTGCATCCCTCTCCCTGCATCCTACACACCACGAAAGTGTGTGACACTGATGAAACCGTCCCCTGCCACCCCCTCGTGGGACCGTCCCTGCAGCGCACACCGGGACAACACCCACATGGGCACCGCTCGGGCGCCGCCACCGAGGAGCAGCAGCAGTTTCTAAAGGGAAAATCCATTTGTTCAGGATTACAAGCCACAGAAAATGATTCTAGAGCTGCGGAGGACAGACCTTCCCAAGCGAAGCCACCAGCGCCGTGGGATGCGTGGGCGCAGGTCCTGGCCCCACACAATCCATGGGGACTCTGCAGCAGCGACGGGGGACGCGCAGGAATTGTCACCCCATGTCCCATCCTCTTCCTAGCAGAGAAAAAAAGAATAAACCCAGAGCATTGAGGGCAAGTCTCTCGAGGTCCCACAGGTTTCTGAGCTGTGTCGTGACTCATATTGCGACAAGAAGCGATCAGCCATTCCTGCGGCTGGTGCTGAGCGGGCAGCAAATGCCGTGCTCCATCACTGCACCCAAGCGCCCTCGCTCTTGCTCTAAATGGAAGCGAAAGCTGCATCAGCTGTCATGGCAGAGTCAGCAGCCCAGCAAGGCCCCAGTGGGACACAGGACGGCGGCACAGCCATCGGTGTCACTGAGATGCCGGTGTCACCAGAGGGACCAGGCAGGAACAAGGCACCCAGCACGGCTGCGGTGTGACCCGAGCGTGAAATCACCCGCGGCCTCCGCGCCTGCAAACCCACAGCGTCAGCCGTGGCTCGAGCTGCTGCTCAAACTATTCCAGAAAATTGTCCATTATTTGAGCGCCAAACTCCCCAGTCTCCCCAACATCTCCAGCTGTGACCTGTGACTCCGAACCGGCACAGGGAGGTTTGCTGCTCTCTCCTGCGAGGGTGATGTGGGTGATGTTCTCCCCGAGGGGACAGAGCTGGGACAAAAAGCCAATGGGGACAAATGGGACAGGTGAGGGAGCGGTGAGGCCGGCTGGAAGCAGAACCAGTGTCTTCCTCAAGCACCATTTTCCATTAAGGCCCCACATGAAGAGCAGTAATCCCAGCAGCCACCTGCCCTATAGCCACCTTCTCCCCAGCCACCATGCAGAGATCCTGACCCCCTTTCCAAAAGTCTTTTTTCCCCCAAAAAAGCAGCCGTTTCACCCAGTGGCTCCGGGGCCGAGCTGCAGAGGCGGCAGCTGCGCGCACATGGCCACCCAGGTTCTCGGCGGTTTCCTCTTCCCCAGCGGCGGCAGGAGCGGTTGGGTTTGACTTCCCCCTCGCAGCAGGTGCAGGCGGTGACAAGATGGCGCAGGGGGGTGACAGGACCCGGCTGTGCCCCCACCAAGGTCCCTGTTGCCCAATGATGTTCACAACTTGAGCATCACAGGCCTGAGGTCGAGGGCGGTTGGCAGCTGCGCAAGGGGAGAAGCACAGCAACTTCCGCCCTTTTTTCTTCCGAGATCCGAAATCGCACACCCCGTAGATAAAATACAACGACTCTGTTGGCACGAAACCCCTGAGAAACGTTGCTCCCGCTCCTGGGGGTCTGCGGGCAGTGAGGACGCTGCACCCGCAGCGAGATGCTCCAGCCAACGGCACCGCTCTCGCTCCACCCTCCCTGCGGACACTCCTCTGAACGAGGTTCCAGCAGGGAAGCCGTGCTGGTGCAAACACACCAGTAAATACCTTCCTGCAGGCCACCGGCTAATTAAGGAGCTCTTTTCATTAACAAGTGAACAAATAATGTGTGCGGTTACGACAAATTACATTCTCGCTTTGCCACGTGATCGCTCATCAGCGCTGTTGTGCTTCGCAAGCCAGGGCAGCGTTTTATGGAGTGTGAAGTTTGCGAGGAACGTTCTTACTGGAAATAAAGGAGCCCCAGCTCAGGGCAGCGCCTGCAAACAGGCTCCCCCAACCCCAACAGCCGAGTTTTGAGAAAACCCAGCAGATTTAGCTTAAATATTGAGGTTTCTGAAGCAGGGAGCACTGGTGCTGCACGCAGCGTGAACGAGACGCTCAGGGAAGCAGCCGCTGTCATCCGGGCTGTGCAGCAGCTCTGTCGCAGCAAAGCCAGTGTCACAGCAGAGCCACCGTCACCACGGCCGCTCCCACTACACAGCAAAGCGAGATTTCCTTTCAAACCAAACCTCAAAGCCACCACTGTGCAGTAACGGTGAGGAATACCAACAGCTACAACAAACTTGTGCACCAGAATCGTTTGGTGTCGAAATGTAACGCTGCAGATCCTTGTACCAGCAAAGCGCAGGTGGAATTAAAAGGAAGAACAATTTGGTGGAGGAACCACCTGTGTTCTCTGTGCAGCACGTACCATCAGAACATCCCGGATGAGACACCCAGGACCTCTGCACCACCGAAGGGGCACAAACCACAGGCTAAAAAACCAAACCCACCATCCGAGACCCATCCCAAGTGCAAAAGTTTTATTGTGCGGCTACCTGGGGCTGCAGGATAGACCCCGCTCGCGGCTTTCTCCTCACAGAGCCGTCGGTTCTGTGTCCTGGGATCTGCTCCGCGAGCGCTGGGGAGCGCAGGGAAGCAGAACAGGCGCCCAGCACGGCTCCGGGGGAAGCTCTGGTTCCTTTTTCTGCCTCGGCCTGCAGGCATCAGCAGCTCAAGTCTGTCCTGGTGGAACGAGGCCGCTTCTGGAGCCTCACGCCAAGTCCACGGTCGCGAAGCCGTTTTCTGCAGATGAGTCACAAACCACAGCGCAGACGGTCCCCCTGCGGTGTTATTCTACCCCCTCGCCCTCTTCTCCAGAGCTCTGCTGGCTGCCAGAGGACAGATAATGTGGTCAGAACCTCATGACGGAAAACTCTGCAAAGAGATTAAAAAAATATCTTAAAAAAGCGTATCGATTTTTAAGTGGGCCGTTTTTGTTTAAGCACCGGGCCCACACGTTGTGTCAGCACAATACGCAAAAGACTTTCTAGACGCATAACTGTCTGCTCCATCAATTAACCGAAAAAATTATCTACCCAACTGTGACGGGTGCTAAGTACCAGCTCGAGAGAGAGGATTTGGGGAGAGGACTGTACAGTGGGGATACAGTAATAAACCAGCAATGGGCTTGTTATTTTTATTACTTTGGTGCCTCAAAACGGTGTTTCAGGGTCAGTTCAGAGCTTCACCCCTGGAACGCTCACACCACGCCCAATAAACAGCAGCTCTGGGAACCCAGCAGCTGGTTCACAGTATCACAGTATGTTTGGGATTGGAAGGGCCCTGGAAAGCTCATCCAGTGCAATCCCCCCATGGAGCAGGAACACCCAGATGAGGTTACACAGGAAGGTGTCCAGGCGGGTTGGAATGTCTGCACAGAAGGAGACTCCACAACCCCCTGGGCAGCCTGGGCCAGGCTCTGCCACCCTCACCAGGAACAAGTTGCTTCTCAAATTTAAGTGGAACCTCTTCTGTTCCAGTTTGAACCCATTGCCCCTTGTCCTGTCACTGGTTGTCACCAGAAGAGCCTGGCTCCATCCTCCTGACACTCCCCCTTTCCATATTGATCCCCAGGAATGAGTCCCCCCTCAGTCTCCTCTTGTCCAGCTCCAGAGCCCCAGCTCCCTCAGCCTTTCCTCACACGGGAGATGCTCCACTCCCTTCAGCATCTTGGTGGCTGCGCTGGACTCTCTCCAGCAGTTCCCTGTCCTGCTGGAACTGAGGGGCCACAGCTGGACACAATATTCCAGGTGTGGTCTCCCCAGGGCAGAGCAGAGGGGCAGGAGAACCTCTCTGACCTACTGACCACCCCCTTCTAACCCACCCCAGGTACCATTGGCTTCCTGGCCACAAGGGCACAGACCCACCGTTTGCTTCCTGTGGATGTTCACGATGTGAATGTCCTCGCTGCGATACTCCTCGTCGTGCTTCTCCAGGGGAATTCTTTCCAGCTCAAAGTCCGTCTGAAGCAGCTGGTGATCAGAGGACACGCAAAACTGAACGCAATCCAAATGACACCGACCGCCCTTTTCAATTAAGCTCATTCAGCTGAAAAGCTCCCACAATATATGGCACGAGGACAGGGAGCCTCAGGGGGCTGGAACCACCGCGCTCCGGCCATTCCACTAAAGGCCCCTACAAACTGTGCAGCACACTGACCCTCGTTTTAACCACTACAGACATCTTGCAACATTTAATAAAAACCAAAACCTTGTGATAAAACATTTGGCTTCGTCCGATCTCCACGCTGCTGAGCCAAACCACAGCACCTGCTGTGTCTGCCAACCCTCTCGACTGCAGGGGGGAAAACAAAACAAAGCTAAAAAAACCCAGCATCGACTCCACCGTGTGCTCAGATTAACCTGGCTGAACCCTGGCAAGCTAAGGAAGGAAATCAACTACAAGCACACAGAAATCATCCAGAAACACCCACACCTATTGTGTTTATTGTGGGAGCGGCACCTCCCCAGAGCAGCCAGGCCCCCGCAAGAGTGCAGGCTAATTGTCAAAAGGTGCTTTTATTAACACGTACTAATCACCCTGGAATTCTTGCCTTCCCCTTTTTTGTAGCAGTGTTATTATGTACACAAGGGCAGCTCGTACGCAGCGCAGAGTTAAATCCTGCACTGACCGTCATCCCCACAACCTCAGGAGGGATTTGGCTGTTACCCATGTTCCTTGTCTTCACCTGCACAGAAGATACAGCTGGGCTATTGAATTATATCATTTATTAACGCTCTCTTTGTAGAGAGGGGAAATTAGTGCAAAAGCATCCACATCACTTAGCAGGGAGTCCTGAACTCCGGTTTGATTTTGACAGATATTGCCTCGCATACCGTGGCCCTTCGGCAAATCTGGAAGGTGTCGCAAGCCAGAGAGGTTTTTAACAGCCAACGCAAGTCCGGCTGCCTGGATCAAAAGCATCAATCCAGTTAAGATTAGTAAAGCGAGAAAGGTTAGTTTGACCTTTTGAGAGAAGGAAAACTCAGTAAGCGTCCAGAAAAGCCTCCGCTGGTAAGCTGGACAATAACTTCAAGAGTCACCATCCAAATTTTCTGCTCCATCTAAACGTGCTTCTCCTGCTACAAACTCGACTTTGTGCAGTCAGCCCGGATTCGTATGAGTAGCAACTCCCACTGACGTTCAGCCGATCCAATACAAAGCTGCTTTCCTCGTGTTCAAAAAGCGCATGTTTCCAACACTTACCTCAAAGTATTTTCTCTCAATTTCAGGGTTCTTTCCCATCGTCCTCTGTTCGTAACAGCACAGGACACACGTGTCAGGGCCCGTGAGGTCTTTCAGCGTCTTCAGTAACGGTTCCAACGACTGCCCAAAAGAGGTTAAACTTTATTTCACTAGTACGATACCTTCTAGCTACAAAGAGTCTTCACCCAAGAGAGAAGTTTCCAGTTTTGCTTTCTGGGGAGTTATTTTTAGTGCTTTATCTAGGACAAAAGGAACATGGGGCCAAGCTGGGAAGCTGAGGAGAAAGTGAGACTGCACAGGAGTTTCGCAGTCTGACCAAAACCGAACCAGCACCAAACCCCCCACTGCCGAGCGGGCGATTCCTTGAGGCGCACAACGACTGTCGCTTGATGTGACTGAAAAGCAAGACCTTCCTCAGTTGTTCTTGGAAAACGGCTCAGATCCAGACCACCATGCACAGGAACAGGACCACGTGCAGGCGCAGGGGGCTACAAAACCACCAACGGGGCACCAGGACACGGCATTTTTTGGGGCATTCCCCCTTTTCTGCAGCTCCCGTTAGCTCCATCCTTGAGAGCTGCAGCCCAGGACATGGGGCAGATTCACAGCAGCCGCTTGGCTGGGACGTGATTTCTCCCTCTCCCTTGCCAAGGGAAGCGTGATGAGAACCCAAGCAGTGCCCACAGGGCACTGTTAATGTCATCCACCGATGCGCTAAGACAGTAACACCGATATCACTCACAACGTTTTGCTTTACACTCCGTTCCCAACACAAAAAAAGTTCCCCCCACTATTAAGTGATTTTTAAAAATATAGAAGAGTCCTTGGCCGAATGTCAAGTGGCCGCAAACTGGTTAAAAATACCTTTTTCAGCCTGGTTCTACACATTCCTATAACCCACGGGGACCAAACATTAAACCCTCACCCTTCCCAGGGAAACTTTGGACACGGGTTGTGCAAAGTCTCATTTACCTCCTCGTAGTAAATGCAATCAGCCATCAGTATATAATCAGGGGGAGGCTGGAATTCTGTCACATCTTCACCCCTAAAAAGAAGAAAAGGATGAAAAACTTCAGTAATAATAAAACAAGGAGGACTGAGCATAAAGTTTGCTATGTTCTGATACTGAGCTTCACTTTCAAAGCGGCGTTTTCAAGTGCACTGGGTGATTTAACAAAGCGAGAAGATTTGAACAGGAGCAGTAAAGGATCATACAAACCATTTCAGTACCTTGGCTCGGACTGACCCTGTCACCAGATGTTTGTTGTTTTCTATATTCACCCTCAGCAGCTCCTGTAGCTCCTCCAGGTCCGTGACCGTCACGTCTGCCCTGGAACACACACGGCGGGGGGTTACAGACCAACCCAGCCCCCACAAACACACATTTATAAGGTTTCACGTGGAGAATATAATAAATAAGGATGAGAGGTGAGGAAACGCGGGGCGGGCGCGCTCACCCCAGCGTGGCCGCCATGATGCCCACGGCGCCGGTGCCGGCGCCCAGTTCCAGGACATGGCGGTGGGCGAGGGGGCAGCTGCCGGTCTCCAGGAACTTGGCGAGCACCAGCGCCGCGTCCCACACCACGCAGCCCACGCCGCCCCTCGCCCGCTGCTCCAGCCGCAGGGCCGGCCCGGCCCGCCGCTCCAGCTCCCGCACGAAGCCCGCCATGGCCGCACCGAGCCGGCGCGGCGCCTCCTCCGGGGCGGACCCGCTCGGGGAAATGGCGGCGCCGGCACTGAGGCGATGGGGGCTCCCGCCGCCCCCGCCCCTGGATGGCACAAACCCCCTCGGGAGCGGGCTAAACCGCTCCATAACCCTTCCTGACCAAGTCTTTGTGAAGTGTATAAAAGTACACTGAGAGCTACACAGAAAAAATGAGTTTTTAGTGCTTGCTGGCAGCACTGGGGATCTTATTTCTGCTCATAAATATCTCAGGGTGGGTGTCAGAGGATGGACCGGACTGTGTTCAGTGGTGCCCAATGACAGGGTGAGGGGCAACGGGCACAGACTGAAACACGGGAGGGTCCATCTGAACATGAGGAGAAACTTGTTTGCTGGGAGGTGCCAGAGCCTGGCCCAGGCTGCCCAGAGCGGGTGTGGAGTCTCCTGCTCTGAGACATTCAAACCCCCTGGACCCACCTGTGTGATCTGCTCTGTGACCCTGCGGGAGCAGGGGGGGTGGACTGGGGGATCTCCAACCCAAAACACTGTGATTCTGTAAAGCTGCAGCATTAACTGGCCGGTTTGTTGCACGTGGGAATCCCAGAGTGTCAGGGGTTGGAAGGGCCCTGGAAAGCTCATCCAGTGCAATCCCCCCATGGAGCAGGAGCACCCAGATGAGGTTACACAGGAAGGTGTCCAGGCGGGTTGGAATGTCTGCACAGAAGGAGACTCCACAACCCCCCTGGGCAGCCTGGGCCAGGCTCTGCCACCCTCACCGGGAACAAGTTGCTTCTCATATTTCAGTGGAACCTTCCATGTTCCAGTTTGCACCCATTGCCCCTTGTCCTGTCACTGGTTGTCACCAGAAGAGCCTGGCTCCATCCTCCTGACACTCCCCCTTTCCATATTGATCCCCATGAATGAGTCCCCCCTCAGTCTCCTCTTGTCCAGCTCCAGAGCCCCAGCTCCCTCAGCCTTTCCTCACACGGGAGATGCTCCACTCACCAGCCATTGCTCCTGGGGGTGTTGCAGCCTCGTGCGTTCCCCACAAAGTTTCATTTCCATGTCCAAACCATCACATGCAGGAGCTCAGCTGGCAACCAAATCAGACCTTCCAGGCTTAGCCCATTAGACTAAAGGAGACATTGAACACCAGCCAGAGGAATGACAGCCATGAAGAAATTTTTCTGCATGCGAACTGGCCGGAAATTAACTCACAGCGATTAAAAATCCAGTTCACAAGTTACCCAGTGGAGCCTGTAAACCCTGCGGACACGCAGTCCCACCTGAGGCCGCAAGACTGCTAGGAATAATGGGTGTTGTAGGCCCTCATCCAATATTTAAACTTACAAAAAGGTTTTTAAAAAGCAGCTGAATACGCACCAACATTTTTAAGTACAAAGGCTTTTGATTTTTTTCCTTGGACATGTGGAATTAAGTTTTTATTGCTTAATTTCCTAGAATTTCTTCCTGATTCCCCCCTTCTTTCCCAAGAAGGAGTTACTGCGTTTGGTGGGGATTCCAAACAATATATTCAGATTTGCGGCGTATTTCTGAAAATTGGAATAAAACTGGGAAAAAGAAAAGAAGCAAAAGATGTTTCTTTTTGTCCCTTCTTGGTTTCGACCAGCTGTAGCCATGTCACAGCACCCAAATAAGTCATCCTGGCTTCGGGGTGGGGGAAATGCTAAAACTCAGTAACTCACCGCTGGAAACAACTGGGCATACGTTTCTTTTCCTGTTCTTTTGCCTTCACATGCAGTTCATCTGCACTTTTCGGAGGGAACTGCCTTTTCCCACCCTGCAATTTCATGTTCCCCCCCCTCCAGCTCTTTATCATCTATCTCTCTAATTACGGAATAACTGCGGTGTTAATTTATCGCTATCTTGGTGTCCCCTCGAATGGTGCTGCCCCGACCGCTTCCAACCCAAGCCCCACCTGCAAAAAACCCACAGGATCTCTGTCCACGTCCAGTTCTGAGCACAAGCTTAAAATGATCTGGTCAGGGCTTTGCTGAGTCAGGACTAAAATAGAAAGCTGTAATATATTTTAATAAGGGATATTGAAAATGCTGCTGGTCTAAGCACTGGTACAGGAAGCTATAAAGCTGACGTCTGTACAGGGTGTTTCAAAAAGATGGACTCAATGTGAAATGCTTTGAAATTGGGTCCATCTTTCTGAAACGCCCTGTATATTGTAACATTTCAGAGAGTTCCCCCGCCCGCAACGACACGCAAAATGTAAAATCTGGAAAAATATGACTCATCTTTCATCAACAGCTGCTGGTGAGGACTTTGAAACAGTGAATACAGGGAACTAAATTAAATAATTCACTTGTTTGGCTTTTCTGCAGCTCACTGGCAGGGTGAAAACCCACAGCTGGTCTGTTCTATGCAGAGCAGCCGGGAGTAAGTACTTCACTGAGCACAATTTCTCCACTGGACACCAACAGAAACGCTCTTCCCAAACCTACAGAAGAGTTACGAGCTGTGTTTTTACTGCAGAGGCAAAACCCCATCATCAAGGCACCATCCGTTTACTGCTCTTCCAGTTCATGCGGCTCGAACTTGGGACTTCTTGGATGTTATTTTTACAAAGTGAAGCGATTCTCCTTTATGGATTTGTTCTTCCCCTCGGACGAACGGCCTCGGCGTCCTGTCCCTCTCTTCCTCCTCAGGCACGGAGCACGAAGGGGACAGGCAGTAGAAGATGATGAAGGAAAATGAGCCCCCGTGCCCGGGGTTATCACGTCTCCTTTTCCAGAGGGAACGCAACGCAGGCGAGGCTGGTGGAAAGCCGGAGGGTCACTCGTGAGCCGGAGCCGCTGCAAATCCCACCACAAATCTCCATCTCCAGAGGCTGAGGGGCTGGCAGGTTAAAGGTTAAACTCCCGGAGAGCTGTCGGAAAACTGAGGCACTTTGGATCGCCAAAGAGCTCCTAAAATGCAGTTCCCCAGCTTGCCCTTGCAAGGAACACGCACTGCTCAAGCTCTTACAAATTAAGACTGGGGTGATTTATTAATCTTGTTAAGAACTCTGATACAAAGCACAGTAAAAGGCCACAGACCAGTAAATAAAATGTGGCTTCTGGCCACTTTATAAATGCTGCTACAGTACTACCAGGAAAACAGACTCACTCGCACCAGTCCGAACAAGCAGTTCAACTGGCAAATAAAAGTTCCATTCGCTTATCAGTTTAAAAAGTTTAATAAAGCTTTAAGTGTTTGCTGGTTTAAATGCTACCAATTTCCAAAACGGATTCACGATTAAGTTAAGTGAGCTCTAAAGACAGTTATGAGGTTTGGAAGGCAAGGCTGTTCCTGCCAGAGGAAACACTTCTGACCGTACGAGATCGCAAGAGTAGCAGACTGTATTATAGGCCTCGAGTCACTTAAATTTATACAGGTTACTAGCATTATCTGTAAATATACAATATAAACAATTGTACATACATGGCGTATAGCTTTGTTCTTCAGAACAGTAGACAAACAACTCTTTAGCTTAAGACATCTTCGCCCACCGAAACAAAAAGGCACATCTGAACAAGATGCATGCGAAGGACGAGGGATCCTTTCCAGTATCCCAGACGGGGAGGCTTTGTTCGTTCTTTCTCGAAATAATCAAGACCAACTGAATATTTTGGTATTTAGATTCCAACCTGTTTTTCTCTTTACCTTTTTTTTTGTCTTCAGCAGCAAATCAATGGCGATTAAGACAACGGCGTTAAAATATTCAACAACAGTAGCGGTCACCCACGAACCTCCAAGCTTAGACAGAATTAGAAGGCAAGTGGCCAGAGGTTTAAAACCGGTAACACTCTACATCCTCGTGTTGTGAAATCATCCTGTTGTTCTTTTTTCTTTTAAATAATAATAAAAAAAGGCCACTAGTGCTCAAATTTGAAAAAAAAAAATCCACAGTCGCACCTTTTTCTTTTTTTTTTTGGCTCAGTGCAATTAAACGATGTCAGTTTAAATTCATTTAGTGTAGTTTACAGTGCAAAAAGATATATTTTGTGTACTGGCATAACTGTCGGCACTGAGGGTGTGAACCAAGGCCGCGCTGCTGATCACCTGAGGGTGGTTCTGCCGCCTTGGGCTAGAGTGGGTGGAGACGTGCTTTTCCAATTGAAACCTTGGGGTTTGTTTTGATCAGCAGCACTTTAAGAGCATAATTTGTGAAAGTACTAAAATACACTGCTTTTTGAATGAATAAATAAAAAAAAACAAAAAGGAAAACTTTACAAATACTATTCCAGTGTCAATGACTACTATGGCTAAGGTCATTGAGGAGTTTCTGCGTTTTCTAGCAAAGACAGTCTGTGCAAAGGAGGGTGGGAGAGCTCCCTTTTGTAAGTCTTTGGTGGCAGTTTTGGTAGCTGGGGGCTGGAGTTGTGCCGGGGCGGGACGGGGGGCGCGGGCGGGTGGCCCGGGCTGTTGTGGCAGCGGCGCGGGACGCGGGGCGAGGGGGTGCCCGGGGGGGTGCCGGGGGACGCGGCGCTGGGCTCCCGCAGCCGCTCGGGCTCCCGGGGCGCGCGGCCCAGCGGCGGCGGCTGCAGGCTGAGCGGGCAGTTGATGAAGTGCTCGGGCGGGCGCAGCGGGACGGGCGGCGGGGTGTCGGGCAGGGGGTCGCGGGGGGGCGGAGGAGGAGGGCTGTGCAGCGGCTGCTCGAAGGGGCCGGTGTAAGCGGGAGCGCGGGGTTGGATCTTTGGAGGAGGCGGCTGCCGAGGTGGAATCGCCGGAGGGTCGTCGTCCGGTTTTAAACTTCCCTACAACGTTACAGAGCAGAAGACATTGTGAGAATCACAGAATCACGGGATGTCAAGGTTGAAGGGCCCTGGAAAGCTCATCCAGTGCAATCCCCCCATGGAGCAGGAACACCCAGATGAGGTTACACAGGAAGGTGTCCAGGCGGGTTGGAATGTCTGCACAGAAGGAGACTCCACAACCCCCTGGGCAGCCTGGGCCAGGCTCTGACACCCTCACCGGGAACAAGTTTCTTCTCATCTTTAAGTGCAACCTCCTGTGTTCCAGTTTGAACCCATTGCCCCTTGTCCTGTCACTGGTTGTCACCAGAAGAGCCTGGCTCCATCCTCCTGACACTCCCCCTTTCCATATTGATTCCCAGGAATGAGTCCCCCCTCAGTGTCCTCTTGTCCAGCTCCAGAGCCCCAGCTCCCTCAGCCTTTCCTCACACGGGAGATGCTCCACTCCCTCCAGCATCTTGGTGGCTGCGCTGGACTCTCTCCAGCAGTTCCCTGTCCTGCTGGAACTGAGGGGCCACAACTGGACACAATATTCCAGGTGTGGTCTCCCCAGGGCAGAAATGCGACACTGGCACAGCTGTACCTCTGATCTGAATGTGACCACCCTGCTCCTAAAGTAGTGAGTAAAAGTTTGGACACTGGGAACCTGAAACTTTAAAAGAGCAACTGGAACACTGCGTTTGAAGGTGTTTTAAAGTCACAGAATCATTTTGGTTGGAAGGAACCCTGAAGATCATCGAGTCCACCCATAACCCACCCCTGGCACTGCCCCATGTCCTGAGAACCTCATGTCCGTCTGTCCAGCCCTCCAGGGCTGGTGACTCCAGCACTGCCCTGGGCAGCCTGTTCCAATGCCCCACAGCCCTTTGGGGAAGAAATTGTTCCCCAGATCCAACCTCAACCTCCCCTGGCGCAACCTGAGGCCGTTTCCTCTGCTGCTTGGCTAGATGGTTGTCTCAATGACCTTATATGTCATCTCCAAACTGAATTATTCTATGATTCCAGACATTCCCTGGTTTATTATCCAAGTTACTCCACGAAAGGCAGCGATACCTTGGCACTGGAAGCGTCCTGATCCATCTTTTTTCGTGGGGGAAGCGGAGGAGGGTTTTGAGGCTCATCGCTCAGTTTGGGAAAGCTGCCCCAGGAGCTGAAGAAAGTCTCTGCAGAGGGAAAAGCAGATATTTTACTGCTTGTGCAACCCCTGAGGAACATGCTCTATAACATTAAACCAAATAGGAGCGACTCAAATAAGCAGATCTTTGTGTTCAACAGCCACACGAACCATTAACATCAGTTGCGTGAAATTCTCATTTGTTTCTTTAATCAGATATACCGTCACCAAGAGCTCTCTGATTTCCAGAGATAGCATCACCAGTTAACTGGCAACGCTAACGGCCAGAAAAACGAAGCGAACTCCTGGTGAGCACTTCAATAACCTCTGCAACCCTCTCTGCTTTGCAGAATTCGCCCCGTTTGCCACAGCGCCAGCACTTTGCCCACATGCCTCAATTATTCTGGAGTGGAAGGTTTGTCCTCTCAGCCGTATGGATACACATTCAAAGTGGGAAATGGAGAGGCTTCCTTAACAGGTTTGCAGCACTTCTGAGGCAGGAGAGTTACATGCTGAACAGAACAGATGATATTAACTCTTACAGCATTTTAGGACATTTCTAGTCCGTCCTTTTTTTACAGAGGGGAAAAAAATCCTCAAAGTTAAGAAACAACAAACCCCCCAACCTGTAGTTGTGACTTTTGTATCAATACATCAGGCATCTCTCCAATTTAAAACGTTAACCATATTATGAAAAACACGTATGTGCCCGTGTGATAAGTGAGCAAAAAGAGAAGCTGCAGACACAGATGAACTCAGGCCACGTCTCACAGCTGTGGCACAAAAAGCACCTCTTCTTTCCCAGCAATGGAACCATTATTTTCACTAAGCGGCAATACAAAATGATCAGGTTGCTTCATTCGTAGCATTAGTCAAACAAAATACTCATCAAGGACATTCAAAATAGAAGCAAAATCATGCCAGAGCCTGGGTAGAAAACCAAACCAAAACCAGACCGTTTTTAGACTTTACAAACTGCTTTTAGCTAAAAACTGTACAAAAATAAAACTCGACTGGAACTCTAATGAACACAACCCACATTTTCATCCTAGATTGATGATTTTAGTTCCCATTCAGCTCTCCTGAAAGCAGGAAAAGCAGAGTTAAATGAAAGATTTAATAGTTATGGTACTCACTCGACTGTGGCAAACTGACGGGAGCGAAGATGCTATTGTTACCTGTTAAAATAAAATAAATCAATTAAAGACTTTCCAGACAGAACAAGTGCACTGCAGCACATAACGTGTGCTTGTGAACAACCTCAGAGACCACCATCATCTCCAGGTTTACCTACTGCTAACAGCAATTAAACTTTCCCGTGTAAAATGCTCCTGAACTAGAGATTTTAAGTCAAGCTGGGCATTAAACTTCACTATTCTACTCTGTTCTGACACGACCCTGTTGTTGTTCAATCCCCCGCAGCCCCAGCGCCCTCAGCATTGACCATATAAACATTTTTGGTCATTTAGGCCAAGTCTGCAGCCCCCTTAGAGCAGGGCCAAGACCTCTCAGGCTGATTTAAAGACTAAGGAGCTGCTCAGGGCTCCAAGCAAAGCTTGGGCGCATTATCAGGACGTCTGAACCAAGAATGTCGTTTTTTTAATCGAGACGGAGCGAGTGCCCCAACTCTGGCACCTCGGTTCACATCTCAACACGCATCGACTGGATTCCTCTTCAAAGGAAATTAAACCAGAATCGCTAGAGGGTGTTCAGCCACAGGTGCGCTCCAGAAACACAGGTGTGCTGTGTGAATGCCGGGTCCTCAGCACCATTTGTTTCTCTCCCCAGTGTGCCACACGTGGTAACACAGGCACAGTTGTGCTTCACAGGGACACCACAGAATCACAGAATCCCAGAATGTCAGGGGTTGAAGGGCCCTGGAAAGCTCATCCAGTGCAATCCCCCCATGGAGCAGGAACACCCAGATGAGGTTACACAGGAAGGTGTCCAGGCGGGTTGGAATGTCTGCACAGAAGGAGACTCCACAACCCCCCTGGGCAGCCTGGGCCAGGCTCTGCCACCCTCACCGGGAACAAGTTTCTTCTCCCATTTAAGTGGAACCTCTTGTGTTCCAGTTTGAACCCATTACCCCTTGTCCTATCACTGGTTGTCACTGAGAAGAGCCTGGCTCCATCCTCCTGACACTCCCCCTTTCCATATTGATCCCCAGGAATGAGTCCCCCCTCAGTCTCCTCTTGTCCAGCTCCAGAGCCCCAGCTCCCTCAGCCTTTCCTCACACGGGAGATGCTCCACTCCCTTCAGCATCTTGGTGGCTGCGCTGGACTCTCTCCAGCAGTTCCCTGTCCTGCTGGAACTGAGGGGCCACAGCTGGACACAATATTCCAGGTGTGGTCTCCCCAGGGCAGAGCAGAGGGGCAGGAGAACCTCTCTGACCTACTGACCACCCCCTTCTAACCCACCCCAGGTACCATTGGCTTCCTGGCCACAAGGGCCCAGTGCTGGCTCGTGGTCACCCTGCTGTCCCCAGGACCCCCAGGTCCCTTTCCCCTACACTGCTCTCTAATAGGTCATTCCCCAACTTACACTGGAACCTGGGGTTGTTCCTGCCCAGATTCAAGACTCTACGCTTGCCCTTGTTATATTTCATTACATTTTTCCCTGCCCAACTCTCCAGCCTGTCCAGGTCTCTGATGGCAGCACAGCTTCCAGTGTCACCACTCCTCCCAGCTTGGTGTCACCAGCAAACTTGCTGACAGTCACTCTATTCCCTCATCCAAGTCGTTGATGAATATATTGAATAACACCGGCCCCAGCACTGCCCCCTGAGGCACTGCACTGGATACAGGCCTAACTGGACTCTGCCCATTGACCACGACTCTCTGGCTTCTTCCCTTCAGCCAGTTCACAGTCACCTCACTACCCGCTCGTCCAGACCGCACTCCCTCAGTTGAGCTGTGAGGATGCTGTGGAGACTGTGACAAATGCTTTAGTGAAATCAAGGTAGATCATATGGCCCGTACAGATTGCCTCAGCTCCAGCGGGCAAAACCCCTGGAAACGCCACTTGTTATTGAACTGCTTACAGCAGGGATCTCCAAACTGCACTGCACGAACACTGGCACAATTTCATACTCCATGACTAAATTTTGCAACATTTTTTAAAAAGCTGGCGTACACATTTTGCAATCCCGAGGGACGGTAACGACAATTAATAAAACACATTGCACCGCATTTACCGTAAGAACTGTTGAGATCGATGTCTAAAAAGACGCTGAACTCGGAAGACGCGGACACGGGCGGCGTGGACGGCGTGTTGGGCGAGGTGGGTGCCGACACGGTCGATTCGTGCTCCGCCTCGGTGATGCGGCTGAAGCTGATCTTGCTGGGCTCCTTCTCCAGCGGCAGCGGGTGGCCACGCACGGTGCCCGACGTGGAGCCGTGTCTGCCCGTGTTGGGCCTTATCCCGGGAGATTTCAGGGGGTACGTTGTTTTTCTGGGCTGGAAAAAGTACAGCTGGTTAGTAGCGCTGATATTTCAGCAAAATGGCCAAGTCTCTGTGACATAATTTTAACAGGACTTATCAAATACACTTTGAACGGTGTTACAGCCTTTCTACAATTGACTTAAGGTTCAGCCTGTTATCTATAGAGCTTACTGAAAAGTTATGGCTTAATGAATCTTTTTACCAACTTAAGAATTTTAAGTTTTATTTCTCTATTTCCACAGCTATGAAGAATGACGAGTCAAGTTTCAGATGCGTCCCAATGTGGACAAAACACAGTCCCAACCTTGGGCAAGACAGAATTATTTCAAGTGTGCCCACACTGCAAAGAGCCTCAAAGCAGCAGCGAAGACACTTTGCGCTGGTCCCACAGGAGGTCACCAGGTCCCTAATGCGCGTCCAAGGGCAAGGACACCCTCAGATGCGCCTTGTCCACGTCCTCTGGGTTATTCAGGATGAAATTCTGACGCACACGTCACTGGTGTGAACGAAAGAAGCCTCAGATTCGGATGGAACGCGGCACAGATCAAAGCACAACTGCGCCAGACAGTGCCCAAAACTGGACTTTCCTGAAATTCCAATATAAATATCTCATTCGGGAAGCAGGAACTGGAAAGATTTAATGCTCGATACCTTTCTTAGGAAGTATTTTTGAGAAACTACCATAAGCAGCATTTTGCAACAGCTATTTCTGTAATTTTCTTGCCATATTTGTAATATCTTCTTACTCATTCCTCTATCAGAAGATTGCCAAAATGATCGATAGCTGTCCCCATAATTACAGATGTCTCCAGCTACTCAAAATACAATTACAATGTATAAAAAACTCAAGCATTCTAAAGAACAATCTCTTTAAAAAAAGAAGCTGGGCTCCAATAGCTATTTTCTTAAAAAAACAGATTGTTACGCCTTTAAATGGAATTATATTTTGTTCAGAAAGAAGGCTGCACCTTATAAATTCTGGGGTGTGTTTCAACTTCTGCAACAATGCAAAATATTTAGACAAAAGAAAATCAGAAATTAACTTCTACTTAAAGAAAACACATTGGTGAAGGACACAATATTTCAAGTCATATTTTATAAGATTTTTTTTGATACTGTGAAATGAAAAATATTATCGGATATTCTATAAAATGATTATATGCCAAACAAACCAAAATTAAACTGTGATATTTTATGGTTTGTGAAAAAATGTTCACTCTAAAATAAAGCAAAGGCAGTAGGTTTGGTAGTGACCAACACCACTAAAGTGCTGGAGCGGGTCCGGAGAAGAGCAACAAGACTGGGGAAGGGACTTGAGCACAAGCCCTATGGGGAGAGGCTGAGGGAGCTGGGCTTGTTTAGTCTGGAGAAGAGGAGGCTTAGAGCTGAGCTCATCACTCTCTAGAACTACCTGAAGGGCAGTTCTAGCCAGGTGGGGATTGGTCTCTTCTCCCAGGCATCAGCAATAGGACAAGGGGCCATGGGCTTCAACTCTGCCAGGGGAAATTGAGGCTGGAGATTAGAAAGCAATTCTGTGCAGAGAGAGTGGTCAGGATTGGAATGGCTGCCCAGGGAGGTGCTGGACTCACCGGCCCTGGAGGGTTTTAAACTGAGATTGGACATGGCACTTAGTGCCATGATCTAGTGAATGGGCTGGAGTTGGACCAAGGGTTGGACTGGATGATCTCTGAGGGCTTTTCCAACCCAGTCCATTCTGTGATAACACCTGAAATCCAAGTATTTTTAGATCATCTCATGGTACAGAATTCTGAAGGAAATCTATATGGCTTATTGGATTAGTTACTTATCCTTTTTCACAGCGGTTAGTGGATTTTAGGTATTGAATTTGCAGGACAAGACTTACAAATCTAGGCGGCTGCTTGCAGTTTCGAGGTTCAATTTCTAGTGACTTGTTGAACAGATAGTCTGTAAACTCTTTTTCTGGTATCTTCCCCATAGGATTGAGATTTTCGAAGAATTTCTAAATGAAACAAGCGCCAATAATAGTTGAAAAAGAAGAATATACGCAGAATTTTAATGAAGGACTAAATGTACTAAATGCATTTTAGGTTAAAGGCAACTGGTTTTTCCCCAAAAAGTTGTGCTGTTTAGTCAGTATTTCTTATTTATTTGTTTTTGTTGCTAAAATAAATATCTCCGATAGTATCTGCAGAACAATAAGGGGATAAACAAGATCCAAAACGTGGAATTGAAGTGAGTAAATCCCCACTTGTGGCCGCGCTTTGCTGTGGTACCTTGTGGTCTATAATCCACCGTCCCCCCTCTTCTGACGGTCACTATTCAGGCAAGATCAGGCCTAGTACAAGACTATTTGAGAATCTGCTGTTGTGTACATTCTTTTCCTCCCTCCTGTCCCCAAAACCAGATGTTTGATGTTGGATTACCCGGATTTCTGGCTCTATCCGTAAACAGTAAGGCTGGTTTTGATACTGCTGAATTTCTCCTGTGATTTCAGCCACTTTTCTCCTCTTGCTGAAGTTAATTAATTCTTTCCCTTGTCTTTTAAGGAAGTCGGGGTTCCCTTCTTCTGTCTTCAAAATGTTTGTTAGGTATATTCCTGATAAAGAAAGAAGTGTTGGTTGAAGTTAATTTTCATTCCAAGAGTTGATTCCACTCTTTCTAATGATAAAGTCTGAGCATAGGTAGAGCATTCATTCCCTTTAATGGCCTAACAGGGGATCAGCTGGCAAAAATTAACCAAGCCTGCATTTTTACATAGGAACAATATATTATTGAAGTAAGGTGTTTTAACATGAGATCCTGAGTTTAGAATAATAAAAAACCATCTTCAGGTCATGACCATAATCCCATCACCAATATTGAGGCGGTGTTTCATCAAGTAAGGTAATATTCATACCAATATGGTACCAGAAATCTGTATAGTGAACTAGAAAAATAGATTTCTATAAAAGACACCAAGTCTAAATTAAACATTACAAACCTAAGAAGTCAAAGTCGCACGTTATATTACAGATTTTTTAGAGCTAAATGCAACCTTGAACACTTTAAGCAATATTAACCAAACCCCAAACTGCCAGCACAAAACATGAAGCTGCCCTGGGGGTACTCACCAAAGAAAGGCACACAGGGTGGATTGATTGACTTGAGCTTAGCTAAATATTTTTTAAAATGATCTTGACTTAATTCTACTGCTTCATCCAAAACTCTTTTTTTTCTCTCCTGTAGTGCCTGAGGTGTCAAAGAAAAAACAAAGACAGGGATGCAAAGCTTCTCAATAGCACTGTCAGCAGAAACAAGGCCAGTTTGTAGCTCTCTGAGCAAAACTGAGCAACTGAAACTCAGTCTGGAAAGAACCTCTTTTGTAAACGGTTCACTCAGGACTCCAGCACTATCAGGTCAGCCACGGGAATCACAAGGCTTCTGTAAACAGACCATTATTTTGTCTATCAACTTACAGACACAATCCGCGCTTTAAAAGTTAATAAAAATTAGAGATTTAATTTTGAAACTGACTTCAAGGCCTTTTGAAAACATACAAAACTCAATTTTTATTCATGTTTCTTTTTCTATTCTTTGCTGCCAAATCATAAGCATTTCTTTTCCTTGGCAAATCAATAAACGAGTCAATGCTTGTGCAGTCGCCTCTTCCTATTGACCAGCTCAACCATTTCAGCAAATAGATTTTCTGAGACTCTGCCAGCCTGAAATCTGTTAAAATATCCCAGTCCAGGGTTCTCAGCCCTAGGATTCTCTTTGATACCCCTAAAACGCTGGACTAAAGCAACAGGTTCATTCGGGCAGGTTAACAACGGAATGGCCGCGGCGTTTCCCCTTTTTGGGACGAATCAATGTGAGAAAACAGCTGCTGAAAGGCTCCACTTACCTCAAAGGTGTGATCCAGCCTGTACACCGACACGGAGTTCATTGCGCTGACGATCTCCAGAACGCCATTGAAATTGTTCAGATCTTGGAAAACCTGCAGGATTTCGATGATCCGGCTCAGCACAGCCACCCGCTCCTCGAAGTTCTCCGTTTCCACGATGCACCTGATCCAAAGACACCATGTGCCATCAATAAAACCTGACATTCTGCCAGCTACTACAGCAACATCTTCCAAGCCAAAAAACCGCGCGGTACGTCCTGTATGCACATTTTGCCTCTCTCTCAAGAATCTCAAGCGCAAATTCATGTAATCGCATCTTACATATGTTTGAGTTGGAAACCCAAGGTTTTGGAATATCCTGTAAAATAATAAAGCAAACTCTAAGCGAGATTCAGGATAAGTAGGTTTTTCAAGTTCATTTTCATTCCAAGAGCTGATTTCATTCTTTCTAACCAATGATAAAGTCTCAGCATAGGTGGACTGTTCCTTTAATGCTCCAACTGTTGATTAGCTGACAAAAATTAATCAAGTTTGCATTTTTATTAACATGTAGCAACAGTATCTACAGTGGCATGTTGAACTCACTGGGTTAGGTATGTACATACACAGAATCACACACAGAATGGACTGGGTTGGAAAAGACCTCAGAGATCATCCAGTCCAACCCTTTGTCCAACTCCAGTCCATTGACTAGATCATGGCACTAAGCGCCATGTCCAATCTCAGTTTCAAACCCTCCAGGGCCGGTGAGTCCAGCACCTCCCTGGGCAGCCATTCCAATCCTGACCACTCTCTCTGCACAGAATTGCTTTCTCATCTCCAGCCTCAATTTCCCCTGGCAGAGTTGAAGCCCATGGCCCCTTGTCCTATTGCTGATGCCTGGGAGAAGAGCCCAATCCCCACCTGGCTAGAACTGCCCTTCAGGTAGTTCTAGAGAGTGCTGAGCTGAGCTCTAAGCCTCCTCTTCTCCAGACTAAACAAGCCCAGCTCCCTCAGCCTCTCCCCATAGGGCTTGTGTTCAAGTCCCTTCACCAGTCTTGTTGCTCTTCTCTGGACCCGCTCCAGCACTTCAATCTCTTTCCTGAGCTGAGGGGCCCAGAACTGAACACAATACTCCAGGTGTGGCCTCCCCAATGCAGAGCACAGGGGAAGGATCACTGCCCTTGTCCTGCTGACCACGCTGGTTTGGACACAGGACAGGACACCACTGGCCTTCTTGGCCACCTGGGCACACTGTTGGCTCATGTTGAGCTTCCTGTCCATTAGTCCCCCCAGGTCCCTTTCTGCCTGACTGCTCTCCAGCCACTCTGTGCCCAGCCTGGAGCGCTGCAGGGGGTTGTTGTGGCCAGAGTGCAGCACCCGGCACTTGGCCTTGTTGAACTCATCCCATTGGAATCAGCTACATAACGGGAACAACACAATGGACATAAGTGGAAAAAATATCTTTCATTCTAAGGGAGAGGGAGGATGCGTGAACCAGAATCTGAACTTGCTGTAATACTCCACAGCCATCTCAAGATTCAAGACAAAAGAATTCCAACAGCAGAAATCAAATAAACGCTTCTCTCGGAATGTCCGGAGGAGTTAACGCCACCGCACTGTCACCACCTGCACTTACTTTTCAAACCAAAGGGTGAGATTTGTAGTATGACGAATCATTTTCAAGAGATTCGGGGAGTTAATTTCCTTATCTTCTTTAGTCCACACGCTACCGACGAGTTCAGAAGGCTGCACTGCCCTGATAATGACAAAGCAGGATGCAGAAGAACACTCAGTACAAATAATAATTGTGTGGTCTGTGTTTGCATTAAGAGATTATTTCTTCCCTTAATCACGACTCGATATTTCCCAAATACAATCCAATCTAATCTCCTGCAAAACAGTTACTTTAAATAACTTTTTGATGAGCATTTGACTAGAGAGGGAACTATATCTTAATTGAAATTGGCGTTTTTGAATAAGCATTTTCAGATAAGAAAATTACAAAGGACTGAGTTGAATTTCCTGAAAGCGTAAGAAAGCAACTTACAGTCAGCTACGATTGTTGTTATAACAAGAAGCTGAAACAACCTGCTGGAAAAATGGCCTGTTTCAACAGAAACCTGCTGGCACTGAAGCACAAAACGATGCTTCATCTTCGAGTTTTATACGACTTTAAAGTATTTCTACCCAGCGAAACATCAAGGGCAGCTCTGTTTATCATGGGTAACACAAGAGCGGGGGAACCGTGAGATACTTATGGTATCAAACCAAAAAAACTCTTCAGAATGAGCTCAGAGGACCTTGATGTACCAGTAGTACATTAATATGTTTCTAACACCTCTGCTACGCAGCTAAAGGAGCAGAGACAATCGCGTTCTCTTTTCATGACGCAACACGCCTTTCTGATAATGTAACAGAGTTTGATTTAACAAGGAGACAATACAAGTTAACATTATCTACTCCTAAGATTTTAGTGTCCTTCATGTACTTATTTATGTTGTTGAAAGGCTGATATGGAGATAGTTTTTGATTCCTTGTGTATTTTGATATCAAACAAAAAATTCCCCCTTCCCATAAACTCTGAAAGTCAAGGGCATGTCCTTTTGACTCCAGGCTCTTTCTTGCTCTAATAATAATTAAAAGAGACACCTATTAGTTCAGTCTCTACCTATACAGGTCGGACTCGAGGAGCGTGAGCTGCCGCGCGATCTCGATGGGGTGCAGAGTCATGAGGTCGAGCGCCTCGCTGTGCCCCACGCGCCAGATGTGCCACTCGATGGGGGGCGGCGGGCTCTCGAAGGTGATGTTGTGACTGATGCCGCTGGCTTGCGCCTTCTTGCGCTTGATGATCTTAGCGATCGATTCCACCCACTTCTTCATGGATTTCCCTGCAAAACGGAAGCCATTCAATAAAAAACACACCACCCTTTTAAAATACCATCTTAACTGACTTTTGAGAGCTTAATAAAACCAACCCCCAGAATATGTGAACGTGCGCTCAAAATTCTGCATCTCTGGATGCAAATTAATTCAGTTTGTAGTTCCTTGTTTTTGCTTGTGGGTTCTTGCACCTGCATCAGTTGGGAAACGCAACCACATGTGAACTCATTTTTGGGTGCCGGTTGTGTTTAACCACACATTTACTGCCAGATTGGACTGGATCAAAGCAACATTAGACATTGTATTTTACTTTTTGCCTTCAGCTGCAAGATCTCCACTTTGCTTGCTTCACCTACCTAGAGAAGAACTAAAAGAAAGTGAACAAGATTCAAGTGCGATCTTTCCAACACGCTGAACAAAAAGATTAGAGAAACAACGTATTTACGGTATCGCTCTAATATTTACAGTACACAAAATAACGGACAAGGCGTGAAGTGCCTTCAATACAAATACCTTTTAAGAGGCTAACCCAAATTTAGTTATTCCTCTCTGGTCAGCAATAGACAGTATGGAGAGCTCTGCAAAAGATAAACTACCCTTCCCTACATTTGTCTCGGAATGCGTGGTATGGCAATCTGGAGAGTAAAGTCTCTAATTACCAGGATAATGATTAAAATTAACAGGGCAACACTGTTGCCCTCCACATAGGCTGCCAAAAAAAAACGATCTGCAAGTTTGTAAGGGCTTGCTCATGAGGACGTGATACCAAATGGGTCAAGGATTTTCTCCTAAAAAGATGATTTTCAGCTGGAACTTCCAATAAAGGAGAAAAGAACAAGATGGAAAAAAATAATCTCAGGAAGCGAAATGGAAGGAATTCTCTATGAAAACAGGTGACGGTCTGAACTTTACCAAGACTATGGTAGAGTTGGGCAAGGAAGAACATTACTGTCCAGAAAGTTAAATATTGTCACGCATGAAGGAATTTTTGGTAGGTGTTCAGGCTCCAGAATCACAGAATCCCAGAATGTCAGGGACTGGAAGGGCCCTGTAAAGCTCATGCAGTGCAATCCCCCCATGGAGCAGGAACACCCAGATGAGGTTACACAGGAAGGTGTCCAGGCGGGTTGGAATGTCTGCACAGAAGGAGACTCCACAACCCCCTGGGCAGCCTGGGCCAGGCTCTGGCACCCTCACCAGGAACAAGTTTCTTGTCCTATCATTGGCTGTCACCAGAAGAGCCTGGCTCCATCCTCCTGACACTCCCCCTTTCCATATTGATCCCCATGAATGAGTCCCCCCTCAGTCTCCTCTTGTCCAGCTCCAGAGCCCCAGCTCCCTCAGCCTTTCCTCACACGGGAGATGCTCCACTCCCTCCAGCATCTTGGTGGCTGCGCTGGACTCTCTCCAGCAGTTCTTCTGGAACTGAGGGGCCACAACTGGACACAATGTTCCAGATGTGGTCTCAGCCAGGCCAAAGCTTGTTCATAGAAGGGAGAGTCTTACCAACAGCTCAATTAAAAGCACTACAATTACTCATGTGTGTGAAGATATTCTCATGCCTGGAACCTGGCAGGTTGTACCCAAATGGGGAAGAACAACAGGACCGACACTGTACCTCTGACACTGGAAATAAACGTCTCCAGTCTCTCGAGTAGCTCCAGATCTCGCTCAAAATCGTAAAAATGGTGCTCTACCCAGTGCCGGAAAACATTCAATACTCTGAGGAGAGAAAAAAAGGAAATATTATGTTTTGTTTTCAGGGATTTCTGGGGCTCATCCCATGTAAACACTAAATGAAAGACAATTCTACACAAACCGAGTTAACGATTCATGTAGTTGATGATTGTCCAAACACACCGGACAGAGGGGCAGAACAAAGACCAGGCGGCGCACCAGTGACCACACAAGTCCCCAGGTATTTAAAACCTAATTTACCAGTCTTATCGTATATGTAGTTCGGTGCTCCTTAAAAAACATCTGATATAAAGAATGTTAGTGATGAGGTGGTTTCTGAAGAGGAAAAAAATTAATCAAAATCAGACAAAACTGGTCTTTCTAATATAAATTTCAGGGGAGGGGTGTGTTGTGGTTGGTTTGTTTTAACCGAAAAATTTAATTAGAATCTCCCATTTGTTAAGAAATTTGTAGTTGTGTCTTTCCTATACACAAATTTCAGCTTAGAAGTTGTTGCAAGTGTCCGGCGCTACTTTTATCACTTTTTAATGACACAAGTGGCCGTACTAGACCTAGTACTTCCCTTAAGGACAACACTAAACTTCCTCTTCATTTTTTCTCTACGCTTTCTCAGACCACTAATAAACCTTTCAGAGTGAACTACAGTGCTCTTCTGCCTTCTGCGGTTCGGGGGTATCACAACAAAAAACTGGTTTGCCTCTTCTTCAGGTAAACAAGGTGAGCTCGTACCTCAAAAATCTGATTTATTGGAGTGCATCGCATCACCTTACCTGAAGAGTGAGCAAAACTCCCCCGCACTGACTATCATCCGTGTGATGATTGAGCAGGTGGGAGCGGACGATGGGCTTAGCTCAGTCAAATGAAGGGTGAACGCATTGAGAATTCAATAATTCTCCTCTCCCCGGTGCGTATGTCAAAAAATAAGGTTTATCACATGAAAGAGTAGCTACCCAAAGAGATTATTTAGGCTGGAAATCAACGACAGCTTCTAATTATCAAAAGGAGTGATGTTTTGAAACAAGTTCTCAACAACACTTACGCAGGATCTTATCTCTCTGAAGCAGAGGTCAGTGCTATTAACAATACTGGAATTTACAGAGTGCTGGGCATATCAACCTAACAGCTCAAATTCAGGCACTTATTTGCAACCGTAAGACAGCTTCAAGCTATTATGAACATGTAGTATCTCCTAAATTCAAAGAGAAGCTGCAGAATGGTGTGTGTTAAATAGCAGCTTTAAATCATGTCTCAGCAGGCTGGCACCAGCAAGGGGACTCAGCTCACGAACCGTAGCGTAAATCAGACAGCAAAGAGCAGCTGTGATGGATAAGAGGCCTCCTCATCTCTCCAACAATAAATCAGAAACCAAAACCAAAGACCCTGGAAACTTTGGAACAGGACGCAGGCTTCGAGCAGCTCAAACATAACACATGGAGGCAAAAGTGCCGAACTGATTTTGGAAATTAATTAAACATGGTTAATCGCTGCCTCAAACTGTTCTGCGGGTTCCAGTTGGCTGGTAACCTCTTGTCCTGCTCAGCTCTGGAGTTGGTGGTGCTGCAGGAAGGTGCGCTTGTGCCATGATGTGAGGACGTCCCCAACCAACTTCCAGCCTAGCAAGCAGAGGAGGCTATAAAAAACAGCAACAAAAGCAGTAAAACCATATTTAAACTCTTATTATGCCACAAAAGCCCATTCTGTGTGAGTTTCTACAAAGGGGCTCTACAGGCGCCTATGCAGAAATGAACCAGAAAAGAGTTAAGCTGAAATGAGGGAGAACCCGTGTGGAGAGGCAGCGTGTGGAGCTCTCCCAAGAACTGACAACTCTGGAGGCTGCTGGGCCTGCCGGAGCCACAGGAGCCGATAAACCCAGAACACCCAGGGCCTGACGCACGTGTCCAAGGCCAGGAGCACACATGAGGATCAAGGTTACGCTGAGCTTGTGTAACTCGGGTTAAACCCAAGAAGGTGGTGGCAGCTACATATCAATAAAATGGGACTTCTAAGCGACTTTCTACTCGAAGGTACCGGCACGTCAGTGTGACCCTGCACTTTGAGTAAACTGCTGTTGCTCCAACAGGTAATTGTGAATGACTGTGTGATAATGCAATAATTAAGGGTAGTCTGTGTATAGTTATCTGCCATTAACGTCTTGATGCTGCTAGTATAAAGTTTAATGAATCGAAGTTGTTCTAGCAAATATTGGTTGTGATCTGTGTCTCCTTCTGACCTGCCTCCCATCAGGGAAACAATTCACCTCATTCACACTAGAAACACTTAACTGTTGCCCAAGATAGCTTGGTCAGCAAGACCTTGAAGATTCACCGCAATGTGTAGTACAGACAAGAGCCTCCCTGTCTGCGTGCAAAGACACCAATGGCGCTGCGAAAGGGAGTAAAACAGCAGCAGGACTGAAAAGAAACGGAAACAGAGAAACTATCTTCACAGGGGCTGCTAACAAGGAATCCATTCAAAACGCGGCCAGGAACACGCTCAGTTCGACGTCTCTCACCCACAGCCGCCGTCCAGCGCTCTTGTGGGCGGTGAGCGCGGCTGAAAACCAAAGTACAGTTGCAACAACAGCACAAGTCAGTGTGACTAATGAGAACACGGTTTGGGATATTAGTCTGGTTGCAGACAGCACTAAGTCCTTACTCGACAGCGCAGCAGTCTCCACAAGAGATTACTGTCTCCAGGATCACCGTATAATCACCCAACTAAAATCTGGCTTTAACAGAACCAATTTAAAAAGCAAATAAACCTGAGTTGCACCGGCTGGACGTATTCCTTGCGGAATCGCTTCAGGTCGGCGCTGATGGGCTGCTCCCCTTTCTCGATGGCCAGCCTGTCTGCTTCCGTAGGCTCCGGCTCCGGGATTTCAAACCTATGAACAAAAGTACCAAAAAACTGATGGCAATGAAGATAAAACACAAACCTTTTATGTATGACATGAAGAGCAATTGCATTTGGAAAAAAAATCAGTGCGGTGAAACTCGAGCACTCATCTAATATCCAGTTTGCCTGGCACTGCCTCCTCCCCTGGCTACGTGCTGCTCACACACCCTGATAATTCGCTACGTCTCTGGTCATCACAAGATGTCTAGACTAGGATAGAAGGTTTTTAACTACCTGCCAGCTTGATTAAGTGAAGATTAGAAGAAAGCTTAAGAGCGGCTTTATCACACCGCATTAAAATGCTGTTTACACGAAGAGTCTGCGCCTCTCAAACAAACTGCTTAGAACATTTCTGTTCTTATTTGCATCAAGACTTAGGTGTCTTTACTCAAATACGATCTCACCATCAAGTTAAGCAGTTCAAAACATTTCCACCTCACAGCAGAGGCTAAAACTTAATTCAGGTAACCAATTTAAGACTGACAGGGGATGGAGTGCATCTCAGCCTTACACCAAGGCTCTACGGCACAGGGAAATAAGTCGTGTCATAATCTCTCCCTACTATTTCCAGCCTTGCAGGGAAAAATATCAAAATTCCCCTGTCATTTTCAGGAATAATCGGAAATCATACTGCCTGTCTCTCACGACGGGGCAGGAATGATACCAAGTTCCTAGGAACACGAGTAGGTGTGGAGAGACACGAGAAGTTGGTTCTCATATGTCCTCAAATGCTTCTTGAGTGGATCTTTGGTGGTACTGTGGGAAGATGACACTTCATTCCATTTTATTCCCCACTGGGAAGGTACCTGTGACATTGTACAACTGGCAATTCCTTTTACCCTGGCATTTGAACACTGTGATTCATCAGGGCAAAAGAAAAAGGAGTTTAGGGTTTTCCTTTGATGACAGAGTGTATTTCAATTCGATTGGGGTCCCCAAGGAACACAAAGCAAGAAATCAAGTAGCTGAGGGTTTTGAGTGCGAAAATAACATGGTCCTAGATACGATGTTGGCAGAAAAAGGTGATATATGTGTAACCAGAGCTTTGAAAGGACTCGCAACTTTAGCAGAAGAATTGGCTGAGAATTCACGCAGAGATAGTCCACTCATGGGATTGTTAGAATCTTGGTTTGGAAAATGGAAAGAAATTATAGTATCTGGTTTTACTTCTTTAACTGTAGTAGCAGAAGCACTAATTTCTATGGCATGCTGCATCATTCCGTGTGTCCGAGGACTTGTTCAATGCCTTATTGAGACAGCTCTATCAAAGCAAATGCCTTTAGGGCCACTGCCATACTCAGATAAATGATGCTGCTAAAAGAACAAGAAGAAAGAAGGAACAGCGAACGCAAAACTCCAGAAGAAAAACGTGAAACCATGTTGTCTAGGCTTGATGCCACCTATAGAACTGTATCATAAGAAAATGCAAGTCTGCATTAAAAACTTGCATCCTGTTTTAAAAGTTACTGCTTTATGAACTTGACTAA
The DNA here is from genome assembly GCF_036013475.1 of Columba livia. Classification (NCBI taxonomy): domain Eukaryota; kingdom Metazoa; phylum Chordata; class Aves; order Columbiformes; family Columbidae; genus Columba; species Columba livia. Next base: position 2,562,418 of record NC_088606.1, read on the forward strand.
AACATGTGCCACACGCCACTGAGAACCTGAGCAGAAAAGGAGCCGGTAAATGAACACAAAGCGTTTCAAAGTCTTCAGAAAGGATGATCGCGGCTTACCTTTCGATCAGTAAACTCAGCAGCTCCTGGGGCTTGCAAAAGGAGCGGTACGTGGTAAGGAAAGTACGTACAAAATTGGGATCTGCAAAGACAGAGTAAGAAAATGAGGGAGTGGTTTTCGTCCAATTCCAAAATATCAGAAATAAAACAGACACATAAGCCGTCTGCAGCCCTGGCACGTGGAACGGCTTGAACTCCCGAATACGCAGCTACTCCCTGGTTTCATCAAGACAAAACACGGCAGAACTAGACTGTCCACTCTGGTGACATCAAAAATACCTACAGCACCCGACAACACATTCGCCTTACCTGTTCCTCACCGCCGCAGAACAGGTGTCACCGCGGGACGGGCCTGTCCACAAGCTACCGTGTGTTTTACCGAGCCCACCCTGCTATGTTAGAAGTATCAGAGGCAAAATATTGTCCCTTTAATACCGTAATTCCACTCTCTTGGATAGAGTTTTTTAGATGTTGGATAAGCAAGCTGGTAAATCACTTTACTGTGAGCCACAAAGGGCCTTCTGATCTCTGAACTGCCTGAAAGGAGCTTGGAGCCAGGGGGGTCGGGCTCTGCTCCCCAGGAACAAGCGCCAGGAGCAGAGGAAACGGCCTCAAGTTGCACCAGGGGAGGTTGAGGTTGGATGTGGGAACAATTTCTTCTCCAAAGGGCTGTGGGGCATTGGAACAGGCTGCCCAGGGCAGTGCTGGAGTCACCAGCCCTGGAGGGGGTTAAAACACAAGTAGATGAGGTTTTCAGGGACATGGGGCAGGGACAGGGTGGGTTAATGGTTGGACTCGATGATCTTGAGGGTCTTTTCTAACCAAAACGATTCTATCTGGTCCAAATCCTGACATTCCTGCAGCAGATCCCCTCACGAGGGTAACAGCAGCAGTATAAAAAGCTTCCAGAGCTACCTGGCAGCAAACACGCACTAAAATACATGAAAACCAAACCTAGAGAAGCGCATGTGCGTATTCTCACTCTGAAATATGGATTTTGGGTCGTTGGGAGTTTCTTTTTCCTTGCTGTGCTGTAAGTAGTCTGGAATCCACCAGCATCAGGCACAGGCAGGTTACACCAGAGTCTTCAATGCGGGTTGTGCACTTCTTCCAATAAGGTGAAGGCAAACACTGATTTTAAGGAGGTTTGTGCTCCCAGCAGAGTGCTGCTCAACATTTAAGGGATCCAGATACAGGAACACGCTTGCAAGCTCAAAGCCGCAGCGCTCTCATCCTGTGGTAACGCAGCCCCGTCCTGCACCAGCCTCTTCTGCTTCCACCTCACATCTGCATTCACTCCTCAGTACCACTGATGACATGGTAAGCGTAATTCTTCCTCTTACTCCTAAACAGACAGGGAGTATCTCTGCTCTGCAAACGAGATCTGCGATTCCTTTAAAATGGAGCTGCTACTCTGCTCTCTAACCTATGTAGGTTCCTTTATATTATTTTTTAAATGATTTACTTTTGCGCACAACATTCTCCATAGAAAATACAAGCGACACGCTACTAATAGCGGCTTGTATTTTAAATTCAAAAGCTTATTAACTCCACGACTGCTCCCTCCTGGTGTCAAGTGGGGACTCGTGTGGCATGATGGGTCGTGCTGGGAATGCAGAGAATGCTTCAAACTAACCTGAAAATAACGCAAACCTACAATAACCTGGCAGTTACAAAAAGAAACATCACATATTGACTTAAATACAAAAAAAAAGCACCATGAAGATCTGTCGAGAGTCCCTCCACACTCCGGTAAGTCATGGCAATGCCCTCGTGGAGAATGAGCGAGAGGATTTTGTTAGTTTTGGCTCCAAACGCTGTTTGGAAGAAGCCCAGAGAAAGCCGAGAGGCAACGCCGGCACTGAAGATCCCCAAGGTCAAAGCGGCAAGTTCTCGCACTATAAAAACTGACGTTACGCTACAAAACCAAGACTCAAATGCACCGGTTTGTTCAGAAGAGCCAAGCTCACAAACCGCCAGAACCCATCGCGTTTTAGGAACCAGGACCAGCAGACGACACACCTAAGGATTACTTGTATACCAACTAGTTGCATCAATTCTGCTCTTCAATGTGGGAAACGCTATTTTTTGTATTGTTTAAACGCAGCTCCATGCTATCTAGCCTCAGTTTTCCAAAAAGACTCACTTAAACACCAAGTGCATCCCTGTTCAGTGCACACTTTTCACCCCAAACCTACGATCTAAATTTCCATCGACATTACCACGTCATGTAAGCACTTCAAGGTTTCATTTCTAGGACTTTAAGACAGTATTTCACAGGAGAGTTTGAAGAATGCCAACTGTGATGTACATCCCCTTCTCCCGAGGGTCTTCACAAAGTGGCGTAATACAGTATAGAAAGTATAATATGCAGTATAATAAATAACCTCCGAGCTGCTTCTTCCTCCACAGCCACTCAGCCTGTACCAGCCCCGTTGCTTTAGCCACGATGGTCTCAGGAAACACATCAGTGGCTCCTATTGCACCACTGATTTAATTTTTGGGAAGGGGATAAAGGGAGGTGAAGGGCTTCCATATGCAAAATTTTCTTAATAGTTTTGCCCGCAAAGCCAGTTGATTTAATAAGATACAGGTTGGTTTGTTTTCTGCTAATCTTGCTTTACATTTAAGGCAGAAAAAACCCCAAACAAACAAAGGATTGATTTCACCACCCCTACAAGCATGAACTTAGAAAACATAGATAACAAATGTCCAGGATACCTGCATACATGTGGTACGTTAACCGCTCGATCAACTTCACAACCGTCCCTCCTTTGATGATGGGAATGCCGTTCCTGCTTTGCAAGTTGTCCTCAAACACAACGTTCTCTTCCGAGTCTTCCACCACGAACCGATACACGCTGGGGCTGGGCAGCCGCAGCGGTTGCTCGTTTTCTTCTTGCAGCAACACGGCGTCGAGCATCCTGTCCAGCGTGCTGCGGTACTGCAGGGAAATCAGCGCCGCCATCCAGTTCCCCTTCTCTTCAGCGGACTTGGCAGCAAATAACACGCTGTTCTCATCTTTAGACACCAGTTCAAAAGCGTGTTTGTATTCGGACGTGTCATCTTTGTCGATGATCTGTATTTTCCTCATGATGATCTTCTCCTTCAGCCTGTACTCGGCGTTGCTGTAGCCGGGGAGCCGGGACTGACCGTGATTCGCTTTGCAGCTGATCATCAAGCCATCGAAGAGAAAGATGTGGCGCTCGTGCTTGGCGCCGATTTTCGTCAAGCCACCTTCCATGATGAATTCGTTACAGCACTGCCCAATATCTTTGCCTTCCCAGCCATCAATGTTTTTCTGGATTTCATTCATTTTCTTGATGGCCAAGTGCTTGCTTCTTATTTGTCGGTTGTAGAAGCGACACACCGGCTCCCTTGAAGGAATAAGAGAAAAAGTCACGATGGACACGTTCCACATTTGCCATTCCAAGAGTTTCAAACAATAAACTAGATTAATTGTTTATATCATTTTTTCTTTGCCCTAAATACACCCGAGCCGAGGTTACTGTTCCAAATAAACCACGCGCATTGCTTTGGCTACGGCATGAGTAAGATACCGACGTTATTCCTAGAAGTGGACCATGAAGATTTTAGGCTACAACTCCATCTACAACAAAAACCAGGCAAACAACACGCCTTCAACAGGAAATACACGCATTATCTAACACACACAAAAAAATTACGGTTCCTTCTATGTCATTTATCTGTTTTTCTGCCAATTCTGTGTGTTCTCACCCCGGGCGCCGTCGTGGGGAGTGTTTGCTGTAGATTCTCTCCATGCTGCACTGCAGGTTGAGGAGCGCGGTGATGGCTTGTTTGAGACACTCCCGATCTTCCTCGTCTTCGCTGCATTCCTGCAATTGCTGCCACATAAAAACAAAACAACACGTTTCTTCCACATTTGTCTAATTATAGAAAGGTAGGAAGGCTGACAAACATTATGCGTTACCTGCAGTACTCAGGGACTTGGAGTTATTACAAGAAGCGCACTCAAAATTAGCGCGTAACTAAAAATATTTGTTAGATATTCAGGAAAACTCAGCAGATACTCAACAGGAGGGAGTTTAGAAAGTAAACCCTTCACCCTTTTACCAATGCTAATTGTCAGATACTGTTTTTCACAGAACCACAGAATGTGAGGGGTTGGAAGGGCCCTGGAAAGCTCACCCAGTGCAATCCCCCCATGGAGCAGGAACACCCAGATGAGGTTACACAGGAAGGTGTCCAGGCGGGTTGGAATGTCTGCACAGAAGGAGACTCCACAACCCCCCTGGGCAGCCTGGGCCAGGCTCTGCCACCCTCACCAGGAACAAGTTTCTTCTCATATTTAAGTGGAACCTCCTGTGTTCCAGTTTGTACCCATTGCCCCTTGTCCTGTCACTGGTTGTCACCAGAAGAGCCTGGCTCCATCCTCCTGACACTCCCCCTTTCCATATTGATCCCCAGGAATGAGTCCCCCCTCAGTGTCCTCTTGTCCAGCTCCAGAGCCCCAGCTCCCTCAGCCTTTCCTCACACGGGAGATGCTCCACTCCCTCCAGCATCTTGGTGGCTGCGCTGGACTCTCTCCAGCAGTTCCCTGTCCTGCTGGAACTGAGGGGCCACAGCTGGACACAATATTCCAGGTGTGGTCTCCCCAGGGCAGAGCAGAGGGGCAGGAGAACCTCTCTGACCTACTGACCACCCCCTTCTAACCCACCCCAGGTACCATTGGCTTCCTGGCCACAAGGGCCCAGTGCTGGCTCATGGTCACCCTGCTGTCCCCAGGACCCCCAGGTCCCTTTCCCCTACACTGCTCTCTAATAGGTCATTCCCCAACTTACACTGGAACCTGGGGTTGTTCCTGCCCAGATTCAAGACTCTACACTTTCCCTTGTTACATTTCATTAAATTTTCCCCGCCCAGCTCTCCAGCCTGTCCAGGTCTCTGATGGCAGCACAGTTTCCAGTGTCACCACTCCTCCCAGCTTGGTGTCACCAGCAAACTTGCTGACAGTCACTCTGTTCCCTCATCCAAGTCATTGATGAATATATTGAATAACACCGGCCCCAGCACTGCCCCCTGAGGCACTGCACTGGATCCAGGCCTAACTGGACTCTGCCCATTGACCACGACTCTCTGGCTTCTTCCCTTCAGCCCGTTCACAGTTCCTGTTATCTTTTCAACACTGTCCTGTTTCACAACCGATTTTATTAAACAGTTTGGAGGTTTGAAAGGGCTGAGAATGAGATGCTGTTTTATGTAACTGTGCAATATAGCCTTCAATAAGTCAATCAGTCTCAACGTTTCAGAGCAAATTTCAAAGACACAATGACCAAGATTCTCTCTTTGCTTCTTACCATTCTGAATTCTGCCACCTTCAGCAAATTCATCTATTTCAAGGAGAAATGTCGATTTTGCATGATGCAAACTAACGTAATAAAAAGAGTCTGAAATTCAATTGCTATTAATAGCAAAATGTAAAGACTAAATCCGTCTCTACCACTAGACAGAAACTTCTTGAATTAGGAGATTCAACAGGTTTTCATATCATCTCCACATCCTCAGTAACAACGTGCTCTGAGTACGGCCTAATCACAGACTTCTTCCTTCTGCTGCTTTACGGCGATCACTCCTAAAATACTACTGATATAAAGGAGATTTTCCTTTTTTACCACTTCCATGTTCAAGATGGGTTGGATTTTGTTTGTAAGAAAAAACAATTGGGATTTTAAAGAAAAAATAATTGGGATAAACTCTGATTTACCTCCATACTTCAAAAGAAATCTTACTTACAATGGCTCAGATGGCAGACGCCGCCTTTTCCTTTCCCCACTATGTTCCCTCAGCAAGGATATGTAGCTTCCTCTAAAAGTAATTGAGAGAACAGGATTTGACCAGATTGGTCCATTCTCTTCATAGAATTGTAATTACTATTTATTTTTCACATGCCCAAACAATCTCCATCTTGCATATTAGAGAAATCAAAGTTTCCCGGCCAAAACTTTCCAGGAAGTTTAAGAGCTGAGGAACAGTGCAGGGAATGGAAAAATAACACGTCTACCCCTGTGGAAAAGCTTCTTTGCCTTCCTACCAGCCACGGAAACGCAAAGAACATACAAATGGGGTGAGAAGATGTCAGGTGCAAAGTCCTAAAGGTGGGAAAAGCTACTGAGCTGGATAAAATCCTCTTTCTCCTCACATTCCCGAGCAGAGTTTCTTGCACGTCCTTTCCAGAGAGCTGCGTTTGGCACTTAACAGGCAGCGAAGGGCACGTTTTGCTTTTCTTGCATCAAAATAGAAAGAAAATAATATTATATGCACATTTGGAAGTCAGCTAATCCATTTCTACACCTCAACGCATAGATTCCTGAAGAACAGGCAGATTACCTGAAGCGTTATCTCATGCTCTGTAATTACCGGACGAACATCTGCTTTTCCAAATGTCAGCTCTTAACGAGCATCGTTCCAATTAAACAGCAGATGCAAAAGCATAAGATGTTGGCTAGATAGAGAAAATATGCGAATCTTTAGAAAAGAACAAAGGGGGTCCTGTTTCTGCTGGGTATATTTAAAATACCAGTGATGATAAATTGAGAATATTAATTATTTATTGTATAAAAATCAGTAGTGAAGAATGCTGTTCATTTAAAAAACGAGCCATGGTGATGCTGCAGAGCACTGACCGGGGTTTCAATGGCTGTCAATGATTAGGATCAAAAGAAGGAATTTTGTATGTTTTGGACTTCTTGGACTTAAACAGACCTTTTAATGATATTGACATACCTCACTGGCACCTTCACAGAATCACAGAATCCCAGAATGTCAGGGGCTGAAGGGCCCTGGAAAGCTCACCCAGTGCAATCCCCCCATGGAGCAGGAACACCCAGATGAGGTTACACAGGAAGGTGTCCAGGCGGGTTGGAATGTCTGCACAGAAGGAGACTCCACAACCCCCTGGGCAGCCTGGGCCAGGCTCTGCCACCCTCACCAGGAACAAGTTTCTTCTCATATTTAAGTGGAACCTCCTGTGTTCCAGTTTGAACCCATTGCCCCTTGTCCTGTCACTGGTTGTCACCAGAAGAGCCTGGCTCCATCCTCCTGACACTCCCCCTTTCCATATTGATCCCCAGGAATGAGTCCCCCCTCAGTGTCCTCTTGTCCAGCTCCAGAGCCCCAGCTCCCTCAGCCTTTCCTCACACGGGAGATGCTCCACTCCCTTCAGCATCTTGGTGGCTGCGCTGGACTCTCTCCAGCAGTTCCCTGTCCTGCTGGAACTGAGGGGCCACAACTGGACACAATATTCCAGGTGTGGTCTCCCCAGGGCAGAGCAGAGGGGCAGGAGAACCTCTCTGACCTACTGACCACCCCCTTCTAACCCACCCCAGGTACCATTGGCTTCCTGGCCACAAGGGCCCAGTGCTGGCTCATGGTCACCCTGCTGTCCCCAGGACCCCCAGGTCCCTTTGCCCTACACTGCTCTCTAATAGGTCATTCCCCAACTTATACTGGCTATATTAATATCGTTGAATAAATACTTTACTTATCCCTGAAGACACCACTTTTTAAAGATCACTGCTGTAAATTTAAGATGTTTTTAAACTACAGATTAAAATTCATATTTGAAACCTGTAACTGAAGTGACACCAACAAAAGATCCTGTATTTATCATTATTCACTATGCAGTGACATTTAAGATTCCTGCTCTACACTCACAAGGTTGGAAAGACTCGAGTCCGCGGCTGAATTCTAATTCTGGTCAGAAATCTTGTGTATAAAGGGCACGTTTCACCACTTTCACTAGGAAAATTTGCCACTTTCAAAAGGCACCATATATTAGATTTCATGCAGCATCCTGCTGTATTTATCCAAGCTAGAAACAAAAGAAACAACGACATGTTTTTGCACTATCTGCCAGACTTTATTCTTCAAAGATATGGGGAAATGTAAGTACGTGCACGTCTAACCTGATCCCACCAATATTAATGGGAGTTATGAGCAGACTCGGAGCCCCCAAGAGACTCAAAACTCTTGCAGCGTTCCAGGTTTAACACAGGCTATCAAACCCAAATCACTTGGGTTAAAACATAAATAGTAGCCACCCTTTCCTGCTGCTGAAAAGTACCGTCTGCATGGAAAGCATTTAATCTAAAGACACATACAGCAAACCTCTGCTCAATCAGGCACACGTGTTAACGTCTCCCTAAAAAGCAAACGCTCGGCAGCGTGTAAAATGAGCTCCATGTTTCTGTGCCCCCGAAGCTGCGGCGCCTGATTCCCTTCTCTGATTTCACGCTCTCCACTTCCCAGCTCTAAGCCACAATGGCTCGTTAATTAGCCCGACCTTCAGCGTAACACGGGTCGCTAATCCAGTTACGTCTTTGAAACGTGAAAGAAGAACATTTCAAGAAGTTCCCGCGGATTATCGTACGCCGCTGATCCTTATAGAAAGAGAAGTTACGCTATTTTGCACATGAAATGTATCTCCAAACCTTTACCTTTAGTTCCGGGAGCAGTTTGTTTTCTTTTGGAAGATGCCTTTAGAAAAACCATAAGCTTTATAAAAGCAAATATTAAAACTAGGTCAATGTAAAGTTTCTGTTTGCTGATGACTGGGGTGGTTTTGATTATCAGGAGAAATACTTGGAGATTTAAAGTTCATTGAGACCACTTGGTTTTAGGCTCTTCTACAAAATATGGGCAATCCATACACCAGAGAAGCGTGGTGTACGGGTCAAAAGCAATCATCCTTATTTTTACTGATCTAAACCAGCATATGCACAAAATCACAGCAGACATAATGCAGGTAAGACTGAACTAACAATAATAATGATGATGAAGATGATAATACGTGCCAGATATTAACTACAGACCTGACCTTAAAACAACTGCTATTTTTTGGCTTGAGATTCTCTCGTGAAAACTTTATATTGTATTGTACATAAGATCCATGTTGCATAGTTTCCTTTTCTTCCTTCATACAAATAAACCCTCTGAAATGAAAAGAAGACCACAGAACACACCTGTGCAACACCACTAGTATCACTTTTTACACCGAGAACTCTAAAGTGCGGTTTCTGTCGCTATTTTGAAATGTCAGCTATAGCCATAGGATATTTACCTGTTTAATTAAAGTATTTCCCACTTAGTTAATAATTAACTTGTCCTTAAAAGCGTTTCCCAACACAACGGGGCAAATAGGAACTTCTTTTCTATTATGTTCAGCTACTTTAAAAAGCTCCAAACTAAGTCTTTTTCAAGATTTCCTACAGTAACATCATTTTCTTTACTCAAGAATGACTATTCCAGCTCTGAGCTGCCACATTGCTGCTGCCTGCTGGCCTCTCCTCTCACACCTCACAGCAAAAGCATTTGCTTGCAAGCAAAAAGGTTCATGCTTAAGTTACTTTTTGGCCTTTAGCTGTTATAGCCAAGGGAAACACCTCCCGACGTGAACCTCCTTGCACATCACAATGAAGAACGTGCAAGTGATCGGTGGAGGTTGTTCTAAAATAAGTGATGCCTCGAGAGGCAGAATCGCTCATAAATACGGACTAACCGACAACCTGTATGGTAAAACCCCCAAAATAACGTCCTACAATAATACCTTTCTACCATCTGGGTCAGAATTCATTAAGCCTGACATTTCATCAAAGTCATTTCTTAGAAGAGAGAAAACAAGGAAACAATAGTTCGTATTTTCATTCCTCCTCCACGCGGAGAAAGTGTGGTATGCCATTAAAAATGGTATTATTTTGCTCTCGCTCTTTAATTTAGGACTTGGGACGAACGGCTGAATATTAAGAATGGATTATTCTGACTCTGCTGGAAGGAGGTGCCTCCTCTACCCCAAAATAAGATCAGCTGAGCTGCAACTGCAGACCAAGAACGCTGCCTGAACCACGCTTGGCTTCTGCTCAACGGGCACCAAATTCAGAAAGAAGCAAGGAAATGTGTATTCACATTTTAAACTGTCTTAGAACCCAAGTTCAATAAAATTTCATTTAATGAAATATAGTTACTTCAAATGTTCATATCAGAGCAACGGATGCTTTTGAAGACATTTTTACATTGTTTGACTTTTCAGATATATACTAACGTGTCAAATCAACAGTTCCATCTCTTCCCACCTTCAGAAGCAGTAAGTAAAATCTAAGAGGTTATTTAAAGCTCAGATTCTCCACATTATGGAATGTTTTTAGCAGAAAACAAGAGCGTGGCTTCACTTACCTGCAGTAACTCAAAGTAGTGCAAACAATGATAGACTGGGATGAGCATGAGCCGCGGGAGGACGTATCGTACGGCTTCTTTAAACCCTTCAGCAGTTGACTGCAAAGGAAAAACAAACAGGATTTTACTTACACTGAAATACTCAAAATGGGAGCGGACAAGGCCCTCAGGTTAGCACTGCTTTGAGCAAGACGGCTGTGGTAGACACAGTGTGTCCCTCCTATATTACTCTACGTTTACACCTAGTAGTAAGGTAGACAAAAGATGCAAAACCATTTTTGTCTAATGAGACCCTTTGTAAGATTCTGAGACACATAAATACTCTGACATCAAGCAAATAGAACCTGCAAACAGCCTTTTCCCGGCACTGCACTTGCCATTTTCCATCAACAGCTTTGAATTCATAGTCTGTATCTCTGAAAATACCCTTAACCTCCCCAGAATGCCGGCGATCTGCCTCCTTAGAAAGGTAACCAGCGGGATGGCCTGGATATCTCACAGAACCACAGAATCAGAGAATGTCGTTGGTTGGAAGGGCCCTGGAAAGCTCACCCAGTGCAATCCCCCCATGGAGCAGGAACACCCAGATGAGGTTACACAGGAAGGTGTCCAGGCGGGTTGGAATGTCTGCACAGAAGGAGACTCCACAACCCCCTGGGCAGCCTGGGCCAGGCTCTGCCACCCTCACCAGGAACAAGTTTCTTCTCAAATTTAAGTGGAACCTCTTGTGTACCAGATTGTACCCATTGCCCCTTGTCCTGTCACTGGTTGTCACCAGAAGAGCCTGGCTCCATCCTCCTGACACTCTCCCTTTCCATATTGATCCCCATGAATGAGTCCCCCCTCAGTCTCCTCTTGTCCAGCTCCAGAGCCCCAGCTCCCTCAGCCTTTCCTCACACGGGAGATGCTCCACTCCCTTCAGCATCTTGGTGGCTGCGCTGGACTCTCTCCAGCAGTTCCCTGTCCTGCTGGAACTGAGGGGCCACAGCTGGACACAATATTCCAGGTGTGGTCTCCCCAGGGCAGAGCAGAGGGGCAGGAGAACCTCTCTGACCTACTGACCACCCCCTTCTAACCCACCCCAGGTACCATTGGCTTCCTGGCCACAAGGGCCCAGTGCTGGCTCATGGTCACCCTGCTGTCCCCAGGACCCCCAGGTCCCTCTTCCCCTACACTGCTCTCTAATATTTGCTCGAAGTAGTAAAGCCAGAGGACCAATTTACCCAAAAGTCATTGTATAAGCTTATACCCACTTCCAAAATAACATGTTTTACTGTTGGCCACGCTTTGCAGCAGAATTTAAAGGAAACACTGGAGTGTTCAAGACCAGCCAGGACTCCCATCCAGTGTAACAAACGTGTCACCAGCTTCCCTCCAATGTCCTCTCCTGCCGGGCTCCTTTTGGTGGGGATAGAGTTAATTTTCTTCATAATAGCTGGTATGGGGCTGTGTTTTGGATTTGTGCTGAAAACAGCGTTGATAACAGGGATGTTTTTGTTATCACTGAGCAGATTACACAGAGTCAAGGCCTTTTCTGCTCCTCACATCACCCACCAGCGAGTAGGCTGGGGGTGCACGAGAACCTGGGAGGGGACACGGCTGCGGACCCAAAGGATAATCCACGCCATATAACGTCGTGCTCAGTATATAAAGCCGGGGGGAGAAGGAGGAACCGGGGGGATATTCGGAGTTACGGCATTTGCCTTCCCAAGTCACCGTTCCGTGTGGTGGAGCCCGGCTGTGACGGGAAGTGGGGAATGAATCCCTTCTTCTGCTTTGCTGTTAAACTGTCTTTACCTCAACCCTCGAGTTTTCTCACTTTTACACTCCGGATTCTGTCCCACATCACACTGAGGAGGGGTGAGCGAGCGCCTGCGTGGGCTTTAGTTACCAGCTGGGGTTAAACCACGACACCTACCAGTTATGTACGCTGTGCTCCAATTTAGAGCCAACACACCACAGAAACACGGAGGTGTCATCAGGTGCTGAAGAAATTAACACTAGTAGGTCCTCTCCCTCACAAACCGAGACTCACAAGTTTCTGACTTAGAAAATGAACTGGAAATCCTTTCCCATTCTCAGCAGTTAACTAGCAGGTTGTAAGACGAGGTTTTCCAAAGGATGGTGAAACCCCTGTCGGCTTCCAGACCAAGATAACTATTCAACAGAAACTGAATTACCTGCTCTCTTTTTTGGAAATGACCTCCCCTCTCATTTAAGAATTCTGCATCTCTCTGCAGTTGCTCATTCACATCCATGGCCAAGCTTGGACTTCCACCTCCACACCTTGGAGAAGTGTGAGGGAACATCCCTAGGAAAGGCCAAATCTTTGTGTGGTGAGGAGAGTCATGAGGGAGGCTGGATCCACTGTCAAACGACTCGACTGCCAGTTTAATCTGGAACAGGGCTCTGGGCTTTAAATTGCCCCAGCAAACCATACAGACTAGGCTCTACTATAACGGGTTTAGCTGTGAACGGCACTGACTGAACGCTTGCTCAGCAGCTTAAGTGCATGTCTGAACACAAGCTCCATCTTCTGAACAGTCTTTAATAGATTGGCCACGTTGGTGGAAGGAAGTAATAAAAAAACAAACCAAAAAAATCATGGATGATGTCGCTGGATAGTCCTATTAAAGAAATGATTCAAGACAAACTGCCAGTCGCAGCCCCAATGCTGAACAAAGGAGCCTGGGATATGTAAGAAAATGAAAATATTGTGCCTGGATGCCTGTGTTTGGCATTAAAAGGCAAAAAGGCAATAGAAGTGGCAGGTAGGAGAGGTCGCCCTTTATTCTCTAGCAAGAGAGGACAAAAAAACCTGCAAAAGACTCATGGATGGGTCAGAGCTACATCCAGTTTTTACAGGAAGAGGCAGAGTCTAAATATCCTACACTGAAAAGAGGTCAATCTAGAGGATCTTCTTCCTCACTAGAAAGTAAAGTGCTACTGACAAAATCCGAACCTTTGAAACAGAAGAACTAAAGCGATTCAGTGTTTCTCGTTTGCACTCACCTGGAAGTGGAGAGCAACAGCAGGTTTGGCCATTAAGTTATTAAAATGCTCATGAAATTGTGGAGAGAGAATATCCTGCGACAAAGTTTCATATGGATCAAAGGCTTGCTCCTAAATAAAAGCAGAGAATTATATACATACATGAAAGATGCAAGATACTTCTGTTCCAGTTGGTACCATTAATTTGTTTAATAAGCGGATAGACAAGTGGAACTTTTCAAGAAAAGACTAAATTTGCAAAGCAAATATTCAGTAAACCACAAATCTTTTTCACTTCCAAATTTGAAACGCGCCCAACGTTTTCTCAGCGTTCCTCAATCTCACTGTACTTATCACCAACAGAAACTGCGTCACAGCGAAGCGGTGGGAACCAAGAGAAGCTCTGGCTTGCAGTCCACCCACAGTTCACAAACAACGGCAATTTATCTCCAATTTACCAATAAGGAGAGAAATGCAGACAAAAAGTGAGACTTCAGGTGAATTTTGGAGACTGTCACAAGGAGGCTTTGTTGTACCACCATTATTTTGGGGTACATCAGCTAAGAATGGTCGGTCATAAGCACTGGAATTTGCACTTGTCTGAAAAGATCCCATTTGGGGACAAAACAGCTGGTCTGAAAGTCCCAGAGGAAAGTCCCAAGGGTTTCAGGTGCAAAAATCACGATTCCAGATGGAGGATCCGGCTGCGATTCTGTCGCATCAGCTACAGCGGGATGGGATGAAAACCTGACCGTACATGAATTCTTGCAGGAATAATTTACGAGTGCTCACAGCTCACCTGCCCCAAAGCCTGTCAGGCTGCTCCCGAGTCTCTGCAGATTCATGGGGCTGAGTCACTCATGAATCACCGGGTTATCCGGTGCCGATGGCGCCGTGCCCGGAATCAGCACATACCTCTTTCCACCTCAACGCCTGCCAGAATACAGGCTGCAGAATTTGGGAGCACCAGACACCACAAAGGCTCATTGGTACACTGGGGTAAAGTCTGAATTCTTCCATTTGCAAGGGGCCCAAGGGATTTCCCACCTTACTCATGGGGCAGCTGCAATTCAAGTCTTTGTGGGGAGGAGACACAGACCTGCACTCTCTTTGCACATGCAAATTGCAATCATCGCTCCCAACTCTGCTCATCAAGTTCTAATCCGTTCGCATTAGATTGTATCTGGGAGGGGGGATGAAGGGGGGAAGTTTGGCACTTGCAGCAGCTGAAATTATTACAGTCTCTAAATGAACAGGCTGGTTTTCTTTAGCAGAATATGAACCCAGTTTACAGCCTGGCTTTTGGGTTTTGTTTCATTTGTTTACTCCACACCTGCAAGCACACAATACAGGAGGTTTATTTGACACCATCCAAGACAGGGGACAATAACGCTGCACATACAGTTTCTCTTTGCCATAGTGGCCGAGAAATAAGTGAGCAAACGCCTCTGCAGGAGCAGGAGCTCAGCTGTGGGTGTGGGTTCCAGAGCTATTGCAGTAAAACCAGGAGCGGAGAGACGCAGCAGCTGCTCCAGCAGCAGCAGAGAGCAGGGCTGGAGCTGCTGCTCAGAATGGAATCTTGCATGCAAATCTCTTAAGGGAGCCAAACCAACACATCATATTTATTCTGTGCTTTTTCAACTTTTTACAGCGTTTTAGAAGCGTTTTCTTTTTCTCCCGCTCAGACTTTCATCCGTATTTTGAAGTTTTGGGTTCGTTTTTTGAACGCAAGATTGAAACAAACTGCATTAGCCATCATCTCCAAGAGACTAATTCAAAAGGGTATTTTTTTACACTTGCAGCATCACACACGTTACTGAAACAGGGAGGCGTTAATTGATGCCTGTGTAATTATCTCCATTATCGGGACTGGTGTTGGTACGGTCCAGCCCCTTTTGCTGCAGCGCTGCTTTCCACCCTTTTTCGCTTTGCAGATCCTTACAACTTCTCCTATGGAAACGCCAACAGCAGTGTAACAGATGTACAGTCTGCTGATGATTACCCTGCTTTGTGAGCTGCTTTCTGGAACCCAGAGTAGCCACAGACACCCTCTGCCCTCATTTCTGAGGCTCTCCCCACTGCCTGAATTATCTAAAGAGATTATTACCTCAATTACCTAAAGAGATTATCTCAGGCGATCGGGAAAACATCCAGGAGTAATTAGAACTGTCAAAGTTACCACCAAGTCCAATTCTTTGACCAGCGCATTAACAAATATCCGTCTCCCACTCAGATGTGTCAGGCAACAAGTTTTCAAATTGCCTCCACACCAGGAAAGAAAGGTTTTATTTGCCCCACACCTCGTTATCTCATAACCACAGCAACATTTCTGTTTAAACCTTCCAGAGAGCCCATCCAGCCAAAGCAGGAAGATTCCAGCTTTCACGGGCTGTTTGGTTTTTAATTATCCTTCCAAATAAATTGAAGGACCTTTATAATGGCAACGCTAAGGGAACAAACCTGGCAGTAAGATAGGCAGAGCAAATAAACACTTCACTTTATCTCTATTTAACGATCCCTTTTGCAAATATTCACAGAGAGACGATCTCAACACGCGAGATGATCAAATGAACAGCGTAGTTATTAAGTTGGTCTTGTTCCGTATTAATCAAGTTATTCAGTTCAAACTTAAAAGAATGAAAAGAAGGTTTGAAGAATAATTGGTTCTTCATCTGCATTTTTCAGTTAATGGAAATCAAGTGAGACGTTCACTCGTTGAAGGGGATTTGTTCCCAGTTAAAACACAGG
Organism: Columba livia; assembly: GCF_036013475.1. Lineage (NCBI taxonomy): Eukaryota > Metazoa > Chordata > Aves > Columbiformes > Columbidae > Columba > Columba livia. The sequence continues at coordinate 2,578,464 of NC_088606.1, forward strand.
ATGCCTAAGAGTGGCTTTGGCAATAAACGGAGACATTAATGTTTCCCAGGATAGTGCTGCACTATTTCAAATCTTAAGTCCTTTTGTTCAATGGTAATATAATAGCTACTTGCTTTAAATCATTGCTCAAACGCTTCTCCTTATCATGATAATAAGCAATTATGCTTTAACAACTTAAGAACCCGGACCTAGTCAAGTGGACTTTCCTACTGATATTGTCACGTGATGGGTTTAGTGAAGTAACACCAGGCAAACTTCATCCTTATGGTGTATTGGTGAGTGAGTGGCACCTGCCCGGATTAAGAACATGTCTTGTTTGAGTGAGGTCACAGTCCAGAGTGACACAAGTCGCTCCTCTTGCGGATCTACGTCCCGCTGCTGTGATTTTTGCGACAAAAGGCGATGCCTAGAGAAATGGCAGCACCACGTTCTCTCAATAGGCAACCTCAGGTAGTTTTCCAATCCACATCCCTAGGGGATCGTAGCAATTAATTCTCACTCTGAAATTCAGATTTTAGTTACCTGCTCAATAGTGATTCTGTGATGGGTAGAAGACACCGTTAGCTTACCTACTAAAGGATGGGTAGGGAAGATCTCCATTCAGAGCTCATTAAAAGGACATTTTACAACTGCAAATTTATCAGAGATAGAGATATGACCCAAAGTGACTTGAAAACCCCCACAAACACAAGAAAGCACCAAAGCGCCGTACCTCTGCGAGATCCTCGAAGCAGCTGCCAGCCAGAGGATGGGGACTACTTTCATCCGTCATTTCGACAGTATCCTCGATCAATCCTAAAAGCTTCACTGTCAGCTCATGAATATCTGAAATGTTGCTAAATATCACATCGATATCCTGCAAACATAAAACGCATCTTAGTAGCGTCTAGAATAATTTCTTTTGCTTGTGTAAATTTTGGAGCGTTTTTGGTGAAGCCTGAAGCAAGAGGAGCCAATAAAAGACAAGGAAGAAAATGAAATGACGTGGTGTTCCCCGCGCTGCAGGCCTGCCCGGGCACATCCCGCCTTGCCCAATGCTCCCCCCAGTGAGACCTGATTCTTGTCTCTCAGGACACAAGAGGAATGAGGTGATTTAAAGCAGCTCCAAGGCAGACCCTCTAAACCACAGGTAAAACTCAAGCAGCCACGTGGCTCGGTTAGCAGAACACCCCCTGGGTATGGAGGAGGAATCGGCAGCTTTCTTCTCCAAATGGTTTTAGATGTTTCATATCCACATAGAAGGAGGCAGCCCCTTCCCATGACTGGTATTTCAATTCTGAAAGGCAATTCTTGAGCCTTCTCCGCCCCAACCCAGCACTGCCGAGCGAGCGCGACCTCTTGCCAGGACCACGGCAACCGCCTTGTGCCAATGAGCGGCCTCGACGTTTCTCACACCCATTCTCGTATAACAAAAGAATATTCCCCAGCTCCAAAACATCGCTCCCTTCTTCTCCCATCTTCTTTGCTTCAACTCTGTCCCTACGTCTGCACAATTCTCCTATCAGTTAGTGAGAAACCTCCAGACTCAGCTGTAATATGAATCATAGAAACATTTTGGTTGGAAAAGTCCCTCATCGAGTCCAACCGTAACCCACCCCTGGCACTGCCCCACGTCCTGAGAACCTCATGTCCGTCTGTCCAGCCCTCCAGGGATGGGGACTCCAGCACTGCCCTGGGCAGCCTGTTCCACCACTTCACAGCCCTCCCCATTAAGGAATGTTTCCCAATATCCAATGTCTCCTGCTCCCTCTCCTCAACCCGCTGGTACCACCTGCGAATCCCAGTTCAGGTTCTGCTGGCCTGGTCCTTGCTCCTTCCTCCCACAGTAAAGCTTCACTCATCTCTCATTATTGCTGCTTCTCTTACAAGAGCTGTGCTTCTCCCTTTAGGCTCCAGCATCCCGAAAACGGCATTTGCCACACATATAATTTCAACCAAATATTTCAATCGCTGGTCAGATAGAGATTCCCTTCCCAGCCAGTGCCACACCAGAGAACCCAGAGCCGAGGGCTGTTTCCCTGGCAGGTTCTGCAGACAGAGGTGCCCTGGGGCAGACTGCAAATACCAGTTCAGCATTTATCTCCGCGCAGGCAGATAACTGCCAATTTTTGTGTTAAGCAAAAGTGTAACTATCACCTATATGAGCAAAGGACTCCAGCTATTGCTGCCGTCTGACAGGGAATCGCGTCCATTAAGCTTCACCCCGAGAGCAGCACCCTCATGCTATTAGCATCAATTCCTCAATTTTATTTCATATACAGTCAACACTCATTACGCACCGACATGCAACAAATCGAGTTTAATTTTACCTCCAACGCGTTGAATGTGATATTGATACGTTATGGCTGCTAACAGAGCAATTCGTGTTACGCATCAATAACCTATTAAAGGACTTACATTAGGTGTGAACAATTTTCGGTTTGATAGGAAAGCCTCCCGAAATACTTTGATGATCAGATTCAGCTCCCGCAGATATTGCCTTTCTTCTGCTATTTCGTTCCTCACTAGGTCATAGTAGTTGAGTTCCCCAGAAGAAGAGGGTTCGTCTTCGCAGAGAGAAACCAACCCAATGTCATCCTGATCAAACATATCCATCAAAACCTAGCAAAGAAATAGAAAACGTTATATGCGAGCCTGATTTTTACACTTGGCTCAAGCTCGGCTATTTCAGAGAAATCCTTTGAGTTTTTAATACAATACTTTCTGTGATCACTTTCACAAGGGAGTAATATTTAAACTTTGGCAGCAGAAGGCTGGATCACTTGCCAAAGCCATTTTCTCCTTTATAAGTCAGTACGACCTAGAAAACAAGTCACAATTCATGCAGAACCAACTCTGAAAACAAAGCATCTTGCAGAAGCCTTTGACAAAACCCTCCTGACACAGATAAAACCACACAAAAACGTTTCTCCTTTTTCCGAGGATGAAAACTAAGTATCTTTTCTGTATGAGAAAAGAAGGAAAGAGCTGTCACGATAAAGTGACATCAGGACAGTAAGACAGCTGAGAAATAAAGGACAAGATCATTTTCTGTCCTTACGTTGTTTTGTAAGCGCTATCACTGTTCCAAAACTGAATAAGCTCAACTTAAACTTGTCTTTACTCGTGACAGGTCTGGCATGAATAAGGAGAAGCTTCTACATTTGAATAAAACGAGTCTCTACCTCCTATCCCACTTGATCTTCTAAACATAAATTAAAAAATCACCTCTGGTATTATCTACCTTTGTATCTGCCCAAAAGATTCTTGTAATCCCACCTCCTTACCTTATCAGCGCACATTGATACTTTAATGTCCTGCTGGGAGATCTCAAAGTGCCGTATGTTGAAAACATAGTTTCCAGCCAGCTTTAAAATGTCAGCTGAGATGTATTCCAAGACAGCCACGATATATAGAGAGACGTGGTAATCCACCTTGTACCCCAGGACCTCCTGCAATTTGAAAATAAGAGGGGAAAAAAAAGCTATTTATTCCAAAAATACACTTGGAATGACAATTAACACATGGAGTGTTCTGCTGGAATTCACCTGGCTGTGTTGATAATTTACAGTAGCGTACCGGGCAGGGCAAAGGACATCAAACGAAGTTTGATCAGCTGCCCCCGAGGAAACGTTTGCAAATACCTCCTTGTGCTACTTTGCCATATACCGACAGATGAAAAGCTACACAACTTCGGATAAGTCTGGACTCTTCAGAAAAAAAAACCCAACACACTTTATTTTTAAATTGTTCTGGATGGAAGAAATTGTCTTTCATTAAACTACACACTGTATGTTCAACCTGGCATGTACTGCGATCCATTTTAGTCCATTCTTTACATCTGGCTGAGCAGCTAAGCTATCTGCACCCTTCCGTTACATAAAATAATTCAACTTTAATGATTAAAACCTGAACAGAGGAAAAACAGGCTGAATATTGCACATTCTCCTTGCGACACATGCTGGGTGTTCTGCAGAACATGCACTACGTGGCCTCTTATTTGGGGCAGGACCATCAGGAATAAGTACAGGTAAATCCAAGCATTTGAACAATGTGGTCTTGTTGTATTTCAACGCATCTTCTAAAATCAGATTCTGTACCTATGTCCACACACTCCTAAGCAAGACTTCATTTAAAAAAGCCAGTGTTGTCTAGGAAGGTCTTATTTAATGCTGTTTTCTTTCCTAACATCTCTTCTGCTCTTATTAACCCCCACAAACGAAGACATTGTGTATAAGAACAGTGATTACACCTGAAAAAGTGCTTTAGTTTCTTCTTATGCTTGAATAATGTTTTCTTAATGCAACTGGTGCCACAACGCTGCCACTGGAGAAAAGCATTTTTGAAGCTATGAATGAAAAGCAAAATCAATAGTGAAAAGACATAGCGAAAAAGAGCAGTGTTTGAATCAGAGTGAAATAAAACCCAGTGATTTAACCCTGGTTTATTGTCATCGTCACTCCTGGTGCTCCTGCCACCTGGGTTGGTACCAGAACTGTATGATCTGAAACATTCTGGAGGTGGAAAAACGATGGGAAACACCAAAATATTCCCTCGTCCTGCGTGGAAAAACCCTGACTAAAGCCAAGGATCTCGCAAGCCTATAAACAGTGATCCTGGTCCTATATGACGCCCATTGAGCCCTCCTGGATCAGCTACAGGTGATTTTGTGAGGACCCAAAGGCCTAATTTCACGTGGCCCGACGATCGACCGCTGATGGATGTCAACACATGAGAGAGAGTAATTTATAAAACTCACTAACGGGAAATTTTAATCGTAGGTTAACCTTTGTGTGCAATTTGATCTTACAACTGTCTATTCCTCTGCTCGTGCATTTTAATTTACCCTTTTTGTGCATTCTAGTTAAGAAAACCCCGCTCTAAGTTTAGCGTAAACCTTGCCATTTACAAATCTTTAACTCAATTGCTATTTTGATTGATTACAACAAATATCCTTGAATCGCTCTGTTAAATTGGCTGATGATTAAGTGCTATGAGTAATTATACAACCCAACCTTGTAACTTACCACAAAGTATCACTAACTTCTACACTGCTGCTAAATCGAAGCTGTGTAAGAATTCTTTTCATGACCAATTGGCATCGGGGATAGGATGGCAAGTTGTGTCACAAATGGCTTACAAAAGCACAGGATCAACCCAAAGCCCAGCTTTCCAAAAGACAGGGCGTGTGATAATTGGTCTGACTGGGAAGTGTTAGAGATGCAGCAAAATGCTGGGGGGGGGTTCAACTAAATACGGAAAATATAAAGGTGTAATTTGTAAAACACTAGGAACGCGTTTAGAAGCAACATATCAGGAAAAGAATTAAACAAAAAAGATGAAATGGAGGGACGTAAAGCCACTGAACTGTCATTATCTTTAAGAGAGAACAACGGCAAAAACAACTTCAGGGAGCCCATTTAAAAATACAAAAATTAGGAGAAAATGTTGAAATGATTCAAAACCTCTCGACGTAGTTCAAATTAGAAAACTAATGGCATTCCCTGAGGATTGGGGTCGTCACGTTTGGAATGATTCAAACCTACCTCAGACAGAGGCGACCCCCTGCTCACCTCAGTCTCCCCCATAGGCTGACTTATAAAATCAGAAGAAACTATGGGGTGGAGCTGGAGTCAGCACTTAGAAAAATAAACCCCCGCGATCTGATTCATGTGGCCAATTTACAAAAACGCTGCAGCTATAAACCCAGAGAAACCGAAACGGACTTTTTGTGTGTTTGCTTAACCGCTGGGGCCAGGATTTTATTAAGTGGGGATGAACCAAACGGGTTGTGGGGACCCAACTCCCCAAACGCCCCCCATTCAATAACCAGCAGAGTGGCGTAACTGGGCTGGAGGAATAGATGCATCAGAGGGAGGAGAACCATTCATCATACCTATAAAACCTTTAGATGAGCTCTCGGCTGCAGTGATTAAAGCAGCCTGTACACACGACATTCCTACCGCAAAAAACGGAGACTTTGCCACGCAAACCCATTAATCAGGGGAGCCCCAGCTGCTCTGCAACCTTACCTCACTGCAAAATTAGAGGAAATTAAAAGAGATACTGAACATAATGCTCTTTTAGCCATAGAGGCTGATGGCAATGCCGCACCAAGAGCATTAAGACATCTCCCCACCTGGGCAGAATCAACCCACGGCATCATACATTATGGATGAGAAACGGGATGATATAACCGGTGGAACAAAAAATAACAAAAATGTTAGACGGGTTAAACAAACACCCCAGAGCGACCCTCGAGGACCGGAGTCCATTAATCGACAATCGTCCAGGAAGAAAGAAATGAACCAAGGAGAAAAGCCTTAGCATCAGGCCTTCCTAAAGCCACCATTCACAGAGAGCCTATGAGTGTAATCCTGAATCTAATTCAAGTGTGCCAAAAACGCAATGACGGCAAAAGGGGAGAGCATGTTCCAAGTGCTCTGGCACAACTGCTGCTCAGAGAAAATGTGATGGCCCTTTCCCCTCCCTTGGAAACAAACTGCAAAACATGAGACCAAAAAACAAAGAGCGCCAGGACAACAATGGGGTCTGTCCATCTGGTGAGTGGACACATACCAGTGGCTAATGAAAGAGGTCCTTAGATTTAATTCCAGTTGGTCCTTGATGGAAATTAGTAAAATTTCTAATAGACACAGGAGAATGAATCCCAGTACTAACACAGCAGAATGGTGAGAAGCTGGGCGTGTGACCCGGACAGCAAAGAAAGCAAAATTCCACCTGAAGGATGCCAACATCTTTAGGCGCTTGGTGGATTGCAGGTAGTGCTGTGATTCCACCAGGCACCCTGAGCAAAACAGAATAACCACAAATCTAATCTAATAAAGAATTACAACAATTTATGGGTACTTTAGGATACTGGAGAAGACAGGTAACCTGGATTTTCTATCATTGCTTGCCCAACATATTGGCTTTTATGAAAGGGAAAACTGTGGAAATGGAATGCAGAACATGAATCATAGAATCATTTTGGTTGGAAAAGACCCTCAAGATCACCGAGTCCAACCATAACCCACCCATGGCCCTGCCCCGTGTCCTGAGAACCTCATCTCCGTCTGTCCAGCCCTCCAGGGCTGGTGACTCCAGCACTGCCCTGGGCAGCCTGTTCCAATGCCCCACAGCCCTTTGGGGAAGAAATTGTTCCCACATCCAACCTCAACCTCCCCTGGTGCAACTTGAGGCCGTTTCCTCTGCTCCTGGCGCTTGTTCCTGGGGAGCAGAGCCCGACCCCCCTGGCTCCAAGCTCCTTTCAGGCAGTTCAGAGATCAGAAGGTCTCCCCTCAGCTCCTGTTCTCCAGCTGAACCCCCCAGGTCCCTCAGCCGCTCCATCACACTTGTGCTCCAGCCCCTACACCAACTTCACCAGCTTGAAGAGGCGGTCAAAACCCTAACACAGGAAACAAAAACATATCAGTCATTGGGACCAGTACACCCGCACGACCTTATTGCAGTCAAATGGGGCTTTGTTGAACATGGTTCTCACTGTCACCTGTTTCAAACTGGCCCTGATGGACCAAAGAGATCTTTACTATCCAGCTCAACAGCAGTGCCTGGGACAGAACAGAGATACCTCGAATGGGAAAAGGAACTTTTGTCCTTAGTCCCAGCAGTTAAACAAGTTGAGCCACTAAGTGGTAACCCATCCAGAAAAACCCCACCGAGACTTGCACTGTTGTTCCTGTGCAGGCCCGGTGCTGGGTACGATACCCGCACAGCTCCCGGAGATGGGGTTCATCGCAGGATTTTGCTCACCGGAGTCGTCATCACCAGCACGAACCCAACTTGGTTCAAGCGCCAACACACCTGGTGCACGGGGTGCAGACCCTCACTGCCTTTATTTGTGCTCATCAACATGGGAACTCCAGCCCATCCTGCACCACAGCTGACACGCACCTACGGTGCAGAATTTACTACACAGGGCAGGATGCAATTTAATGTTTCCCCGATTCCTACCACTGCTACTACTCCACAGGTTAAGCCGGCTGTGCACAGCTGTGCAGTTTAACTGTAGAACTGTCTTGTCTGTCTGTTCCCTTGTGTGTGTTTTAATTTACCTTTTCTGTGTCTGTGTGTTTCAGCTAAAACCCTGCTCTAAGTTTAGCCTGGACCTTACCTTTACTAACCTTCAACTAAGTTGCTATTTTGACTGTAACAAATTTCACTGAATTGCTGTTAAACTGGCTGATGATTAAGTGCTATTAGTAATTATAAACCTACCCGTGTAACTTACCACAATGGATTAATAGACCCTAAACTGCTGCTGAATCAAAGCTGGGTAAGAATTCCTGTCATGACAAGCTGTTATAATTAACGTGACATCTAAAAACTGAGATGGCCACTCTCCTCCTCAAAACCCACCAACAACAAAGTCTTTATTAGGTCCCTTTTACACCTTTGCAGATCTAGTGAGTTTAAACCCAAGGCACCAGTGACATTCAACAGTAACTGAAAGGCCATTGACACACATCTTAGTTGACAGTATACAAAGAACAGGATCTACTTGTTCTCTCTTCTATTTTGGCTTCTACAGCATTTTGAAACAAATAAAGGCACCGAACCAGTGCTGCTGAAGTAGGTAAGGTATTTGAGTTTGTTTGGGGTTTATTTATGTTAAAAACTAACTAGTCGTGTTTCAAAGCAGAGTAATATATAACACACTAACGTCTAGAACACGATGAATTTAAGGACCTACATTTATTATACAATACAACATACTCATCCTGTTCTACGGTGACCCTTTACTCTTTCAGCCACCATAAGAAACTTACCTCATTTCACACGAACTAAAGAAATGCTTTAAAGATTATGCTGGAGGGTGTGTGGTGGGCAGAGCAACAGCCATCAGGTTGTTGGGTTAAGTACCTTTAATAAAGGATGTATTTTGTCCACAGGCAGCAGGAGAGGGTTTCTTCGTTTTCGTTTCTCTATAGCAGACTGCGCATCAGCAATCGCCCACTTGTCTATTGGATGAGGAAATGTCTTTTGAACGCGCTCCTGTCCAAACATAACGAGTGCACTTAGATTAACCGCAGTAATCAAAGAGAAGTTGAAAAAAAAACACAACAGCAAATTACTTCCCCTGCAGTATAGACAATTATCCTCCTCCTCAGTGTTTGTAACGCCTTTTCCTAACTGTTCTCTCCTTCTTACCCAACTCAGCTTCACTCTTTTCAATAATCCCAAACAGCCTCCCTTCCCTAAGCACGACAAACTCCTTCCAGTCTCCTAAAAGGACTCTGCTTGATGATCTTTACATCACAAGAGCAGCAAGAAACCTCAGCTGAGACCAGGAGCCCAAAATATAAACAACATCAGGAAACACTAAATAGTTTACAGTCTAAAGGAAAAAAAACCCAAGTTGTTACTGTTCCTGCTTCATAAAAGTTCAGAGTGTAACTTGTCCTACATCAGAATCAAGTTTACGGCAGAAACTAGGAGGAGGGTTGTGATTAATGAAAAGTCTGGCTTAAGACTTTGGGCTCCACAAGCCCACGCAGGAGCATCTTCCCCACTGTGGCTGTGGTTTACAGTTTGCCATGGTAAACCGGAGGCAATTTCAGGTCACTTATATATAAATCACATTTTAACAGGTGAGACAACCCCCGCAACAGAAGCAAGTGCTTTGGGCAGCAGCCCCCAGCTGAACACATGGAATGCCCCAGCCCTGCCTTCCACAAAGTTCTCCAGGCCCCTCGCTGCAGCCTCGGCCAGCTGGGGAATTAAATGCTGGAAAAACGACTCTAAACTGAACTCTGAGGACTGTTCCAATTTTGGAAAGACAGATTTAAGTTGGATAGTTTGGGGGAGCAGCCATCACCTGCTGCTACGCAGCCACTACCATGTCCCTGCTCCACGTGGCATCCCTGAGCAGCCGTGGCGCCACCCCCAGCCTCTGCTTTGGACCCGTAACCTGGGCCACAATGAGGGTGACAACCCTCTGAGGTTTTCTAGACGAGCTGAAGAATGATCCAAAGAAAAATGGTGAAATCTACGTGTCCCTTTGAGAAAAAGATTTTGGCACTTATCTTGAAATGGAACAGGAGGCCTGAGGTCTTCTGAGGCAGCTTTTAAACATTCGCACATGGCCATTTAAGGCTCAGCTTTTGGCATCAGCCGTCTGTGCAGGTAAACACATGGGGACCTTTCCTCGTGGGTATCGGTCAAAAGCTCTGGGCTGTTCCACCAAAACCAACCCTCCTTGAGATTCTACCAGGAGATCACCCGTAAAATGGATGTAACGTGTCATTCAGCAGTTTTCAGCACAACAGTCCACCAGAAACAGCCGCCTTCTGCGCTCCGACCTCGCTGCTCCCCGGCGTTCTGCGGGGAGCGATTCGAAGGGCTTTTCCTATTTACAAAACCTTCACAGTTTGAGGTTTTAGACTTTGGATTTCGCAAATACTTCAGTATAATATTACGCACAAATAGCTCCATTAACTCCAGGCTGTTGTGGAAATATCTGCGTGATAAACTTGAGAGATCACAGCTCTCCTGTGTTTTCCTAACAGCTAAAAGCAGCTGAGGAGCAGAGCCAGAGGCCTGGACTCGTGGATCTCGGGTGCCTGTTGGTGGTACAACCGCATCAACAACTTGCAACACACACCCCAATTCTGCTTCCCCCGCTCTGGGAGAGTCTGAATTTATTTACCTACAGACCAATAACATTTTGGGGAAACTGTTACCACTATTTCAACCTAGCTCTGTGTTTTTAAATTGAATAACCATTATAACATTCATAGCTTTTAAATGCCAGGTATATTCAAAATAAAACACGCAGGGATTTAGCGTCTGCTGTGATATTCATAAACACAATTCAGAGAGCTGCCGGTTATCTCAGAACGTTGCCTGTGTTGTGTGCAGTTCTGCACACAGCGTACACACACCCAATTAAGATCATTAATTTGTACGTGCACAGGGTAACTGTATCATCGCGTGACTCAGGAGCAGCAATCTCGGGAGTCGCTGTGCACAATAAGCAGCGCTCTGTCAAACCGGCCCGTGTGCTGAAGGGTTCGATCAGCTGAGAACCGGAGAACGAACACGGCTGTTTCTCAGCTCCCCATCCAAAGTTCAAATCCAGACTCAAGGTAGATAACAGGCTGGAGAGCTATTAAGGGGCTATTACATTTTGCTTTTATTTAGTCATGCTAGAATCTCTATGCATCAGTATTACAAAATACATTAATTATTAATTTTTGTTTATGATTAATGAATTAACTCGATGCTGAATAAAAGGCAACTGCCGCATCTAATAGGAATCTAAAACCCCTCAAGCAATTATTCTGTAAATAAATACATACATATATTCTTGATTTCCATGACACACATCCAGAATATTAGACAAGGACTTCATTTTGGTTTAGGCTGAAAACCCCAGACATATAGACTGATGTAAAATTAATACTCTACAAAGCTACAAGGGGCCGGAGCTCCGTGAAAGCACCTTCTCCCTCTCGACTGCAGACTGCCGCGCACTCCATTAAAGGCCTCACTTGGTACGCGATGACACAAAAGCAGACAGCTGCAGTAACACAAGAGCCTCAGTGAGTTCAATAAAGTTCCAGGAACATACAACTCTGTTCCCTCAGCTGCACAATCCAGGCCTAACAACTGTAACCTTTCATTCCATTATTTCCTTGTTTCCTGTATATTTATGTCAAGGAGTAGGCCAGCTTGCAACAGCCTTACGCCTAAGGTGCATTTGAGCAGCAGAAAATCCTTCAAAGTATTGTGCGTTTATAAAAATAACGCTAAAACAAAAAGATTCCCACCATTTCTATCCTGAAGCCCCGCACAGGGAAATGAGTTTCCAATTAAGCCTGCTTTGTGAAATCTGAATGCTATATAATGTTTAAGTATTATCAGACTCTGCTCTTCAGATTTAACGTCCGCCTGCACTGCTCAAAACACCTTTGTTCCTTTTAGTGCTTCTGCAAGCAAGCGCTCGGTTGTCCAGAACCGTTCTTACCTCTACGTCTTGGACCGTCCGCGGCTGAGCGATGCATAGCTTGTTCAGCAGCTGAAGTATCAACTCTTCAATGTAATACAGCGAATCTTCTTTTGCTGAAAGGTTTGGATGAACCTGTTGCTGAACCTGTCCAAAAGAAATAAAAGAATTAGGTTGGTTTTTTTTTTTCCCCATTTAAAATTGTACAGAAGGAAGAATTGGGGAAAAAAAGCAGGGCAGCTCTGTACTGCGGTGCTGCCAATTCGCACATGTCCAGTAATTTCCCACAAGTTTTTCTATGTAGTTAAGGTGGCAATTCCTACTCCTGCAAAGCTGGCGTCTCTGTTCAATTAAAACCCAAGCGGTTGGCCTTGATGGTAGGGAAGGGATTTCAAGTCAAGGCAGATTTCTGCCAGTGATGCAGCAAAAACAATGAGTGTGGGTAATTCTGCAGTTATTCATCCACAGAATGAGTAACATGCAGTTATGTTACTAACCCTACTAGTGAGTACTGGGTGACTGTGAGCAGAGGAGGAACACGGACCCACCAGAGGAAAAGACAAGGCAAGGACTCTGGGGTAAGAGAACCAACCAGTCTGTCAGGGAACTGAACTGACGTGCTCTTAAAACCTGTGGCAACAAAAAGCCACGGCCACGGCACCAGAGAAGGTCAGGAACAATTCCCTGTGATGTCTCAGAACTAAAACCAAAACAACTAGAACACGAAACGCTGAGGCATGAGAGAGATAAGTACAAAAGCAAGAGGGACCTTAGGAAAATCATGAGTCAAAATACAAGTGTCAAGACTAGGAAATGCGCTGCGAGAAAAGCCAACTTCCACCTCCCCCTAACACAAGGCAGGATAACGCCTTTCACCTCCCTTCACGGCGTTTAATCACAGCTTTAGTTTCCAAGGCTGAGCTAGACAAGATGACCTGGAACAGGCAACGTCAGCTTAATGGCCACAACTAACTCATCCTGGTCCCGCGGGGCTGTTTTCCTGCTAAAAATCCCCCCAAACCAAACACCAACCCCACCTTAAAAAAAAAAAAGCACTCAAGACTTAGTCTAGATACTCAGTTTTCCCTGGCAGCCTCTCAATCAGGAAAGCACTAACGAGATCTTAAACTATAGCCAAAAGATTTGTAAGTAATACAATCCAGGGAAATTCCCTACTCTCCCCATACAAACGATATGTTAATCGCCTCCAAAAAGGAATCTTACATAGTTACATTGGCATTCTGTACATGGCTCCAAACACAAGACAAACGGATCGGGAGTTTTTTGGGGGAAGGCAAGAACATCTTCAGGTCAAACTCTGAAATCCAGGCACTTCTCCCTCCAGAGACAACGGAGCTCGGAGAGCTTCCTCCAAATAGAGGAATTCATCATTTCATACCAATACCTTGAGGGTAACTCAATGTGTGGCCCTGGTGGCTTTTATAGATGGTGCAGACACAAGCCAGAGAAGGAAGGCAGGTGTCTGGCCGGCTTCCTTCCCCCCGGTCAAAGGAAGGTGGGCAGAGCTGTCCCGGAGCCACCACAAGGAGCCACTCGCTGCTCCATCTCCTGCTGTGGGCTGAAAACTGCGGGGGCAGGACTGGGCTTTGCCCCCACAGCTCCACAGGAGGAGAGAGGAAGAGCCAGCACAGCCAACAGGTAGGAGACAAAGCAAAGATGCATAGATGGGATTGCTAGAAGGGGCATTAGGAAAAGTGTGACCAGCAGGTCGAGGGAGGTTGTTCCTCCCCCTCTGCTCTGCCCTGGGAGGACACAGCTGGAGTTGTGCGTCCAGTTCTGAGCTCTCCACTTTAAGAAGGACAAGGAATTACTGGAGGGAGTCCAGCACAGGGACACAAAGATGCTGAGGGATCTGGAGCATCTTCGTGATGAGGAGACACTGAGAGAGCTGGGGCTGTTCAGCTGGAGAAGAGAAGCTGAGACGGATCTGATCAATGGGATCAATATCTCAGGGTGGGTGTCAGAGGATGGACCAGACTCTGTTCAGTGGTGCCCAACGCCAGGGTGAGGGGCAACGGGCACAGACTGAAACACAGGAGGGTCCATGTGAACATGAGGAGAAACTTGTTTGCTGGGAGGTGCCAGAGCCTGGCCCAGGCTGCCCAGAGCGGGTGTGGAGTCTCCTGCTCTGAGACATTCAAACCCCTGGACCCACCTGTGTGATCTGCTCTGTGACCCTGCGGGAGCAGGGGGGTTGCACTGGGGGATCTGCAGAGGTCACTTCAACCCAACCAGGCTGAGATTCTGTGAAGGGACTGCTGCCGTACATCTTCAACATCCCAGACACAGAGGTGACGACATGGATAGAGAAGTCTACCAAGGACGGGCAGCACAGGGACCACACGCACCAACAATGGGAACTCAAATGCCTCAGGGAAGGGGGGGACACACCACAAACATGAAAACATACACCAATACTGATCGTGGTGGGATTGATAATTCAGATATTACACAATTGTGGTGAACAGACACTGCCAGCCACAGGAGCTCCTCAATGACACCCACAGAGAGACATCCACCCAGGCAACAACACACATTTCTAGTGCTTAATTCTGCACTGGTGAAAGCACAGGTGAAGAAAGGTGCTGTGCACTGAGAAGGGAATACACATTCTGTTTCTAATCCAGCTGCCCAGTTTTGTTACAGAGTTTTTGCACAGCCCTGCAAGTATCATTTAGTTTTCTGCACCTCAAACCTCTGCTTCATGGAACCGTTGCACGGCTGAGTACTACTAAAAGAAACAAACAAAAAAAACCCAAGAAAACCAAAACCACTCCTTGAAACCACTTAAGCCTGCAGGTTTTCAACAATAGTCAGTGCTTTTCATGTTCTTCCTGAACATGAGTTTAATTCACAAAACAATGGGGAACCAGGAAGCGTCGAGTTAAGGTCCCGCCACGTCTCTGACACGAGCGTTACTGCAGAAAAAGCACGGGCTACCGAGGAAATCAACATCTTTCCCCCACCATGAGCCCTTAATGATGCTCAGAAGTAACAAGAAGAGGAGCTGTAAGATGAGAGGGAAGCTCTGCTCCCCGTACAAAAAGATGGGGAACTCTCATTTTCCGTATCCGTATCTAACGGGGTTGAGGAGGAGCAGAGGAGCATCTTCAAACCCTGTCCGAGAACCTCAGCTCCACACAAGGAACACAAACACAAGTGCTGGAGTCAAGTTTGCTTTGAAAGGAGCAAAACCACCAACATGTCTTGGTTGAGACGACTCTTCCCAGAGGATTTAGAAATTGGCTTCCAATTGAAATGCAAGGTCCCACGCGGTCCCTGGCTTGAGGAGGAGTTATTTTGGCGTAAGTGCCGCTACTGAGGGAAAAAAGCAATTCCACAGCAAGACACTGTTTTTCACAGCAAAACAAGAAGTTACAAAAGCTGTGCACCGGCTGACCAAACCAGATGCTGCTGTAACAAGGAGAAAACACTTATCTTTACTGTATTCACCTCAACCCTGAGTGAAGGGGCTGGAAAAGCAAGGAGGGTCTGATAAAACACTGATTGTATGGAAAAAGCAGGAGGAATTAGCGAGGACACGTTTCTTCCTTGAAGGGTTTAAATACCTACATCCCCATGTCGCACCGAGCAGCAAGAGCTCTGCTGCAGGACCTCTGAGCGGGTGCCAGAGGAATCTGATGTTTTACCCTGTTTTATCTCTGACACCACCCAAGCGGAGTGCTTGAAGTCACTGAAGAGGGAGACTAAGATTAGCAGGACTATTTTTTACCGTGTCATTCATATCGGATCATTCCTTCACAAGCCGTTCCAAGGAACAGAAATAAAATGACAGGTAGGAGTCCCCTAAGCGCAGCATTTAAACACGGCCTTAAGGCCCTTCCGAGGGACCGGCTTTCATTGAAGGTGGGAGTTCATAAGCTGCTCCTTCCTTTGCTCATCTTTTTCACTCCTCCCTACGCTTCCACCCCTCCAACAGCTCAACATTCCTTCTCAGCGAGATGCTAATAGACTTTACAGGCCCCTGGGAAGAACTCTGTTAAGATGAGGATGAAAACTGTTCAAGCTCAGTGGTATTAGGACTAGAAACAAATGGATCTTATTTTTATAGAACTAATCTAAGGGCAAGCTGGATTTTGAACCACAGGAGGTCTGGCATCAAGTCTGACTCTCAATAATATCTGGACTTGGGGAAATTCAGAAGTCCTGAGTATAAAAGCGATGGTCAAACAACCAAAATAAAGGGGAAAAAAATAATAGAGACAAACTTCTTTTTGGCCCGTACCAATGAGACAAACCTGCAGTTTGGTTATACTGCCTAAATGTATTTTTACATCATACATGTATTTTTGTAGTAAAAACACACTCAGAAAGCTCCGGTTGTTCCTCACATGCAAAACAAGAGATTGTTCATTACAAAACCAACCAACAGAAAAATCCCAAGCCCACAACACGCACGTCAAGCCTCGAGACAGCATTTACCATCACAAACACAGAAACGCATATTAAGCCAAAAACGTCTCTTTTTAGGTCGGGCGTTTCTTCCTTCTCATCTTATGTCTTCTCAAGATAACACTGCCTGTTAGAAACATAAAACATCTGCTCCAAAGGCATTTTAAATCCCTCATCTGGACGATGCTCCAGAGGACGAAGGGAACTGGACGTAGTAACTTATAAGCCTAGGATGCTCTTATTCAGCATCCGTATTCCCAATTTTCAAGCATAACTACAGCGTAATTCTTTAGAAAGACCCACAGAGATTTAAATGCTTCAAGAGATATCCCTAATAAAAATGCACCGTCAGCTTTTTAAAAATACCCGCACTAATTTCTAGCTTTATTTCTAGTACAGCGATTTCTAGATGGCCCATCTCCTAATGAACGCTGACAGAGGAAGCATATGAAGTAGCGTCTTAAGCAAAACGGAACTTCATTTATCTTCATATGGCGTTTTAGCCGTTTTCCCTGCAATTCTAAACATTTGATGCCCAGTTAGCAAAATATTCTCACGATACAATAAGTGAACTACGAAAAGCATCTCGGGTGCATCCTCATCCATCAGCTGCCGTCAAAAACACCGATTACTTAGGCTTGCGTTCATCGTGTCCTTTTACGCAGAGTCAAGGAGAAACTCAAATGTGTGTATATTTATACGTACGCATATATTTTAATCTTTAAAATGGACGGAAAAATAAGTATTTGGATTTTATATATATATATATATAAAATGCCTTGTTTAAATTGAGATAAGCCCTGAAAGAACCAGGCGCAGCTTCTGCCCTGTGATAGGGAAGGAAACCCCCCGGCTGGCGCGGCGACCGCTGCGAGCACGTCTTGCTTTGATCAAACAGCTTCTCAGTCTCCTCCAGCTCTTCAACACGTCATTTCCCCGGGCTGGGAGCTGCTCCGGGCTCTGCACTCGGCGCCCGCTCCTCACTTCTTACATCCCACCCTTCCCCAGAGGAGCCGCTCGCTCAGGCACACTGAATCACTCAAACGGGCCGGGAACTTTGCAATCTTTCTTTTACAAGATTTTAAAATCAAACTTAAGTCACGAGGAATACAGGCCAGCAGAGTTTGGAGCTGCAGAGCGAGCTTCGAGGTTCTATTTTAAGGGGGCAGATGTGAAAATGCAATAAGGAACAATAAAGAGTAAAGAGCAAAGATACACACTGCTTAAAAACAATTTTAAAAGGTCAAACCTTCAATTCGGAGACAAGGAAGACTGTCAGAGTTACTGCTTTCTGAACCAGATGGTCATCGAAATGATGTTAAAAAGTCATGGGAAGTGTCAGGAGAGTAAAGAGGCCATAAATACAGGGAAAATATGTCCTCGGCACGTTTCTTTTACACGAGGAAGCTGCTGGGCTGAAGGAACGGCAGCACACAGCCCATCTGAAAAGCCTGGGAGAAAGGGAATTAGTGAGGTAATTAGAAAAGCAAACCCCAGACTCGACAGCTTCTCCCAAGGAGATTAGATAATGCTGGCAGGGCGCACGGAGGAGCAGAGAGGTGGAGAACTGGGGAGAGCAGGAGGGGAGGCAAAGGAACATGGCAAGAGCTGAGCGGCTCCAGAACATGGGTGTAACGGGGGAAAAGCAGCACATTCTACCCAGTTCGCCCAGTGTCTGGTTTATGGGGTGTGCAAAGGGGCGAGACGGCCACACACGAGGGGAAAAAGGCCCAAGAGCGAGTGGAATTGTGGCAGTCAATAGTCCAGTTTATTTTTTATTCTGGGACTAGTTGGCCTGGTAAGTCTTTAAGCCAATGCAAATGCTTATTTCCACGTTCATTTAAACAACATGGGTAGGAAGTTTTTCTTCTTCTAACTTTATTTCAAGTCACCGGCTGAGAAAACTCTCCTATTACCATTTGCCAGCTGTTAACAGGGTTAAAAAAAAGAAAAAAGAAAGAAAAAAAATAGGGTTTAAGGTCCAGTCTCTTTGGTTCCAAGTTTTATTTATGATAGTGAATATTTATGCAAGAACAACAATAAAAAAGCCAGCCTACTTACTTACGAGGGACTAAAACCAACCTATAACAACACCCACGCACCCCTGGGAATAAAAAAGGTGGGAGGAGTTCTGTTTTGCTTACAGGGGGTCGGTAGCGTCTCCTGCACAGGGACCTGCTCCCCTCCCAGCTCCAGCATCGTGGACACCGTGTTGGGAGACAACCAGGTTTGTGCAGGTCTATGCGTTCCACAGGCAATTAATATCACCAGCACTTGCCTTAATTCTCCCAAGCTGAACGTCATAGTCGCGTTTGTAGCAACTGCAAACCTGCTTCAGAGCTCAAGTATATTTATTAGAAGCCAAACGGTCTCAAAGATTCCAAAACCAAATATAACAATTATTCCTCAACATCCCAACAAGCAACTTTACAGCTGATATCAGAATGCATTAAATAATAATGGATGCTAATGAAATTAGAATGCATAAAATAATAAGCCGTTATAATGACACTAAAGTGTATTAAGTAACTCTAAACCCATGGCAAACGTGCAGGTGAAGTGCCCTGACGCTCCCTGCACTTACCTGGACCACAACCTACACAAGACCTGTGTCTCTACACATTCATTCTCTTGTTTTAAAATACACAGAAGCACCGAATCAATGTAAACTTCCCAAATGTCCTCGAAATGGTCTTTCCTATTTCTGTCTGCAACATTTGGTAAGAATAAACCCTTTAGTCATGCTCCAGAAATTTGATGAGTAGTCCAGAGCAATAGCAGAATTGTTTTAGGAAATGCAAATAGTGTACAGCGCCGTGATTACAGCAACACGTGGAGCGCCTGCAAAAATGCGAGTATTAACTGTTTAACGGCCTCTGTTTGTAGATAACGGGGACAAATCAAAACAATAATACCTATGGGATGCTTGTGAATTTAATTTAGAAAAAAAATAATCAAAGAACGAAGCAACAATACACAGCCCTTCTTTACAGAAATATATGTTTAATCCGTTAGAGCATGCACAAATGATAATGCATGCTAAGGACACACTGAAGATGTTAGGTCATATAAATCCATATATACATGTCCAACAACACATTGTGTATTGTTTTAAAACACACATACTAGGTCTAGAGTCACCTGTTTCATTTTCAAAACTTGTTCCAAGTTATTGGAATAGAAGTTTATTCCAAGTAGCAATGGGAGATACTTGGTGTTAAGTTTTCAATTACAATTCCTAAAAGCTTTTTATACGATGTCCAGTACATTTAAACTGGGATCTTCATAGGAGTTACACACTCAGCTGCTACCACGGAGCTTCACACCTCATTTTTTGGGGCTCTCCTGTAATCCCAGTCTAAGATTAACAGATATGGCATCAAAGCACTGATATCAACCTGCAAAATCAATGCAGTTCTGGAAAGCCGCGCCTGGAAGAAAGCTGCCGGCCAGCAGGAACGAGCTTTGGCACCGGTTACAAAACCAAAATGCCAATTTTAGCAACAGGTTTCATCATTTGACATCTTTCCCCACACAGGCCATTGGGCCAGGAAGAGCTAAAAACCCAAATAAAACAAACAACAAACACCCGGAGAAATGGAAAAGGGGGAGAGAGCAAAGTCCCCGACAGCACCTTCCCCCCCAGCACCCACCCCTGCAGAAAATCCTCCCTGCAGGGTCCTGGGTCACAAACCCCCCGTTCGCACCCCTCCAAAAACACCCTCCCCACCCAGCACCAGCGCCAATGCTGCTGCCACCCGCTGTCATTGTCCCCAGGCCCCAGACTCACCAGTGGGGCCGTGGAAATGCACCCAGAGTCGTCCAGAGACATCGGGATCCCCCACCAACCCAAGTCAGCTCCCAGCTCAAAGGCCTTTACAACGCTCAGAGCGTGGATCTGTTTGAAGTGATTTACCCACTGCAAACAGCAGTTCAAGGAACCGTAACCTCAGCGACCAGATTAAAAAAATACTGTTTTCTTCTGATTCATTTACTTTGACGGGGCTTTTAGAACGAGTTCCATTATGTTCACTTCCTACTCAGGCGGCTTCCAGCTCAGCAACCGAAGAAAAACAAACGTTTTACAGTAAGGACATGCTTGTACATCTACCAGCTGGACGAGAGGAAATACATGAAACCACTTTCAAATTCTCAGTTTACTAGATTGCAAGGTGCCAGTGCTAAGGATGCGGTGACTTAAATATTAAAAACCAGTTTTAAAAAATCTGTATGAATAATGTCTTGCTGTTTAGTTTTGTTTCTTCCCCAAAAGACTTGCACTGGTATGCAAGATTTAGTATTATTTACTAATCTCAAGAATACATAAGTGCTTACACACATACAGAATATTGCTCAAAAGATAATTCTCACTTTTTAAAACATATTTAAGAACTGATGTATTTTATCTTTCTTCACTTGTGATTTGCCAAGTGTCAGCTGCATAGAATGAAAGTAAATGCAAGTGTCTAAAAGTGTTTTGATTTTAAAAGCGACCTTAAACTTACTGAATAGATAATGAAAGAGGCTTGAGCTCTTCAAAACGCTGTGGACTTACAAATTCAAGAAGCAAGGAAATACTACCTGTCGTTAGTGAACTCTGCTAGCTCACTCCAGCTCCACGGCTTTCTATATGTTATAATTAAGACCTCTCACATCTCAACACACCCAAGGAAAACCAAACACTTTCCTCTTTTTCTGTTACAATAATTATTCATTAAAAACAAATGGCTTGAGGAATGGCAAATAGAATCCTATCCCTGTGATGAAAACCCAGCTGAGAAGTTCAACCAACTCTATTCCAGGTGTTTAACAAAAAAGTTCCTGAAGCTCAGACTTCAACGTTTTCCTCACAAAGGCATCCTGCTTGAAAAGATTGTATCTGAACTGGCTGCCAAGGGGATTTCTGAGCCTATTCAGAGAGGAATTACAAACTATTTGAAAACTGTGCTAACATCCCATAAGTTCTGCAACAAAAGAAGCTGATGCTTTGATGCACACTTTGGAATCACTGCAACACTTCTCAGCTCCCCGATAAACATGGGAAATGCTCACACCTCATTATCAAAATGAAAGTGCAAGATGTAAACAAAACAACCCATACATTTACTAAAACGTTCTGGTTTTAAAATCTCCAGTGTTCACATTAAGGCATTTGATGTTTTAAAGAATATATTAAAACAGACAGCGTCTCCCTCATCGCCCGACTGCCGTGACTGGAACAATGATACAATTTTGTTTTGACTCACTGATACTGCGTGTTCATGAAATAAATGCACGTTACAGCAGGATTGCTTCATGCTGAAGGGTGGGTACTGCAGACAAGGAACTTTCCCAGGAAGAAAAAAGAAACTGCCTATAAGCAACTACAAATTTTTACGAGCCATCACTGGTATCACTAAATTATCTCCTCTGGTTTAGAAAGTCTAATTCCTGCTCTGCTTCTTTTCACCAAAACCAAATGCAAAGAGACAGTAAGAACTGGTAATAGCAGCACTAATCCACCGTTACACTATTTGTATTTTATAACGATGAAACCACCTCTGAAGTTTTAAAGGAATCCCTCTGGTCAAAGCGATACACCCTCACGTTTGGGTGGATGCTGGTTGGTGTCAAGGTGACATTTTCTGTCAGCCTCCAGCTGGCAGGAACAGTCGCACACTGGAAAGCAACGACAAGGAGGAGGAGATTCAAGAGTAAACAGTACAAAATCCAGGATTCTTCAGACAGGCGATTAGTGGTTTTTATGCCAGCCACAAGCCCACTGAGCTGCCTTCAGCAGCTTTTAATACAAGTGACACAGGGACTCAAAACAAACGCAAATCTTTGGGGTTTATTATTAACAAAAAAATACCCCATCTCTAAATCTATTCTTGGGGAGAAAACAAAAAAGACAAAGCAGCACTCGCATGCGTTACTTGTATGACAGTTCTGCCCAGCACCAGAGATCAGAGCAGCAGCTATTCTGGTAATATAACATATAATGGTCCTCACGCTTTGCTCATCCACAAGCAAAGGTAACATGCAAACGACCCCCAGCAGAATAACATCGCCCCATGTCCCACCAGCATCAATTTCACCCACTCCCTGGGGTGTCCCACCTCAGGGTGACAGGCTGGGGACTCCCCTGCTACCCAAAACACATCAGAAGGAGATCGATTCCTCCCCTGTGACGGGCGGAGCGGTTTCCCACATCACTTACTGATGCAGCAGGCAGTTGTTGCTCCCTCTTAAGAAAACCTAGGGACACTTTACCCTACGCCACAGTTCTCGACTTTCTTGTAGTGATGGAATGGACAGGCTGGGTGACAAAGGACAGGGTGACAAGGGTTGGGGTGACAAGGCCTGCTCACCTGGGAGGTCACAAGGAGCCTGGAGGAGCTGTCAGGAGAAGCGCCCCGGGGAAGGGCCGGGAGGCTGCCCTGCCACAGCACAGAACCCAATCAATAACACCATCAGCAGCCTCAAACCGAGCAGCCTCGTTAAGAAGGCAGGAACGGAACCGCTGGCACAGAAGCCTCCGAGAGGAGCAGGGGACTCGCACCACGGGCAGCCCGGGCTGGACGGGAGCGCCTGCGGAGCCGCCTCAGCCCCGCCGTGCCCGGCGGCACACGGGGGAAGGGACAGGCCGGGGAACGGGCGTGTGGCCCAGAGGAGCCGCTGAGGCGGGACGGGCACCTGCACCCCCCGGAGCCCGGGGGTGTTCAGGGGGTGCCGCCGTCTCCTCCCTGGCCGCCGGCACACTGACTGACCTTGCGCAGGGCGGGCACGAAGAGCCCCCGCCATTTCGGGCCGTTCTCCTCGCCGAAGAATTCGTACGGCTGCGGCGGCGGCTGCATGGCGCCCGCCGCCGGCTCCTCCGCATCGGGGCCGTCCGCCTCGCCGCTCCCCGGCCGGCTACGGCGCCCGGGGCATGGGGGGCGCCGAGGGGAGGGAAGGAGAAGCCGCCGCCACCGGCGCTCGTCAGGGCCGGGCCGCGCTGGGGCTCTCAGCCGCCGCTGGCTCGGCTCCTCACCCCCCCGCCCGGGCGGCCATCACATCCGGCGCGGGAGGGGCCGGGCTCCGGGGCCGCTCGCCGTGCGCTGACGGGGCGGCGGGTGAGGCGGCGTCGGCCCCGCTCGCTGCGGCCCCGCTACCGCCGCCGCCCTCCCCGCGCATGCGCCGCCGCTCCGCGCTGCCCTCCCCGCCCACCGCGGCCAGCGGCGCCCCCTGGCGGCCGCGCAGGGGCAGAGTCGGCACACCCCACGCACCCCCCCCCCCGCGCCTGGAGCCGCCGCCTCACACCCAGCGCGGCTGCGGCTAATTAATTAATTAATTAATGGGGAGTGGGGCGAAGTTGTGGCATCACGCTAGCACCCCGAACTCTTGGCCGCTTTGTTTGCTGCGATGCTGGACACGACCCTCCCACAGCACCTCCCTCCCCAGCAGGTGCGGCTGCACCGGCGGGACCGCGGCTCGGCCGGTCCCCGCAGAGCGGCTGGGCTTGAAGTGACCTCTGGAGATCCCCCAGTGCAACCCCCCCTGCTCCCGCAGGGTCACAGAGCAGATCACACAGGTGGGTCCAGGGGGTTTGAATGTCTCAGAGCAGGAGACTCCACACCCGCTCTGGGCAGCCTGGGCCAGGCTCTGGCACCTCCCAGCAAACAAGTTTCTGCTCATGTTCAGATGGACCCTCCTGTGTTTCAGTCTGTGCCCGTTGCCCCTCTGCCCGTTGGGCACCACTGAACAGAGTCCGGTCCATCCTCTGACACCCACCCTGACATATTGATCCCATTGATCAGATCCCTCTCAGCTTCTCTTCCCCAGCTCTCGGTCTCTCCTCACACCACCCAGCTCCCCTGGTCTCTCATTCCTTCACCTGACCCTGCAGGAAGGATCAACCAGAACCACCAGCGCACAGGTCACCACCAGCTGCGGTTTGGTGCCCTCTGACCTGCCAGCCGCAGCCTCCCTACCCACGGGCTGGTTTTTTTCCCTATCTACAAGTGTTTTTTCTCCCTGCCGCAGAGCGCTGGCTGCCGCGCTCCCTCCGCCCCGAGCAACCACTCGGGCCAAACTTCCCCTCGTTTCCCTTCCCCTGGCATTGTATTCAAATGGCACGCCTTATATAAACGCCCCTTTTAAGACTTGTCTACAAAGGGAGTGGATAAATTAAATCAGAAAAAAAAGAAGCGCCTTTCTACCAGCAAGCGGGGCCCTTTTTTTGTAACACGTATTTGTCAAATCCAACCTGGGGCATCAGATAATTTCTTTACAACGTTTTAAAAAACATACACCATACTCTTGCCAGAGTTTAGGACTGACCTTACGGGACTCTTTTGGGGAATAAGTTGTATTTCTCCAAAGCTGTCCTAAAGCATTTATTCAGAACTTCAAGAATTACCATCCCACGTGCCATTACAGGTCCAGGTCAGGCTTAAGACTCATTCTGCCTGCTGCTTACGCATCGGTGTGAGAAAGAGCTCTGACGTGGGAGAAGCTGAGGTAAAATAAAGGAAAAACAAGGGAAACAAGTTCGGTCATGTGTCCCCCCCCAAATAAAGTAATCCCTATTATATTGAGCTATATCCTGCCTAATTCAGATGAGAATTAGCAAACACCAGCGCAACTTTTCTGTAAGTCAGGAGAAACACACAGACCTCACAGTAATTAAAAACCAACCACCGCACTATTTTAATCATAACAGAGAAAGGTGCAGTTATTAAAGCCACCCAAGTGAATTAGACCCTTTTGGAAAATATATTCACGCATTTTCGCACTTTGTGGGCAACAAGATTCATACATGAAACCCCATGATCATAATCCTCTGAAGCTCTTCCTTTAAAAAAAAGGTTTATAACTTTATCTCTAAAAATACAAATATTTCACAGAATGCTACACAAAGATCCATCATTTAAAAGCTTCAGTTAAACTCTACCCCCAAATAATCATCTCCTGAGAGTAAAAAGCACAGCAAGGCTGCACAGTTAAATGTGCTGACTGCAGACTCACCGTAGTATCTGACTGCTTTACATTTTAATGGTCTTTATTCTGTTAATACATGTCAGGGCCACACCTCATGTGGGAAGAAGCTGCTTTTGCAATCCTTTTGTAGTATTTACTGTTGATAGGCAACACTTGCGGTGGGGAGCGCAGATACGATTGTTCCATTGTGAAGACGTCGCTTTTACGCAGCCGCGTGGCGTTTTACACTCGGAGCACCTCAACCTCTGTCTAGTGTCGCTGTGGCTAAGAATAACGAACAAAGCTCTGCTCTGAAGGGCTTATTATTTGCATTTCCAGGTTGCCATTATACAGGAGTCACTTTGGTGGTAAAGCAGATGTCACGAGGAAAAAAAATTATAAAAGAAATGAACAGGTTAAGCCCTTTTCCCCTGAAAAGCAGCTCAGCTCTGTGCAGTGAAACCATCAGCTAGCACACCTGACACATGTAACACACTCCCTGTGCACATCAGTACAGAAAATAGCTTTAAAAAAATACAGAGTATGGCAAATTGCCTGGTAGCAAACTACCCACAATTATCTGTATTACCCAACATCCTGCGAACATCTGCTTTAACAGTATTCTCAAGCACTTTGTCCCTGGGGCCACGTAATTCTTTTTGTAGCAATTATGCAGAACCCAGCGAGCTGCTCGGTTACCTTAGTGCCCGACTTGTTGCACATTGCTCTGCAGTTTAAAGCATGTTCTCCACACGGACTCTCCCCCAGAAGCATCTTTGATAAGGCTTCAGATAGCCATAAGGGTTCGGCAGAGTAACCGGTGCTTCCTCAGCTCCCTCCTGGGTAACGGGAGCCCCTCCTGACTGCGAGGGCAGACTGTGCAGTGGCTCAACTCACCAGGCTTCTGGGCCTTCCCTCCCTCCACATCGCCTTTTACAAAGACCATTTCCATGGGGCCGCTCAACGCGCTGCGCAGAGATAAACTCCTTTTGCGCTACCGGTATTCAAAGGAAGAAACAAAACCAAAACCCATGGAGGTAGTTTCTGGTTGGTGCTGACTTCCCAAATTTCAGTGAAATGAAACATGATTGTTTACATATACATTTTAATTTCAGCTCTTTAACAAAATGGAGACAGTGATCAGATAGCGTATCTGAATTGCACATCTAAATTGACTTGGATTTGGTAATCTGTTGTGAGGCTTATTTTTCTCTGAAATACTCTACGTTCATGTAGAAGGCCCTGAATATTGTTTTCAGTCTCTGATAAAGCCCTTAATTCCTTATCAGCAGAACCCTTAAGTGGGGCTTATCCATCTCCATCACTTCGGTATAAGCCAGGGGCCTGTAGACTCCAAACCGATGGGAGTCACAGAGGAGCGCACAGTGAACCCCTCCATG
Source organism: Columba livia (assembly GCF_036013475.1). Classification (NCBI taxonomy): domain Eukaryota; kingdom Metazoa; phylum Chordata; class Aves; order Columbiformes; family Columbidae; genus Columba; species Columba livia. The sequence goes on from NC_088606.1 coordinate 2,605,185, forward strand.
CCTGGAGGTGTCCAGAGGACCGACCGCCTCTGCAGAGCGGAGGAGGAGACAACGTTTAGAGCAGAGCCGTGGGGAGTGCGTGTGGGCAACCCCACCTCAGAGGCTCCTCTGGCTCCATCGAAAAGCCCAGTGCGGTGCTGGGAGCCCCTCGCCTCGTGCTGGCGATTCAAGGATGCAGGTGTTCAAACCTCTACTGCCAACGGGGCCGTTTGCTGCCTCCTTGCAGGCGGTGGCACCGCGTCAGGTCTCGAAACGCCCCCTAACTCCTTTGTTCATGAAGCCGAGAAGCCGTGGAACGGCGACGGTGAACATTTCGAACGCCGCTTTTGCACCGCACAGCTGTACCGGCGCCGATCTCGCAAGCAACACGTTTTATCTTTGTCGTTAAAGGCTGCAGAGTTCATTCAACACAGACAAGCTGCTCCACGCGCTACGCCCGTCCATCATTCATAATTCAAATCTTTGCTTCACTTCATCCGCGATCATTTTTGCGATGGCAAGGGAGGAGGTAGCAGCAGGAGAAGGGGCATTTCTGACATGAAGGATTCTGCTTCCAATATCTCCACTGCCTCCGTCAAATACAAAGTCATCTACCAAGTTTCCATCGCTGTCCAGTGCTTGAGCTCTCACTCCGGATGGACCCCTGCAAGAGAAAAGGAGGAGCTCACCATCGGAAAGAAAACGTTTTCTAAAGTCAGAAAATGAACTGTGATTTCACAAAGGAAACCCTTTGTTTTGAACTAGCAAGCCTTGTCAGACATGCTTTTCGTGCCCATGTTGTATTGCCTGAGCTGAGTAACTCCCTTTCACCACGCGCAAGCTTTTCTTATTCTGAATTTTCTCCCTGCAAATGTCTGGACAGTTAAACCCACCTCTACTCACTTCAGCGCCTCATCTTTCCTAATGAGTCTCTTCAGTTCCTCAGCATTTCTAAACTCCTTCAAATTAGTTTCTCTCTCCACACAGTAAGAAGCCGAATACAGTTTTATTGAGATGACTACACTAAGTCAACGTTCGCACAGCAGCAGCTCACAGTCCGGCTTCCCCTCCAAATTTCATCAGTGTTCTGCCTTCTTTGTGAACTCAGATTGTGTTCAAGCTACTGAACGTGTCACTAGGATAAAGACTTTTTATTATTTTGTGAATGTCACAACTGTGAATTTCACATCTGAATACTTCCATGATTTGGCAGCATATTTTGGGGGAGGAAGGGAGTAAGCTAACGCAATTCTTGCTACTGGTTAAAAAGAGAGATGAACAAGCCCCTGGGTGTTGTCTTTACCTGAGTACGTCATTGACGGTGACCTCAGGGATGAACTTCTGGAGTTCCTTCACCTGAGCGCTGAGGAAGCACGCTCTGTACACCTCACTCAGTCCGTAAGACAAGTTCTTCAGCACAAGCCTCCACAAACCACTGTTGAGAGCAACAACAAAAAAATCACCGTGGGAAGAACAAACCTTGCACAGTAAATGTCAAACTAACGCTAAGAAAGCAGCAAATGCAACTGCGTGGCCGAAGTTCCCATTCCCAACATCAGTACTGCGATCAGTGCTTTCTACTTGGGAAACATGTCTGTCCTTCCCTGTTTCAACAAACCTTGTTCACAGAGCTGTAGCGCGGCACCTACGATCCTTAGGCTTAGCTCTGAACTCCGGTCCTTCCTAAGCCCGGGATTTTTCTCTGGTTCTGTCAAACGGCAAGAGACTGAAAACCCACACGGAGCAGGGGAGACGGACACGACGCTTGAGACGTTTTCCCACAAACATTCTGAAAAGATCGTCACGCTCCTAACCGCTCAGCTCTCACTCAAGGAATCTTGCTGTGTCTTTGCTAATCTTGTTCGCTCGCTTTGCTTTCCTCAAGTCTTCCAGTGCAAAAATCTATAGACAACAATCAAGATACTTGCAACTCTTCAATAAACTGCATTAAGTTGAGTTGTTTGCCAGAAAGCTGTTCTCCAGTTCCCTGACCTGTTGCGCAGCCTCTCCTTGGATACTCCCTAATATTTTCACATTCTTTTTCCGAGTCTAATTTCCAAAATTGAGCACTTGGTAACAGTCTGTCCAGCCACTCAAAACGAAGCAACATTTCTCTCAACTTCTACAGATACTGTTTAAGTTTGCAATTTCAGTAATGATTCCTAATTCCTATGACGTGCTTTCTTAGATGCAGCTTCCCCGCCTGCATTCATGGCCCTTAATGTATTTCCCTACTACTTGGACAGTTTTTAAATATATATTGATGCCCAAATTAAGTTTGACACAGCAATTCAGACCACTCTGTGTTCTCTCTTCCGAGCATCCTCTGCAGGTATTTTAATTGCACCGTCTAGGTTGATTAAAATATTCCCCTGCGTTGGACCAAAACCAGTCCTGGAAAAGCTCCATCAGTAGCAACACGGCCCAAAAGCACCTTCTGATGAGCAGCCACATTCTCCGACCAGCTGCAACACGTCTTGGGAGTTGATGAAAATTCAAATATAAGATCACATGAAGTCAAATGTCTTGGAGAAGTCCACCCTCATCAGCACAGCTGTCTTAAACACACCAAGAACTTGGCGTTTTGACAACTGGCTTCCATGGAGTCACAAGCTGACATTTAAATAACTGCGCTCGGCAGGGAAAAAGACAAGATATTACCTGTAGGTTACAGCATCTAAAAACTCTCCAGCGCTGAAGTCGAGCCATTTGTAGCCCTCTCGCTTAAAGGCCAGCACTGCGTTAGGACCGAGCCAAACGCTGCCGTCCATCCTCGGCGTGAAATGAAATCCCAGGAAAGGGAATCGAGGATTGGGAACCTAAAGCGGGACACGACAGCTGTTACAGATGTTACAAACCGGGTCAGAGAAACAGCCACACAACCACTCGAGTCACCAAACTCATCCAGGAAAACATTTGTGAGGGGGAAAGTACGGACATTTACAGTTTATTGTGTGAGAGAGTCATTGAAACAACCCAAAACACAGCCAAGGGGTTGTCCTCCCTATAATGGAAATAACTATTTCTAAATGAACACGTGAAAAAGGAAGGAAATTTGCCATTTTATTTCCAATCACTACAACAAAATTCAAGTCTTATAACCACACAATTGGCTCCTGTGCTGGATTTTCTGCTTGTTAAGTCTGCAGTTAAAGCACATCTGTAATTTTAAATGCTGAACAACAGAGCAGGGCCAAGGAAAACTGCATTTCAGGTAAAAGCAAAGCAAACAGAAAAAAGGACATGGTTTCTCAGGATATAAATCAAGCCACAACAAAACCGATGACACACTGATGTTATTCACCGGTAGTAATTATACTGCGATAAAATAGGTTATAAAATATTAGGAAAACCTCCCCATTCCGGTGTTGCTCAAAACAACGCGCAGTTAGCAAGCCTGAGTAATGCTAATAGTAAGGATCTGCAGTTTGGTTTTTGTTTGCGAATGGAATTCTGTGTAATTGTGCGCAAAGGCTGAACCAGAAATAAGAAATAAGCTATATGTAGAGACAAGTATGAAATACCAAACCCTTTTCATGTGCTAGGACTTTGAAAGCTTGAGCTATTTAGAAAAGATGCCTACAGAGGTGATTGTGTTATAGTCTGAAAATCAGCAACTATTGGGTATTTCTCAAAACAACAGTGTCATTGTGACTTAAAAGTGCTTTAAGATATGCTCCTTTCCTGCATATAGCGCATTGATTTTCCCATTAAAACATGCTTGTAATACTTTGGACACTTAGTGCAACTACTCCACAAACTACACTGCATTTCTGGTGGCATCACTAAGAGTTGCGCTGTCTTCTAATCTTAGTCCCAATATTTGGCCATAACGAAAAAATTCGGAGGCTGGAAGGTGCTAATTCAAAGATGAGATTGAGAGGCAAATAGTTAAATCTGAGCTTTGCGTATTAGCACGCAAGACTAAACTCTATGTCTAAGTCAATCGTTATTTACTGTTGCCCTCACTGGCTTCTCAATCCTGCCTATAGATTTTATAACGTAAAGAAAGAAGGCAGGTTTTTGTTGGCACGTGGCTATTGTGCTAAATGCTTAACTATTTCCCCTATTAAAAAACACACACACAAAAACAACTGGCAATCATTTCCCCTATGGCACTTTTACCTGTTCCTCAAGAATTAACAAAAACAAGCTGTCCTGTCAGAAAGCAACTAAATCTGTGTCCATATGTTGTGCATCACTATCCGCGGTCTAACAGAAGTAACGGTGGAATATTGCGCTTATTTCTGTAGTTTTAGCAGTTCTTAGGGTACACTGTGAAAGACAAGTAGGACGGTACGTACCGGATAAATATTTCCTTTAACCATATAGGACTTTTCAGGTTTCAGCAGCAAATAATCTCCGCGGAAGGGAACGATCCGAGGCTCGGGGCTGCAGCCGCTGATCTCAGACAGGCGGTCTGAGTAAAGCCCTGCGCAGGTCACGATGTGCCGACAGTAGATTTCCTCACCCTGTGGAATAAAAATATTAACAAAAAGGACAACAAAACGCACAAAAATTCAACATATCTACTAAAAAAATCCACCCGTCACCTACAAGCTTTGGAAGAAAATGAGTCGAGACCAGCAAGAAAACCAACCGTACTTTCAGAAGGAGGGAGAAGAATCCAACAAGATTTAGGAAGTTACTTTTTAATGAAAGAGCAGAAATAGAACAAGAAGGCAGCAGCACCAACTTAAAAAATTATTGAGGGGGAGTGAGGTTGGTTTTTTAAAATGTATTCTTCTATTTTTTGCCCAAAAGAAGCATCCAGATATTCTCAAAGGTGACCACTCCATTTCCACAGTATCACAGTATGTTTGGGACTGGAAGGGCCCTGGAAAGCTCATCCAGTGCAATCCCCCCATGGAGCAGGAACACCCAGATGAGGTTACACAGGAAGGTGTCCAGGCGGGTTGGAATGTCTGCACAGAAGGAGACTCCACAACCCCCCTGGGCAGCCTGGGCCAGGCTCTGCCACCCTCACCAGGAACAAGTTTCTTCTCAAATTTAAGCGGAACCTCTTGTGTTCCAGCTTGATCCCATTACCCCTTGTCCTATCATTGTTGGCCACCGAGAAGAGCCTGGCTTCATCCTCGTGACACTCACCCTTTATGTATTTATAAACATTAATGAGGTCCCCCCTTAGTCTCCTCCAAAGAGCCCCAGCTCCCTCAGCCTTTCTTCATAAGGGAGATGCTCCACTCCCTTAATCATCTTTGTTGCCCTACGCTGGACTCTCTCCAGCAGTTCCCTGTCCTGCTGGAACTGAGGGGCCCAGAACTGGACACAACATTCCAGGTGTGGTCTCCCCAGGGCAGAGCAGAGGGGCAGGAGAACCTCTCTGACCTACTGACCACCCCCTTCTAACCCACCCCAGGTACCATTGGCTTCCTGGCCACAAGGGCCCAGTGCTGGCTCATGGTCACCCTGCTGTCCCCAGGACCCCCCAGGTCCCTTTCCCCTACACTGCTCTCTAATAGGTCATTCCCCAACTTATACTGGAACCTGGGGTTGTTCCTGCCCAGGTGCAGGACTCTACACTTTCCCTTGTTAAATTTCATCAGGTTATTCCCCACCCAACTCTCCAGCCTGTCCAGGTCTCTGATGGCAGCACAGCCTCTGGTGTGTCAGCCACTCCTCCCAGCTTGGTGTCATCAGCAAACTTGCTGATAGTGCACTCTGTCCAAATCGTTAATGAATATATTGAATAATATTGGCCCCAGCACTGCCCCCTGAGGCACTGCACTGGATACTGGCCTCCAACTGGACTCCGCACCATTGACTACCACCCATGCAGTATTAACTGCCTTGCAGGAATGACATCAGTATATGCTTTACTAAATTAGCTTGTGGCTTTCTGGTAATAAAATGATTCTAAATGCCTCCTTATCATTTGTATAGATGCCAAAGGCCAAAAGCAAACATGAAAATAGGTGTTTCTCACCAAATGAATAAGTCATAAAAGGAGGCCTTGGAAACAAGCAGCGTAAGAATGTGCACATAAAGAAGATAAGGGACATGTACAGTTAAACCTAAGTTCAGCAGCAGAAAGTTGGGCTTTCATTATTAGTCCCAGTGCACAGTAAAATGTGAACGTGCTCATAGTTAAGAACTGATTGCAGTTGTTTTATAAAAGCAGCCCTAGATGACGGTGATCATGTTACTGCACGGCAGCTGTTTCATTTTTTTAGAGAGGCTGATTAAGCCACCAGGACTAAACAAACATTCTTAAGAAAAGGAGTAACGGCTTCCTACGAAGCAATAAATCATCAGCTTACTTCTTACCTTTGAGTTCCTAACAACGACTGGGTAGTTCAGTCCTGGAACAGAATTAGACAAGAGAAGGAATTAATAAAACAGAAAACTGACAGAACAAGCAGCTTGTCACAACGAAGGGTTCGGACACAGAATATATTCAAGCTGTGGACATAACTGATGCTGTTGGGCACAACTGTATTTATGAATTAATAGGTGGTTTTTATTCTTCCATATGTGTACTAGCACAGATCCAACCTGCCTTTTAAGATAAAGCACTATCACAAGATTAAACATGCAATATCCAGCTAAATCTGATTTTAGTCGGAGAGAACAACCTTCTTCCTCTATTTTACTATAATTTGCTTTCATCAGCTTTAAATGTTTCAGTTGAAGGATGACCTGCCTGCAGGGGGAAGAAAAAGGTTCAGAAACATGTTCTCTTCAGCAGAACTGGAGTAAACGGGGGTAATAAAACCTGCCTTACCGTCTTCACTTCCTGAAGGGCTTTCTTTAGCCATCTCCATGTCTGTCACTTCAAAATCAGTCAGGACGGTCCCACCTGCTTCCTGGAAATCCTCAGCGTAGGACTGCGCCACTTGTTTGTAATTCACAATGCCAGTGTATGGCGAATCAAGGGCCATCAGCCCCTAGAACAGTATTAAGATACAGAAGAAAAGTGAGGGCTGGGTGTTGCTCCTCAATACAGAGAATATTTCACATGGAATAATGTGCATTGCCACTGTTCGCTGACAACTAGTATGGAGAAAACTACTTCAAGTGGATTAAGTGATCACATAACTACAGCATAAACAAGTCTTGCTGACAGAGAACTTAATGATAAAACGGGTTACCTCGGCTTCAGCTAATACGTGCTGATTTTTCACCATACACTATGCGATTCCACCTTCGAGTGGTCACTTGGGAGTTCTACCTGATGCACAGATGCGGTAAAAGATCAGTGATTTCATCTCAACACTTCGGGCCTTGCAACCAGAGAGGAAAGTCCCCTCCGAGCTGGACAACAGCCCATCCTTGTCCTGGCAGAAAGCAAGTCCAGCGTGTCACTAGATTTGTTAATGTTTCTCAGAGGCGTTTTACTTTCTTTATATCAAAAAGGTTTGGTTTCTCACACAGTTTTTATCATGTTAAACGGCACCACAACACTTTCCTAGTTCTGGCTGTAAAATAAGGGATAGCAGGACTGCTTTATCTCAGGGAGATGCTGCAAGTGTAGTGACACTAAAAGACTGTCAGCTGCTCAGATATGACAATACCAGGGGCCACTTACATGCCCACGATGACCAGAACGGTCGGTAAAACTGTATCTTTACACTAAACCTTCCTCCCCACTTGATGTAGTGCAATATTTTATAATATAACACCACTCAAGTTCCGTTTGCTTAGGAGGAAAGGACTCAGCCCAGCAAACCAGAGCAAACGAAGTGAGATGCATCTGAATCTACTCATTTGCAGCAATAAATGCTCAGCTGGAGCGTGAACGCTTTAAGGAACGGACACAAAATGTGTACGACAAAAAAGAAAGATAAAACCTATTCTGCTGCAGGAAATTTTTGTCTGTAGCTACCGCCGCTCGAAAGCAGTGAGCAGCTCGAAAGCAACGCAGCTACAGATGAAACAGCGTGGGATCATTTCTAGGCAGGTTTTCCTCTCAACCAAAGATATACTAAATAACAAAGCTGTATTCCAGAAACTACACACATTTCCCCTGCTGGAAAAATAAACAGGCTGAGAAGCGCTACATAACAGCCACGTGTGTAGAAGCAACTGGATTGAAACTGGCTTGATCCAAATCCACGCTTACAGATGGGATTTTCATTTCTGCACTATCAAGCTTTATTATAAATTAATTAATTTTAGGGGGAAGGAGCAGAATCATCTCAGCACAAACTCAGATATAGCAGCTCTAACGTAGGCAAAGGAAAATCTGCCTATCAACCACAAAACCAGACAAGTGAACACCTGCAAAGAGAAGGGGGAATAAAAACGCTGGAAACATATTTATGTTAAATTTTAAAATAACATCAACTGAGAAACCAAGGCCTTATACACCAAATAAAAATACACAAACCCCTTACCCTGCAGAAGGGTTCTTTGGCTTGTATTTCTTTTGCTCCGATGAGTTTGAGCCCTCGGACGTTGTTGTGCAGCCCTCTCTCGTACAGAGCTTTGAGCCTCGGGATTTCATCTTGTTCAACAGCTACGATGAGCTTCAGGAAAGATAACAAGGCACACCGGTCAGCAAAACACAAGGCCAGCTCAGGTTTGGCACCAAGTCCAAGCTAACAAGTGAATGAGCAAATAGTAAATTATAATTCCAGGGGAGAAAAATGTGGTTTGTGCCATTAGTTGCACAAGATTCTATAAATACTTACATATATGTATATAATATATGAAGAAGAGTGAAAAAGAAATGTAGCTTAAGTTATTATCGGTGGATAATATAATATTTGCTAGAAGTACCAGAGACTACAAATCTGAACGTGAAAGAGAATACGATTTTAAAAGCCACTGGGATGCTTCCAAAAATAAAACTGAGTTTAACCCAAGATGTACAAATCTCAAATTGTCTCAGTACTGTTAGAGCAGGGGTGTGTTCTGACGTGGTGTCTAAACTGAACTGCAGCAGCTTCATTTCACCGTGTAGTCAGCTCACAATTACCACACAAGGTTTATCCAGACTGTGAGTTACCTGTGCAGGTTTGCACAGACCGTTCTACTGCCAGACCCGGCTCAGGCCTCACAACACCGGCAGCTTTGCCTTGAGAAAGCACCAAGTTCTCCAAGCCTGGAGTTGCTTTGTGTAAAACAAGCCGTAAAGCCTCAACATCACCTTCCCTGGGATGAACTCTGCTGAGGGAGGCAACACGCACAAATTCAGCATCAGCAAAGCACCAACAACGCTACTGGGTCAGTGCCAGCCCTGCCCAAGCTCAAACTGACGCCTACAGAGCAAGTCTCTGGGTGCTTTGAGTTAAGAACAGGCTTGGAACTGGAGGTGTCCAGCTGCACAAATCCACAGTGCCATCTTGTGATCAGCAGGAACACAGCCAGGCCAGGACAAACGGCACCAGGATGAGAGGAAACCGCCTCAAGTTGCACCAGGGGAGGTCCAGACTGCATATGGTGAACAATTTCTTCCCCAAAGGGCTGTGGGGCATTGGAACAGGCTGCCCAGGGCAGTGCTGGAGTCACCAGCCCTGGAGGGTTGAACAGATGGAGATGAGTTTCTCAGGACATGGGGCAGTGGCACTTGATGATCTTAAGGGTCTTTTCCAGCCAAAATGATTCTTTGATTCTGTGGTGCACGGCCCGCCAACACTGCCACATCCAGGAATCTCTGCTCTGCACTCCGGATCCGGGGGCGATCTGCACCCAGCTCTCAGCTCACAGAAAGGCTCACGCTGCCCAAGATGATTTTGAGCAACCTGGAAGGGGGGTGAGACAGTCGGTGATGGTTAAAAGCGACTCGGGGTGGTTCAGATGAGTTGGCTGTGAAGAACTGCAGAGGGACATTCCGAGGTGAACGAGCGACTAACAAAATGGCAGATGAAATTCAATGTAGATAAATGTGAAATGATGATCATATTAAAATCAGGGTTAGCCTCATGTATAACACGATGGAATCCCTGTTTAAAGTTATCACTCAGGACTAACATCTTGTTGGGGTTAGGACAGACAGCCCAACGGAAACATCAGCTCAATATGCAGTGACAGCTGAAAAACCCTAAACGGACAGTTAGGAACAACTAGGAAAAGGATGCAGGATAATTCAGAGAATTCTACTATTTCGCGGCAAAAATCCAGAGTCTGACTGCACCTCAAATGTTGTGCACAGTTGCGGTCCTCACCTTGTATCAAAGACGCATTAAACTAGAAATGGTTCAGAAAACAAAGACGGGGGGGAGAGTCAAGACAAAGCTTCACTAAGAAGAATGGCTGAGCAGACTAAGCTGGAAGGGACGACTTTGGGGGAGGAGGGAATATAAAATTATCAGCAACTTGGAAATTGTGAGCACAGGTGAAGTGTTCACCACCTCTTCGAACACAAGGGCTAGGGGCCATCAGATGAAGCTTGTAGGAGACAGTTTCAAAACGATGGAACTCTTGACACTGTGGGTTGTTGATCTCTGCAACTGCTCAAAGCATGCTCTGGCACAAAAGCTTTTAATGGAAAAACCTCGGAAGGGAAATCCACTGCGAGTCGCTACAGACAAAACGGATCAGCCTCAGAAAACCACCTGAGCTGAAAACAGGTGGGAGCTGGGAGAATTAATAATTCGCTTGTCCTGTTCCCATTCCTCCCCGAGTCTCTGTTTACAGACATTTCCAGAAACAGGACACAGGGCTGGGCAGAGCCCAAGCTGAACCAGTACAGCCGCTCTTCTGTCCCAGCATTTCGGGTTGTGTCCGCTGGAGGCAAGACGGCATAAATCCATGGAGCTGGGTGACACCTGGAGCTGTTTTGAAGTCACCGTGTCTTTTCAAAGCCTGACAAGCCAAGAAGCACAGCACGCACACACCCAGAGCCTCTGTGGAGCTCATGGCCCTACAGGGGTGTTGCTCCTGGGGTATTGCACCTCAGCCCCCAGATATGGAGAATTATTATTTAGGTCCAGAAAAGAAACTGATTAGAGTTGCTGGAAAAAATAAACCAAAAAGGCACATTCATCCTGCAGGAAAAGTGTCGCAGAAACTCATCTCTTGGGAGAAAGACCCCTACCAGGCCTGTGCTATACATTGTAACAGACATGATGCAGTCTCCGTTTCCAAAGGTAAAGAACACGCAGCAGTTCCTGTACCTTCCCACACTGTTTATAGGGTATTCCCTTCTTGTCGCAGTACTCGTAGCAGAGGGCTGCACCCTGCACACACAGCTTGGCTTTCAGAGACCCGGGCGTGTAGTAAATTCCACTGTGAATCACACCGCTGTTGTGTCCAGTCTGGTGATGCGCTAAATAGAAATAAAAATATGTTATTAAAATACACGTTCCATGATTGGCTTGTACCTCAATCACTTCAGCTGTCAGAGGAGTGAGTAATCTGAGGTCCTGCCCTAAGCCGGTGTTACAAGAGGTGCTCAAATGAGGGAACTGCAGAGCAAACACAATTCCTCCCTTGGTCTCAAAAGGCTAAAAACCACTGATAAAGCAAGAGCTAGTTAATAATAAACCATCACAGCTTGCAACGCATCTAATCAACAGGAAGGAAAAGAAAACAACAACGTCACAAGTTTTTCCTCCAAGAGCAACAACTACAGGCCAATCAAACAAAATTTTCTACATGTTAAAATTAAGAAATTTGATTTTAAAATGAAAAGCATCCTTAAGGGCCTCACTTAAAGTCTGTGTAACCTTCCGTTTCTTAGGATGCTTTACAAGCATTTGTGAACTGGATTAGGTTGCTATTGCGTCTTTGTAACTAAGTAAAATAGAGCTGAAAAATATCATAAACATTTTTATTGAAGGAATTTGGGCGGGTTCCCCCTTTTAACATATTGACTCCCACAGGTCATTCTTGCTTTGTGCTCACACAACTGTTAAGAAGTTCATGTATGTCCCATCTTGGGGATAAAAAGCCACTTTCATAACATAAGTGTGTGATATGAAGAGCAACATATAGCCTGGCTGATGGAGCCAGTTAAAGCAAGAGCTTGGCCTCATACGTCTTATTTTGACCAGCACCTTTCAGACATTCTTAAGCAGTTCTGCTCCCCAGCCTGCCTCTGTGTGGACCAACCATCGCTGTTTGCTGTTCACTCCTTTCCTCCTGCCCCTCCAAAAAGCCGTCCTGGCACCGATTCTCAGCTCATCCTCTCTGCCTCTGTGCAGGAATAAACAGGACCTGAACCTGCACTGCTCCTCACTGGAGCTGTTCACCCTGCTTGTCCTTCTCCCCAAATACCAACTGCTGCAGGAGCCCTGGGCTGGCTAGACCCGCTGCTTCCAAACAAAGCGGCAACATTCAGTCTCTCTTAACTGTGAAGTCCTAACTTGAAGTCCCAGCAGCGAAGTGCAGACTGATGGCAGCTCTGCTTCTCCACCGCAGGACGTGTCCTGGGCAAAGGGAGGAAGAAACCTCCTGTCAGGGCAGGGACAGGGGGGGAAGCTGCTCTTCCCAGGGGGAATCCATCAATCCATCACCCCTTTGGCGACGGGGCAGATGCTCTCCCACAGCTGGTCACAGAATCACAGAGCGGTTGGGTTGAAGTGACCTCTGCAGATCCCCCAGTCCACCCCCCCTGCTCCCGCAGGGTCACAGAGCAGATCACACAGGTGGGTCCAGGGGGTTTGAATGTCTCAGAGCAGGAGACTCCACACCCGCTCTGGGCAGCCTGGGCCAGGCTCTGGCACCTCCCAGCAAACAAGTTTCTCCTCATGTTCACATGGACCCTCCTGTGTTTCAGTCTGTGCCCGTTGCCCCTCTGCCCGTTGCACACCACTGAACAGAGCCTGGCCACCCACCCAAAATCTGAGCTCCCCTTTGCACATGTGCTCACACAACACCGAGATTTTGCCGCGTGTTTCAGGAACGATTCCTGACAGCCCCACACCTGCTAACCCGCACGGCGGCTGAGGAGCCCCAGCACATACCCAGCTCCCGCTCCTTCTCCAGCACGGCGAAGGCCAGCGCAGGGTGCCGCCGGACGAGCTCCCGCGCCGCCGCCAGCCCCACGATCCCCGCTCCCACCACCGCCACGTCGAACGTGCTGCGGAGACAGACACGGCCCGTCAGCTCCCGCCGCGACCCTGAGGGGAGGGCGGCGGGCCCGGCGCCCCACGGCCGCCGTGAGGGCCGCTCTGAGGGGGCACGGGGAGCGCCCTACGCCCGGGAGGAGGCGGCGGGGCTGGGGCAGGACCCCCGCTCCCTCACCTGCGCTGGCGGCGCTGGCCCCGCCACAGCGCCCCGGCCCCGCCGCCCGCCCGCCGAACCAGCGCCGCCGCCATCTTGGGGGCGGTGAGACCGGCGGGCCCGGCTCCTCCTTCGCGGTCGCTCCGTGAGGGGAAGGTCAGGCCGGGCCGAACTCCGCCGGGCTCGCCGGCTTGGCCCTTAGGGGCAGCCCTGGGGGAGGGATCCCGGGCGGGGCGAGCCCTGGGGCGGCGGCGGGGCCTCCCCTCAGCTGCTGGGCTGACAGCCCCGGTGAGGCCCTGAGGGGAGCCCGGGCTCGGGCCGCTCCCAACAACACCCCGGTTCCCCCTCTCTCCTTTTCCTCAAGAACGTGATGCTTTGGGGAAAACTCGTCCCGTCGGCGTGCAGGCGGAGCCCGCTGGTGCCCAGCGCTTGCAGAGCCTTCTGGGGATGGCTGAACGCCGTGTTCAACAAGTAAGGGCCGTTAACGGGGTGCACAGGGCGATTAACGAGGTGCACAGGGCCATTATTGGGGTGCACAGGGCAATTAGCGGGTCCCAGGGATCCACCGCGGGGTCTGTGAAGAGACAATGAAGTCCCAGGAGTGGAGAGAACGTATTGTATTGAAACGTAGAAATAAACTGATCAGCGGAGTCAATTATGCTGTTAAGCGCATTCTTTATTTTATCATTGCTGGGGATTATCCTCCATCAGTGCTGCAAAGGCTGGATGCTCTTGCGTTGCTTATATTCACATGATTATCACATATGCATTACAATTTTTGAAAATTTTTACATACATCTATACTAAGAAATAATCGATGTTAGTTATAATTGTTTCGTTTCTTACAATAGAAATATTAATTATTAGTTAAATAGAAACCAAGCAGTCTTCTTCTAAACAATGTATCACTCAGTCTTCTGTCTCCCTCTTGCCATGCAGAACAATCTAAAACTTGAAAAATATCCTCGTTTTGCAGGTGGTCAGGAGGCATTTGTCATGTCAGTTGCTTAATGATGGGTATCTTGTGTAACTTAATCACAGTGTACATTAATTTAGCAGCTTCTCTTCACTATGATCAGTGCTTTTATTCTCCCAGATTGCAAGCGGGTGCTCAGCGGGGCTTGTTCCTGACTGGTTCCCGGTTACAAGCTGTGCCCTTCCAGAGAGTTGGACTCGACCATCCTTGTGTGTACCTTCCAAACCAGGACATTCTGTGATTCTCTGGTCTTCTGTTGTCTCCCAGCTGCGTTTAAGCCGGTAGCACAACCATTTGCCTTTACTAACTCAGGAAAGCATCTCACCATCCCATTGTTCACAACGTGATTCAGCCACACGAGGGTTTCACATTCACTTATAGAAAGATAAAGCCTTTCTTTGTGAACCTTTCTCTGCCTGTAACTTTAGGCAGTAGCTGTTATAATAGTTTTGCCTTGTGTCTTCTCTGTGAAAGGTAGTATGGTGTAGGTGGTGGCTCTGCCAGGTCTCTGCTTCTGCCTTCAGCGCTGTTCACCAGACTGAGAAATCCTTCAACTGAATGGATCCAGGGGTTTTAACCAATTGCTGAAATGTGTCACTTTGAAATATTGTGATTTTTGATGATCAGGCTTCGGGAATGACGTACACGTCACAAGCAACGTTCAGTTTTTATATAAGCAAAATATGTTTGGGGGACAGACTTGCAATTGTCGTAAAGCCTGACTCTGGGTAGAGAAAGGTGTTTTTATCTCTTCTTACAGAGTCACAGAATGTCCTGGGTTGGAAGTGACCCACAAGGACCATCGAGCCCAGACATGGAGGAGACAGTCAATTAGAAAGGTTAACACGTGCCGAGTCAAGTTGCATTTGTATTCTTTCTTCTTTTTAACCAAAAGTAACTGCAGTTTAAAAAAACCTTATGCCTGACTGATGGAGAATCAGCACAATCCAAATAATTACACATAAACCACTTCCAGTACATCGTATTTTTTTCAGACATCATGCACATACCCAAACGATTGTTGTGTGATGTATCGCAAAGCCAGTACATCAGTCACGTTCTAGAAAGCGTGTGATGCTCTTTGTGTCTCGGCAGGGTGGACTACGAGCGGATCCGAGCCGTGGGCCCCGACCGGGCGGCCTCGGAGTGGCTGCTGCGCTGCGGAGCCCTCGTGCGCTACCAGGGCTACGAGAAGTGGCAGCAGGACTACAACGGGCTCCCCACGGGGCCCCTGGGGAAGTACAAGATCGAAGCCATTAACGCCACCGACTCCTGCATCATGTACAGGGGGTTTGACTATTTGGGTAACGTAGTAGACACAGCTGTGTGAAGATTATACATAGCGGTCTTAGTTCTTTCAGTTGCATCAAAATCTGAATAACTATATTGTTTTCTTGTTTCAGGTCTCCTTTAAATAACAAAAACCAAAATGGGGAACAGACCATTTGGGTTTTTTTATTTGCAGGAAACCTTGAATTTCCTTCATTAATACGTTTCTAATTCAGAGCTGTTGTTTATCACCCAAACTTGTAGTGGTTTTTTGTTACTTGCCCACGTCAAATCTCCCAGAATGTTACCAAAAGGATACAAACCCTGGGGTTTTCATATATCTGGAGTCCCACAAAGGGACTTTGAAGATTCATTGTGCGTTACAGCCCCACTGTATAGAGGAGCACACTGCCCTGTGGTTTTGGAGGCAGTTACTAAACGGCGAGTGAGAATTTAACAACCAGCCTGGCTTGTTCCTGGCATTCTGAAGCAAATACTCGTTTTTGTCTTTGCAGATGGTCTTGAACACGTTACAGAGATCACGCTGCAGAAGTGCATTTACATACAGGACGAGTGTCTGCAGCGGCTCAGCGAGACCAAGAATCTCCAGAAGAGTCTCCTCCAGCTGAAGATCATTTCCTGCGGGAATGTCACAGATAAAGGCGTCATTGCACTGCACAAGCTGGCGTACGTGAGCTGCTCAGCTCTTCTCACTCCCTCTGTTTTTTCCCTGTGTGGTTTTGGGGTTGTGTTGACTGTAGTTTTTGATCACCTTGGTTTCTACTCCTGAGCCCCTCTTGCAGTTCCTTCCCAGGGCAGGTTTTGATGGTGTCCTGTTGCATTTATTGTCCTTCTGCATCTGATGCCACTTCCCGTCGCTCAGTTATCTCGTGCTCGCTGTGGCCTGGAAGATTTTAGGGCAGCACTGCGTTTTCTGGTGCTCAAAGCCATTCAGTGTTACACAGAGTCACGGACATCTCCAAATGGGTGATCTGGGGACCTGGATTTCATCCTACAGAATGTTGTTATTATTCAGGACCATCTACAACACTCTCATTATTATTTACCTCTAATTATTATTTACATTAAAATAACTTTTACTAAATTGCTCTTGAAACGATGAAATACTGTTTAATATGAAGGAAGCTTCATGTGGGGGGTCCAGGATCTCTTTTTGACTGAACTTATGGTGAACTAAAAACTTTAAGCACCCACTTCAGAAAAAAGACTTCCATTAGAACCAGTAACCTTTTAAAATACTCAAAACCACTATGGTAGAATAATCCTTTGTCTAACTGCTGTGTCAACAGTTAAAGAGTAGCTGCTGACTTTTATTTTAAAATATTTACAGGAACCTTGAATATTTGTATCTGAGTGACCTTCCTGGAATAAGACAAAAAGAAACTACCATGCAGATCCTTCAGCAGGCGCTGCCAGACCTGGAGCTGGAGCTGGACTTGGAATAAGCACAACTACACGTAACTGAAATGTATTTGAGTTCTTAGGATTTATCATATGTTGCTTAAATTAAGTTGTAGGCACTGCTCTATTTCCAGGTATGGAAATAAGCCCAGATGACCCAAATTACGATTTGAAATAAAAGGCAGACAGGCACACTGTGAGGATATGGATCTGTCCCACAGAAATTGCCACAGAACAGTAGTGGGAAAAGAAAACAGTTTTGCTGTAGCTTTCAAGTAGAAAGAGGATGTTCCTTGCCCAGCAGTAAAACTGTGTGCAGTAAAACACATCCAATAAAGTGGAAAAACAAGCTACGTTTCTTTTATTGAAAATCAGCACGATATTACATCCTGAGATGACACAAAAGCCCAGAATCATTCCAATACATGTACTTAGGTAGAATTCCTGCCTGCGTCTGGCCAGTGTTATCAATTATATTAATGAATTAATTTTGAAAAAAACAACTTCTATAACACTACAGGCAAGTGACTTTGCTATTGACAGAAACAGCAAATAAACCCGACCTCATGATGCAAGGAAGAAACACACGGGAGAAACTCTGAAAAGACTAAAGAAACAATAGGTTTTATGATTAAAATGTTCTCCTCCTGCTAATGGTTCCTGCCGAGCCTGCTGCAAAGTCACTACGAGTACCTTTAATACTTTGTGATATATAAATGCAGGACACAAGACACACGCAGCTTTAAAGCAGTGCTATTTCAGCAGGTTTATAACTACCTGGAGCAGGTTTATAGCTACTGTCTGTTCACCGCTCCTTGCGGGACCAGTGACTTAGTCCCAGTCTAAAGCAGTGTCACTGTTTTGCCACAGTGGGACTTGGATTTATTTGGCAAGGTTGCAGTTTGTCTGCCAAGTCTGCAATACAGGCCATTGACAAACCAGAGTTCTTAAATTCACACTGTAAACAGTGACCCCGAACCAGTATACAATCCCGAACCAGTATACAATCCCAAACCAGTATACAATCCCAAACCAGTATACAATCTGTCCGTCGCTTCCCTCCCATTAGTGACCCAGAGCACGTTGCTTTACAGCCCGTTTTTGTATATATCATAACAGGTATTCACTTAAGTTTTCCACCATGTATCCTCCTTTTATAAAGTTTGAAATGACTCGAACTTTGAACAATAAATAGTTTTTCGTCTGCCGTCCAGTTAGATGTTTGGGAAATGGTAGTTTGATTTCCTTGTTTTGGAGCAGTACTTCTTGCTGTCCAAAGCTGGCAGGATGTTACTGCTGGTTAACTGAGGCAGGTGCTGTAACGAAAGGAGAAGGTGCACGGTGAGAAAGGTACATGGTGAGAAATGAGGAGCAAGGACGCATTTTACTGTCAAGTGGAATATAAGGTATATAACTATTCCTACTGTAACCCTGGACTTTTCAAACAAAGAGTTATTGATCTGAGGTTCTACAACCAGAACACCTCATTAAAGGTGTTTCTTCCAGTCATCCAGGGCAAGAAAAACATTCCTGTTCTGTCCTACGTCAGAGAAATGGGAGAGGGGGATCAGTTTAATCCAGGAATTTCTATGCTGCAGCAGTTCTGCACCCTACACCTCCAGCTTCCCTGCGTGTTACCAGCTCAGCCGTCGTGGGGAATCTCCGTAATCTGGGATTTGAACGCACCAAACAGATCCCAGACAGCTCCAAATCAAACCAGCCACACGAGCCCGTCCAGTTTGTCCAGCTGTCCTGCCGCTCTTTGTCAGGAGACGCATTCCCAGATAAACCCCGTCTTTCACCCCCAGCGACTCAGGGGAGCTGCGATGCAGAATGCAGTTTGTACCCAGTTACTCTTTGGCCAGGAGGTTCGTTTCCTCCTGGGGCTAAAATGAAGATGGGTCCAACGCCGGAGCTCTATCTCACATGAGCTGCCAGCACGGGTCCCCCTCCTGGGATCCAAACAAAACCAGCGCCCTCCTTAGGCACACAGCATTAAATATTAATACTACTACTAAATGTTACCCCCGGCACGTGCTTCCGAGTCAGCCTGCCTGGTTTCCGAGCTGCCTTTTCGTGTTCCTTCCCCAGATCCGCCGCCTCCCTAGTGCTGTCAAAATAGGGATGCTGCAGCAGCTGCTCACACGTCTGCCTCTCTGCAGGGTCCATCCGAAGGCAGCCCTTAGAAAAGATGAAGTAAAAGGTCATACAAAACGCTCGCTAAACAAGTGTGCGTGATTCCAGCTACTCGCCACAGCCAACGAGCATTTCCACAGATACAAGCGTTAATTTTTTTTGTAGTGGATTCTAAGAGTCTGGTTTTTCAGAGTCAGCATGAAACTTGCCAAGCAGCTGGTACCGAACAACAAGGCAGTGGAAGAAATCGCAGCTAGAGGGACAGTCACAAGTGTGCGGTGCAGCAAACCATTGGGTCTCAAAAACAGTTAATCCCAGAACTTTCATTTGGAATAGAACTTTCTTAAATGTGGAAATCTGGTACGGCACTGACTGGGCTGTTCCAGCGTTCAGCGTAGAGAATATTGTCCACAGCTGCACCTTCTTTTTATTGTCTCCATCCTCAGTCTCCACTCACTGCATCTTACTGAGGGAATAACATGTTTTCCACCTCCATGAGTGGATTAGAGAGGAGTGGATGAAAAGGCCTCTCTAAATCCCCTCCAGCTCTAATTTTCAATCAACCTCTGAGAATTCAGTAGCCAACCAAACCATTTACCAGCTGGATAAACAAACCAGACGGCATTTGCTCAGCCTCGGCGCACAACCCGTCCACCAGCTGCCTATTTCTTACCTTCATGAGAGCTAAAGCAGAGTATGAAATACTGGGGAATTTCATTTCTAACGGCTCCTGGAGGGAAAAAACAAAAGTGAGCGTACTCCTATTAGCAAGCTTGTCATTCACCAAGTACAGAGACCCAGCTTTCCACAGCGTGAGCTGTACATCACCAAATGCCTCTGTCACTTAGGGACCTGCCTGGCATTCCTGAGGATGGGAGGTGCAGAGATGAAGCAATTGTTTGCCTGCTTTTACCCAGGGTGTCAGCTGAAATGTCACGAAAGGGGTTCAGCCACCTCCAGATAATATTCTAGTGTACACTGGCAGAGGGCAAAGCTTTTGGATAGGGAAAAAATGCTGTGCAGCAAGGGACTGGTCGAGCTGAGGGAGCGAGGCTTTTCCAGCCGTGCTTCCAGAGCAGACAGCACATGTGTGCTGGGTAGGAAGAAGCAGGAACGTTTCTCTGCCCAAGCCCCGCATCTCCTCAGCACGGCAGACAGATCGCTGCTGAGCGCATCCGGAGGGAGCTCTTACCATGCTCTCTGGGTCCGGAATCCTTACCCCGCTGAAGAACTGGTTGGTGCTGAACACTTGCTGGTGTCTGGGAATAAGATCCCCTTTGACCAAGAATTAAAAAAACAAAGTCAAATTAATTTGCTGCTTCTACAATGCCTGCACTGAACAAGCTTATCCTCTAACAAGGCTGAGAACATCTAAACAGATGGAGTAACATCAAGTGAGACAACAAAATGTGCTTTTGTGAAAACTAACGTCCATCTAGGACACCAGCGCATCTTCTGGGCTCTGGGCTTCTCCGCTGCGCAGCAGAGCAGCTTCTATAAGCTGTGGCCACTATAGCTGGAGGCTTCGAAAAATACATATTTCTATTTATCTCCCCATGCTAAACACCTAGATCTGCATTATTTGGGTAACTGCGAATTTGCATTTGCACAAGCAAAAAGATCCCTCAGGAGAACTGAGGGAAGGAGGTGGACGAGGCACTAAGCTGCAGGAACAGGTCTGCTCTGTGCCAGAGCTAGAGGGTGCTGTGCAAACACCTACCGGGCGCTGAACCCAACTCCAGCCATGCACAGCACCCAGCTGCGGCCAGGGATCCTGCCCAAAGCCCTCGGCAAGATCAGATCAGCAGCTCCGATCACCCGGAGCTCTGCCGAGCAACTGGCAGGAGCCGCTGTTTGCTTTGGCCGCGCTCAGAGCGTGGGCAGCTTTGCTGGCGAGCGCTGCTGGAGGGCGGCGAGCATTGAGCTCCTCGCCACGCTCACGCCATGGTTCTGCATTTTCAAAGGAAAAGGATTCCCGAGAGGCAGCGTGTCTGCATAAACAGCCGTGTCTCCTCCGACTGCTGGAATAACACAAGCGTTCCAGCTCCATCATGATTTAACTCAGACTAGGGGAGATTCTTTTTTGTAGGATGTTGTACAGAAAAGAGCTGAAATGCAGCACCAAAAGCAACATGTGGTAGTTTTTCCCCAATGCAGCTTCGTGGCCCTTTTTTGAAGCTTAGAGCACCTCAGAGCGAGCAAAATGTTAAAATCAAATCCGTAATGAGCCGGTACAGCAGCCCAATCACCACAATTACACAGCTGCCACCAAGGAGCTCTTCTCTGTAAATTCTGCTGCTCAGTTCATCGCCTGGATCAAAAGGGAATTTCTTCTGGCTGGAACCCCATCATTAAAAATAAATTATAACTTACCTAACACTATTCTGGAGAATGAAGCAATCAATGTTTAACTATATTTCAAGCTAATGAACTTCTCTGTTTAAAGCCATTAGTCACCTTTATAGTTTCATAAACTGCTGAGTAAAAATTACAATTCTCAGTTCATAGCAAATGTCAACTAAAAATGAGAGTTTGTTCCTTTCCACTCAAGAAATCAGATGATACACACCAGCATCAAATAGAGTCAATGAGGCTGCATTAAGCGTTACATGGATAAGGGCTCTTTTAGTTAATCTCTGTTCCAAATCCAGGTTGGCTTCCCAGAGGCCACCCCCGCTGAAAAGACTGAACAAGATGTGCATGTGTAAGTCATGCCAGGAAAACCCAGCTGCCTTTCAGGGACAGTAACACCTCAAATACAGCCAGGACCTGCTAAAGGGAGAGATGGAGGTCCATTGGGTGCATTTGCCTCCTGGCTAATCCCAATTCCCACCACAGAGGAAACTCCTCCTGTGCAAGTTCTAGCCCTGCCACTGGCATTGGGAAGAATCACAGAAATCCAGCTTGGAAGGGACCTCAAGGATCAGCTGGTCCAACCTTTCTTGGCAAAGCACAGTCTGCCCAGCTGCATCTTAAAAGAATCCACCACTTCCCTGGGGAGATTGTTCCAATGGCTGGTTCTCATAATGAGAGGATGAGAGGAAACGGCCTCACGTTGCACCGGGGGAGGTTGAGGTTGGATCTGGGGAACAATTTCTTCCCCAAAGGGCTGTGGGGCATTGGAACAGGCTGCCCAGGGCAGTGCTGGAGTCACCATCCCTGGAGGGCTGGACAGACGGACATGAGGTTCTCAGGACATGGGGCAGTGCTGGGGTGGGTTGTGGTTGGACTGGATGGTCTTGAGGGTCTTTTCCAACCTAAATGATTCTGTGAAAAATTTCCCTCTTGTGTCCAACTGGAATGTCCCCAGGAGCAACTTGTACCCATTACCCCTCGTCTTTTCCATGGGACTATTTGTAAAAAGGGAATCTCCATCTTCTTGGCAGCCACCCTTTAAATACTGGAACATGGTGATGAGGTCTCTCCTAAGCCTTCTGAACGCTGAACAAGCTCAACTCTCTCAGCCTTTCTTTCTATGGCAGCTTCCCAGTCCCCACATCATTGGGTCCCTGCTCTGGACCCTCTCCGCATCTTTTTTTTGTACAGCCGGGACCAAAACTGAACACAGTACCCCAGGTGTGGCCTGGAAACGCTGCATCTGGGACCAGTGCAGAGGGGACACTCACCCAGGGTTCTCCGGATGAGGTAGAGCTGGTCCACATCAGACTTGCCAGGCCACAGGGGAACCCCAGACAGCAGCTCTGCAAACACGCAGCCGATGGCCCACACGTCCACGGGGGGGCCGTACTGCGTGTCTCCCACCAGCAGCTCCGGAGAGCGGTACCATCTGGTAGCCACGTAGTCTGTGTAATAATCACTCGGCCCGGCTAGGTCGGGGTCGGGAAGGAGAGAAACAAACAGGAATGTGGGGTCAGAACGATGCAGACGAGCCACCGTCAGCTGTTCCACATATCAGGGCACCTCCTGGGCAGCAATAGCTACAGGACCAGGATGAGTCACTGCCCACTAGCAGAACCCGACTTTGAAAACACTTGGTAAAAATCAAGACCATATTTTTCTCAAATTGAAAATATGCAGAGCTCCACAGCAGGACCCTGCATCAGCCAGTGGTCAGTTCTCAGAGCCCACGTGATTTGTCTGAACAAGAGCTAAAAAAACCCCAAATTACAGGCTTTATGACAATGGAAAATGTGAAGCTGTTGATTGCAGAGGCAGTGCCTTCTGTCAGAGGGGCCTCTCCTGCCAGGAGCTCCAGCATTGAGCATCTCCAGCTGGGCAGCTTGGAGATGCCTGAGGCCTAGTGCCATTTACCAGTGCCATCTCCCATCGCCGGTTCAGCGGTTCAGCACGGAGCTCCGGAGTTTGTTTCCAGAGGCACTTGGCACCGCGCTGTCTGGGCTCGCTCCCTTTCAGCTGGTTTGGGGATCTCTACCCAGCCTTCGGCAGAGATTCTCTGTGGAAACACACCAGCCTTTGTACAGGATGACTTACATGTGCATCAAAGACAAGTGAGTCTTTACTGGTGTTTGGAAGCCTGATCCTACACTTCATGTGAGCTTTAGTGTGTCAACAACTCGTGTAAGTAGCAAGTCGGCACTCACTCAGTATGCGAGCAAATCCGAAGTCACAAAGTTTGATGACTGAGTGCTTGGTTATCAGGATGTTTTCTGGCTTCACATCTCGGTGGATGCACTGGACACAGACAAAAAAGAAAACAACAAGGTTAGCGGCACTTAACGCAAATCACTCCATGCAGGTATGTGAAACACCCTCCTAACACAGGCTGAGCTCTATGAGTATGTGGGGAGATCCTAATGAGAGGTGATTTTGTGTGCAAATGATTACGGGGTTGGGGTAAGGAGAGGATGAGGGAGCTGGGACCATCACTCAACCTGGAGGAGGCTCAGGGGGATCTCATCCATGTGTATGGGAAGGAGTAAAGTCAGGAACACCTGATGGGAAGCAGTAAAGACGACCGAGCCAGGCTCTCCTCACTTGTCCAGTGAAAGGACAAGAGGCAATGGGCACAAATGAACACACAGGAAATTCCATTTAAACATGAGGTTTTTTTCTTTTTACTGTGAGGGTGGCCAAACACCAAACAGGTTGCCCAGGGGGTTTATGGAACCTCTGTCCTTGGATATATTCAAACCCGGACTAGAGGAGTTTCTGAGCAGCCTGCTCTAGCTGACCCAGCTTGAGCGGGAACGCTGGACCAGATGATCTCCAGAGGTCCCTTCCAACAGCAGTGATTCTGCGGTTCTTGAGAAGTCACCTTGCCTGCTGCAGGTTCAGAACAGCCAAATTTGGGGCTGGGAAAGAGCTTCTGCTGGTCAAACTAGCAGAGAGCTTCATTTCTTCTGTATATGCTCTACTGAAATCACCAGGGTCTGGCTCACATTGTTCCTCCCCTACCATCACCTCAGCACAGACATCACAGACTCTTCCTGGCTAAGCCGGTGCTAAGTTATTCTCTTGCCTCCTCCTGAGGACTGAAATGCTGCTTGTTAAACCAGCGTCACGGAGCTCCATAAAGGGCAGCCGCATAGAACCTCATTACCTGTGATCTACAGCAGGTCAGACTGCACCATCTCATTGTTCCCTCTGCTTTAAAACTCCATTAAATCTTTCAGACTGAGTGGGGGAACAGAAAAAAACAAGGAAAACCAACAAACCCTGGAAGCAGGACAGAGCTATGACCAAGTTCCTGCGGCTCGGCTGGACATAATTCTCCCAGCAAAGACAAAACAGCCATTCCTGTGACCTCCTGCCTGACTCTTCAATCTCAAATATTGGCAGAGAAACAAAACCAAAGATAATTACAGCTAAGTTTGCCTAAAGAACTTCTCCAAAAGGCTCCTTTCCTTCCCTGCTTCTACTTCTACAGAATATTTGCTATGCACGTTTCCCTCCAGAGAGCAGAGGAGGGGCTGTAAAACCGGTTTACTGTACCTCATTTTTGAAACTTTTTAACAGGTAACAGGGTTCAATGCCTCTGTCTATGACCAGCAGGACATTCTGGGAAACCAGAAGCGGTTTGTTCAGGTCCCAGTCAATCAGACGTTAAGCCGCTTTTCTAAACGTCAGTTCTAACGCGTGGCACAGGGAACGTACCAGGATATATTCCTGTTCAGCCTGGAAGGGCTTGTCTAAGGTGATCAGAGCAAATCGCCCCTTGACAGCAAACCCAAGGACCTGTGTGACAGTAAACGCAGCTGTTGTGGGTATACACTAATATTTCAGATAGATGTATCCTGTTGAAATGGGAAACTTCATCTGACTTCATCCCATGAAAGCTCTGTAAGCAGGAAAAACTCCTTCTCCTCCGAAGCCGCATTACAGCGATCGTTAGTGCTGTTCAGGGGACTTACATTGTGTTTATGGCAGAAGCTCACAGCCTGGAGGGTCTGCCACATTATGCTCTTCACCAGATGCTCCGGCACCCTGTTTTTAAAAAGCACATTTATATTTTGGTCATTAAAACCAACTTTGCTATCACAGAAGAAAGGAAGAGGAGGCCTTTGAGTGACAACATTGCACAGGGACCTCTGAGCAAAACCGTTGGGGACCAAAGAGAAAAACATGAGGTGCATTTTCTTGTTATAAATAGATTACAAGAAATACATAATAACTCTGACTTATGTCATTGATTGTCCAGAGAGGGACAGGGAAGGATGTTCCTACAAGAGCATAAAGCTCTCCTGTGGTTTGCATCTCCTCTCCTTCCCTCCAACGAATGGCAAACGACGCTTCAGAGAGAGAAACCCCCTGTTAAAGATCCAACCTCCTCTCTTTCAGTTACTGTGCAACGATTCTTAAACTTCCTTGGCTGTTTGCAATGGTCTTCAACAACCCCAGGAAAGGCAGACGTGACAGTCTTGGCACTTTCAAGCTCAAATACAACCTTTTTTCATGTGTTTAATACTGAAAAGCTGCTGATTCATCACAAAGAAAAAAATAACAAGAAAACCTAAAGTAAACCAATATGAACAATATGCAGGAAGCCCGGCCTTTCCTTTAAGGCACCTTCTGCCGTCAGCGCCGAAGGTTTTGTGCATTTTGACACTGTGGTTGCAACGCTAGAGTTTCCTTGCAGAAACATCCTAGAATGCGAGTGCTGCACTGCCAGCCCAAGGGGATGAAGTTGGACTGAGCTGGAAACACCGTGCAAAGAGGCGTGTGCCCACCCGCCTTAAACCTGACCGCAGAAGCCTTGACCATCTTCACACAGATCAAAAGTACGCAACCAGGCGTCACGCATTTGTTCACACTGGAGTTGTTCCGATGAACAGAAAGCAAATGTGAGGTGTTTTCTTCAAAGAGGGTTATTCGTCCTCTCTTTGGATTCCAGGTGAGTGGGTTCAAACTGGGGTGACAGCGGCTCACCAGGCACAAAGCCACCGGCTGTCAGCGCTCGATTCTCCTTCCAGAGCTCCACAACAGCGAGAAACAGAATAACAGGCGCCTGTTTACTCAATGCACATTAGTCTCCTGCAGGCAATTCATTTACCTCCAGGACTGCAAAATGATTTATGAACTTCTGCTTAGCATTTCCACAGCACCGAGTCACTGCAAAGAATTAGGGACAATGTGTTTAGTGGAAGTGTCATTTGGAATGTGGCAAAGGAACAAGTCCTGTCCTGGAGAATGTTCTTTCTGCCCGTGCAGCTCGCACTTTGTGCAAGCGCCTGTTTAAAGAGCGGGTATCCGACCCTCTGGTTTCACAGAATGGTGATGGTTTTGGTTTGGTTGTGGAGTCTCCTTCTCTGGAGACGTTCAAACCCGCCTGGACGCGACCCTGTGCGTGTTTGCGGAGCTGCTGGCTGGGGTTCCCCTGTGGCCTGGCAAGTCTGATGTGGACCAGCTCTACCTCATCCCGAGAACCCTGGGTGAGTGTCCCCTCTGCACTGGTCCCAGATGCAGCGTTTCCAGGCCACACCTGGGGTACTGTGTTCAGTTTTGGTCCCGGCTGTACAAAAAAAAGATGCGGAGAGGGTCCAGAGCAGGGACCCAATGATGTGGGGACTGGGAAGCTGCCATAGAAAGAAAGGCTGAGAGAGTTGAGCTTGTTCAGCGTTCATAAAGCTTAGGGGAGACCTCATCACCATGTTCCAGTATTTAAAGGGTGGCTACCAAGAAGATGGAGATTCCCTTTTTACAAATAGTCACATGGAAAAGACGAGGGGTAATGGGTACAAGTTACTCCTGGGGACATTCCAGTTGGACACAAGAGGGAAATTTTTCACAGAATCATTTAGGTTGGAAAAGACCCTCAAGACGATCGAGTCCAACCATAACCCACCCCTGGCACTGCCCCATGTCCTGAGAACCTCATGTCCATCTGTCCAACCCTCCAGGGCTGGTGACTCCAGCACTGCCCTGGGCAGCCTGTTCCAATGCCCCACAGCCCTTTGGGGAAGAATCTTTTCCTAATATCCAACCAGCCAGACACCAGATGCTCCCAGGCCGCTTGAACCAGCCAAAGTTCACCCAAATGCTCAGGCTGGCCGCCCCGGTCTCCCCGGTGAGCGGTACTGTGCGGGAACACACGCAGGCTCACACACAATTCTTGTGAATGTCATCACTAAACCCCAGTAACACGGCACGTCCTGCGCCCTGGGCTGAGAAATCTCTCCTGTAATTGATGAAATTCCTCTGAAAACCCTGCGGAGCAGCAACGACACGGACACCCCCCCGACTGCTCTGCCCAAAGCTCCCAGCAAGACACAGGCCACTCACCCCCGGGGGTGCTTGTCCAGCTCGTGGAGAACCGTGTGGTCGCAATATTCAAAAACCAGGTGCAGCCGCCGCTTCCTCCTGAACACATCCAGCAGGTTCACCAGGTTGGGGTGTTTCAGTTGCTGCAACACACGGCGGATGGACTGGTTAGTTACTGCACGGGCAGTGGGGTAAAGGCAGGGGGGACACGGTGTTTTTGCTCAACACGGGTCTCAGTTCTTTAAGCCAAAATCTTTTACACAAGCACAACACAACGTGAAGAAGCCGCCCAGCTACAGCCCAGCCTGTGGTGGTGTTATTTCGGGAACCACCCGTGGGCAACAAGTGAGTTTGGCTTCAGCGAGTGCCTCTTAGAAAAGGTGCTCACAGACAAAGGATCCGTCACGGTGCCCACAGCTACTCCACCCTTCATCGGAACCACCCAGCCTTTGGCGGCACCACCACGAGAAGCAGCTCCCCCTGGGAAATCACACACACTAAGAGCCCGGAGCTTTGCATTGATGTTTTTCTCTCATCTTCTTTGCAACGTGAGAGCTAAAACCTGCATCAGGCTCCACGCAAAGGCCGGCCAAACAACACCCTTCTGGAAACAGCAGCCATGGGAGGGTTTACACACAGACTCGCTCTGTTTTCATGTATTTCCAGCCTTTCCTATGGAATTGGGATCACACGGAGTGTTTCGAGACTGCACAAGGCCCCGCTCTGCCACCCACCTCCCACCAAAAGCCCTTTGTCTACAAAGCTATTTGCCGTGCAGAATAATAATTCATCAGGCCCTACATTTCTCACTGACGAAACACAATCTCACCGCGTCCTTCACAAACAGTCAGTTGCTGCCTAAGCCAGGAAATACCTCAACAAACAAACAAACAGACAAGCTGTTACTATTTACAGAGGAAAAGCTGAAAAGATGGTCAAGCAGGTCTGCACTTGTTAAAATCAACGTTGTCCGGACAGCTCCTGCCGCCGGGACCTGCGGCGGCGTCGCCTTCGGACCCTGAGGGATGGTGCATTTACCATCTGCATCGCAACTGACTTCTGCAGTGGTTATCTGCCTCTTAAGGTCTTTAATATCATTTAAATCTTAATGCTTTTCCTGCATGGTTTGCTGAAACGATACAGCTACATGTCATCTGTTTGCTTCAGATAGGAGAAAAACTTAGGCTGCCTCTCCCCAAAATCTAACTGAAAAATAAATATTCATTTTTCCTAGATTATGGCTCTTTTAGACTGGCATCCAGGCTTATTTTGCCTCTTTTTGCAGCAGGTAGAGAATCAGGCCTGTGTATTCCTTTGACAGTAACATTTACACCACTTATTTATATATAAATGCTCAATAAAATACAGGCTGATCGCACAACGGAGATCTGAGGAAAGGAAAGAGCAGCAATACCACAACCTGCTGCAATTTTGCACTTAATCGCAAACCTGAAAGCGCCCTGTTTCCCAGCAAGCAAATAAGGTAATTCCACGGAAGGAACACTGGGCACAGCATCGGTGACAGCTACACAAGTACCTGCAAACAACATCACACAGAAATCAGAGACCAAGGGACTACGAATTTGGGGAATGAACTATTAAACACAACGGAACATCTTCCTCTGTGGATTTCTGTGGGGTTTTGTTGGCTCCAAAATCCTAAAGCACTGACTGTCTACACGAGTGCATTGTACCCAGTCTGAACGGCACGATCCTTGTAAAAACAAGTCCATTTGAAGTAGTTATTTTAAAATGTATATATAGCCAACACGCTGTTAATGTGGTTCTTTAATCAGTTTGGTGTGTAAAGCCAAGGAAAAGAGAAAGCTGAAGATGGGGAGATGATGGAGGTGTATAAAACCATGAGCGCCCTGGAGAGAGTTAGAAGGGAGCAACTCTCCCCGTAGCCCAGCTGGGGCACCCTATCCCCTCATCCAGCAACAAGTTTATAACAAACAAAAGGAAACGTTTTTTCAGACAATGCGTTCCTCAAGCTGTGGCACTCGCTGCCTCAGGATACTATGGAGACCAAATGAACACACCGGTTCCAAAAGAGACAGGACACACTCCCAACGGTTCATGCAAAGCAAGAAGCGATGGGTACAACCGGCTCCAGAAACGGGGTGTGTGACAGAAAACCTTACCCCGTCCTCTCCCCATTTCTCCCGGGTTTCTCCTCATCACTAGGAGCACGTTTTGCTGACGTGTTTTACACCAGCTCAACGGTCCCATCTCCGGGCAGTCTCCTGGACACACAGGGGCTGCTGCCCCACACCGAGGGACACGGCGGTGCCACGACGGCGCTGGGTCCATGGGGACAGCGGCTGGATCGGTCCCTGTCTGAGGGGCTCAGTGGTGACTTTGTTCATGCTCCTCCACTCACCCTTTGCAGGGTCTTGCTTCCCCCTGGCACCAATTCTTCTCGATGCGTGATGGCGGTGGAGGATCATCCCTGTCCCAGGGCATGTCTGTCCCTGGTCAGACGGCTCAGACTTTCACTGGCACCGACCTTCTCCTGAGAAGCTGACTCGGGCACTTCACCTGTCCCTGCAGCACCCACAGGATCCCAGAATGTCAGGGGTTGGAAGGGCCCTGGAAAGCTCATCCAGTGCAATCCCCCCATGGAGCAGGAACACCCAGATGAGGTTACACAGGAAGGTGTCCAGGCGGGTTGGAATGTCTGCACAGAAGGAGACTCCACAACCTCCCTGGGCAGCCTGGGCCAGGCTCTGCCACCCTCACCAGGAACAAGTTTCTTCTCAAATTTCAGTGGAACCTCTTGTGTTCCAGTTTGAACCCATTGCCCCTTGTCCTATCATTGGTTGTCACCAGAAGAGCCTGGCTCCATCCTCCTGATACTCACCCTTTCCATATTGATCCCCATGAATGAGTCCCCCCTCAGTCTCCTCTTGTCCAGCTCCAGAGCCCCAGCTCCCTCAGCCTTTCCTCACACGGGAGATGCTCCACTCCCTCCAGCATCTTGGTGGCTGCGCTGGACTCCCCTTCCCCGCTCCCTCACCCATCTTCTCTCTTCCCGCCTCACGACACCCCGTCTCCTCAGGGCTGCCCTCACGCTCCGTCGCCTCCATTCTTCCGCCAGGGCTCCCCGGGCCCCCGGCCGCGGTGCCGGGCTGGCAATGGCCGGGCTGGCAATGGCCGGGCTGGCAATGGCCGGGCTGCAGTGGCCGGGCACAGCCCGCAGTCGCCGCGCAGGGGACTCGGGGGTTCGCGGCGGAGCCCCCCCCGCTCCCCGCTCCCCGCGGTGCCCGCCCGCCCGCCGCCCACCTTGAGCATGCGGATCTCCCGCAGGGCGATCTTCCTGATCACCGGGTCCTCCTCGGACTCCAGGAACTTCTTAATGGCCACCAGCTGGCCGGTGTCCTTGTTGCGGCACTTGAACACGACGCCGTACGAGCCCTCGCCGACCTTGCCCAGCTTCTCGTACCGCTCCATAGCCCCGGCGGGGCGCCCCCGGCCCTGCTCCCGGGGCTCGGAGCTCCGCACCCGCCCGCGGCCCGGCCCGCTCCGCCCTGCGCCGCCTCCGCGCAGCTCCCGGGGGCCGGGGCGGGCCCGGGGGGGTCGGTCTCGGTCTGTGCCGGGGCCGGGGCGGGCCCGCATTGTATCACAGAATCCAGAATGTCAGGGGTTGAAGGGCCCTGGAAAGCTCATCCAGTGCAATCCCCCCATGGAGCAGGAACACCCAGATGAGGTTACACAGGAAGGTGTCCAGGCGGGTTGGAATGTCTGCACAGAAGGAGACTCCACAACCCCCTGGGCAGCCTCATCTCATACTGTTCACAGCCTTAATTACAGAAAAAAGGTACCAGTCTGGCGTACTCTTCAATATAATAATAATCATAATAATCTAGATAACATATGAATACAACAAGTTCATCTGTTTCACTCAGGAACAATTTTGCATGGCAAAATATAGATAGAGCAAACAACAACGAGGAAATTGCGAAGGTGTAAAGAAGAGGGTGGGATGGATCTGCCCAAAGGGCAGAGGTAGGGGAAATCAGAAACTTGCCCATAGATCAAATTTAGAGCTACGTGTCACCGCAAAGTGGGCACTAATTTGTCACCTCTTTTCCCATACATTAGCTAGACAAGGCATCCAAATTATGTATCAGCACAAAACCCAGCAATATAAGCTACTTCACCAAACTAAAGTTTATTCACAACACCGAGATCTTTCTGTTTTCAATAAACTAAGGAATGGAGCAATTGCCTCTCGTGGGGGCGGCCGTGGCAAAGCGTGTTTCGGCGGAGCCCTGAGGGGAGCGGAGCAGATAGAGCAGCACCCGGGACCCCACCAGCAGGGGGTCCCCAGGGAGGGAGGGCGTCCCCATGGGCTGTCCCAGGCCACACGCACCCCTGGGGGTGCCCAGCATTGTGTTCACAGGAGCCCTGGAATGTCCCCCCCCATACAGTTCAACACCTCAAGCATTTGGCACCTGCTGAGCTCCCAGACCCTTTTTTCACCGTTTCCATCTCTTACCTTGTGCACCTGTTTCAGTGGCTCTTCTGTCATCTCCTCAGAGCCCAACGGAGGTGATCACACCTAAAGGCTGATGCTGAGGTTCAACCACAGCGGGAACAATCTCCTGCCAAGGAGGAATAGTTATGTGTATTTATCTACAACAACCGGTGGTCGTGCTGTCCAATGGTGCACCCACAAACCCCCTTTTCTCTGTCCCTCAGCACATCCCTGAAGATCTGGGACTCAGGTGGACCAAGGGCTGGACCACTTGCAGTGCGTGGATGGCCAACGCTTGTACGAACTGCTCCAGACCCTGCTGAGACCCAGCTGAGAGCGTCGAACGCTCCTGTTCTTGCGTTCTTACGATTCTTATTTTCTTCCTTTAGGGTCCACCAGCCACCACGTTACCTGCCAGACAACTCACCGGTGGCTCCGTGGTGGCTCCAGGTGACCGCGCTGGAGCGGAGCGCCGGGAAGCACCAACCTGGAGAGAGGCTGCTGCGGCTGTTCCGATTCCTGTGCCATCCCCAGTCTCCCCCTCCCTCCCGTCTGTCCTCTGCAGATGTCCAGTGGCTCGCAGGCAGCTGGAGGATGGTGAAGCCCAGCCCTGCATCAGGACCTTCCCACCGACTGCCCTAAAACCTGGAGGGCAGCGTAACTCCTTCAGGATAAGGTATCGTTACCAGCAATGGCAGATGTGCCAGGGAGGGTCAGTTGGACGTGAGGAAAAGGTTCTTCACCCAGAGGTGCTGGACACTGAACAGGCTCCCCAGGGAGGTGTCACAGCCCCAAGACCATTCAAGGAGAGACTGGACAACGTCCCCAGACACACGGTGTGACCTGTGGGGTGTCCTGTGCCGGGACAGGGGTTGGACTCCATGATCCTTGTGGGTTCCTCCAACTCAGGACATTCTGTGATTCTAAGTCCACCACACCAGATCTCGGTATCAAACAAAGCAGAGTTTATTTGGCATAGACCGAACTGAACTGCAACAGAAACTCCCATACAACAAAGCCCAGTTACACAGACCGAACGAGTGCAGTTAGAGCCTCGGTTACAATCTAAGGACTAAACAAGGCAAAACGTCCATTTCAGAAGGTCTCCCAGTCTCGTCCTTTGGAGACGCAGCGGCTCACGGACGCGTTGTACCCTTCGTCTTCTCAAGAGATGTCAGCACAAGCACAGCTGTACTTTTCAGTTACAATGAATGTGGTGAGGAAATCAAGAGAGACTCATCTACAGGCTGCTTTTCAAACGCCGTTTGCACTTCAAAGAGCACTGGGAGCCTGTTTCAAGGCTTTCAAGTTGAATACCTTGAGCATCAAATAACATTTTGATATCTGCCAAAAGAGTAACGAGGGGGTGAGCAAGCTTTTGCTGTATAAGCCCCCAAACCACACACTAGGCTTTCTCAACCCAGGTTGAAATGTCACAAAAACATACAGAGACCCAGATAATACCAGACTAACTTAAAGGGTTTAACAAATACAAGTTACACGAGTCAGAGTCACCGGGACAAGAGTAACGCGGGAGGTTTGACACCAGCAAACAGGATCTTGCAGGTTATGTCCAAAATGCCACTGTATAAAACCAGAGCGGACAAAGCATTTCAGAACATGCAGTTAGAAATGCTGCGACCGCCCAAAACGGAGGTTCGATTAAACGAGGCCTTTCCTAGATTAATTTTTCATGATTCAGCAAATCACCAGTCATTCATGTCACCCAAAGAAAGATACTTTCAGTTCATTATTTTGCATGAAGTGGCACGACCTAATAGTTATTTACTCCAGTTATTCCCCATAAATATTCATATTTACAGGTTTCTCTAGACTTTTTAGAGATCTTTTAAGTGTTGTAGAGACGGTGCCAAGATGCCCTTCTGCAGTGAATGGGGTCAGTGGAGTGAAAGCGTTTGCTCTGCATCTACACCCGGTGCTTCACTTTGTCTTCAAGTGTTTGTAGATGTGGAGTTACACCATTGGAAGGTTAATCACCAATTACTGTTATCTACGGAGAAGGAATTTCAGTACTAGAGAACACGAATTCTTTAAAACGCAATAATTACACGTTTGGCTTTTAGTATCGCTGATCCAATTACAGCTGGCCACTTAAAATACTTCCAATACATTGTTTGCGGACTGGTTTTTATCTGTACACTCACTATTTCTAAAACTCTGACACAGCTTCAGAACTGAAAAGCTCGATTCAAACATCAAGTCAACACGAAGAATTAGTTTGGAATGACAATGCCAAGTGGCTAAGATGCTAAATGGCACGCGGGTCTATTTTCCCTTCCGGACCGCCCGAACGACGCAGGACTCGGGTGTACCCTGTAACAAAAGCCGCTACCGAGCCGCCGCGTGCGCCGAGTTCATTCCCTCGCTGTTAAATTATGAATGGCCTGATGCCCCAAGCAGACGACCCGGCGCCTCGCTCCTCGGGTTGCCACTTCAGATGAAGCCGCTGTAACGCACTTACCTTTAATGCTTTATTAATAATGACGCGCAAAGCTTCTAAACTGTCCTTCCCGGGGCAGCGGATCGTGGAAATTCACTTCCAGCCCCTCAATTCCAACGTATATGAGGCGCCTGCGGACGGTGTTTACTCACATCAAAGCGAGCAGGGTAAGGTGAGGTAGTAAAACCAGATGCGGTCCTGCGGTCAGTCTGTATTTCTATTAATGGTACCTCAAGAAGTTTAACGAATGAGGAAGACAAAAGGAAGCGAGGTGACTCTTTAATGGAGATATAGGATGAGAAAGTAAAATGCAGGTGACAAAATAGAGAAAGGGAGGAAAGTGATGGAAAGCTTTAATATAAAATACTGGTTCTTATCATATTTATTTATACTACACAGCTGGGGAAATAACCATTTCCAAACAAAAAAGCTCGTCAGCTCCGTTACGGCTTTAGGTCCCCTCTGCAATAGTATAAATAAACTATACGTCATGGGCAGTCTGATACATGATACTTTCATTCATTAAGGATGACGAGCAGGTACAATCTCCATTTCACATCACACGGCTTATCCCTAATTTATGAAAATAAAGCATATCTATTTGTACATTTTATATATATATATATAAATATATATATATATATATAAAATACACGCTGCCGGTCAACTTAACACACACGCACACACGTCTATTGTACACACCCACCCGGTAGCAACACGCCTGATATCAATATTCTATTTTGTGTCCACGCACCCTACGTCTGGTAGTAAAGAAGAAAATCCCTTTGATGGCAATTCTGCAGGCAAAACCAAATCCATACAAAATACTTTGTCGTACAAAACTGCATTTTTCCGAGATGGACCAACACGGTAACGCAGCCCTCAATAACGCACTACAGCTCTACCAGGAAAGAGAATAATCCAATCTTTATACAATTGTAAATAAAAAATAATTGTAAGCTGCTCTGCAACCTTCCTTTGCTAAAAGTTAGATACATTACACCATTCTAGCAGCAGATTAATAAATAAGGATTAAATAGTCTATTATACAAAGCCATCCTGAATGGCGGATTTAAAACCAAAAAGCTCTGCAGATCCTTTCGCTTCCTACACAAATCCTTTTTATTAAGACTCAGTATAAAACAGGGATGGCCAGCACTATATCTACAGGATCTAAGGAAAATCCAAGGGGAGTAAAATATTTAACAGTTTATGGCACCTTTACTGCATAACGTTTGTTTTTAAAGGCTCTGTTTCCCTATAACTACTGAGTAAAGGGCTATTTACCTCATAGCTTTTATTAAGCAAACTCGATATATCCAACCACACAGTGGCAAGAGACAGAACCAGCTGTTCCCAGCTGCAAAAATGTATTGATTTCCAGCCCAAGCAAGCCCAGCGAGCTGTGCAGAACACACACAGCAAGTCCCAGTCTGCGCCGAGTTTCCCAACGCTCCTTTGTTCCTCGTGTGGCAAATTCACGCCGGCGTTTGCGTTCGGTTACCGTCGCTTAGTAACTGTTCTCGTGTCCAGCCAGGATGTAGAGGTTGCTGTGCGCCGTGGGGTTTTCGGTCGGCCTGCTCTCCAGCACCACCACCCTGCACGCAAACACGAACGTTAGGGACAACGCACAGCACGTGCTTTAACTACCCAGGAGGAACAAACCCGCTGCTCACAGGTTTCTACAGATTGGAGGATATGGGTTCTCCTAGGTATTTGGGGTATTTTCTTTAAATTAGCGAGCTGGTTTTTCAGTGTCGCTTCTGGTAAAAACACTAAAGAGGAATATAGAAGGAATAGAAACTAGGAGGAGCTTCTTGAACCAGAATCTGCCCCTCTCGACGTGCGCAATGTGTTACAAACCCTTTCCGAACCGTTGTATCCTCCTCCTTGAGATGAGCTACGTTGGGAAGGCACCTCAGAGCCGGCGTTGTGAGGAGACACGACCCTCCCGCCACCTGCGGCCCAAAGATGTCGATACCTCCTCCGTCTCGCAATAGGAATCAGCCACTGATCTAAACAGCTCTCCTCACTTCTAAGTATTTATCAGTCATTGGGTTCTTTCAGCCTTTGTCCTGCTGGACTGTGGTCCCGGAGGCTCCTCTGGAAAACCCTTTTGCCCCCCATCCTGACCATTGTCTTCTACACGTCTGTCCGTGCTCAACCTCCAGTCACCTCAGAACTGGAATCTCCTCGCACTTTATATCTCGATATGTTTCTGTTCACATTTCCATCCCTGCACTGGAAAGCGGTGGAGGGTACAGGAGCTCTCAGTAATAATTTTGGCTGCGGATGCAATCGCTAATTAAATTTTTGGCTGCTGCAGGTGGAATCGGTGTTACTGCCTCCCCCAGACGGACCCTGTGCTGGGCTGGAACCCAGGTCCAGCTGGGAAGCTGGTTTAAATCAAATCAAAGGTTTATGTTTCATAGAATGTCCTGAGTTGGAAGGACCCACCAGGATCACCGAGTCCAACTCCTGTCCCTGCACAGGACAAGGTCACACCGTGTGCTCCCCGAGGTCATTACCTGTCTGATCCCAATAAGCGGAAAACCCTGGTTTCATCTGATATCTCTTGGGTAACCTGGAGAAAAACAGAGACATTAAGGTCCATTTCAGTGGCAAAATGAAACATATCGGTCTGAGTCAGAAAAAAGGTCAGTCTCTTAAGAAATTCACATATAATTCAGTGCAAATTACAGGGCTGAATCAGATCAGTTGACGCTGAGCGAAGAAGTGCTTTAAATTTCCTAAAGCACAATTTATTTTAGATAATTTTTGTATTGTATTGTTATTAGTGCAGATGAGTTGTTGGCACAGATGGAGTATGTCGATCAAATCAACACAGACTGCCCGGCTTTCCCTGCATTTTCAGAGGATGCGTCAAAATGAGAGTGTTCCTTTTGAAATAAACGCCACTTTAGCAGCCAAAGGGTCAAACAGTAAAAAGGGAGCAGGAAGAAATGAAAGCTGGAGAGACGGGGAGCTCACTTACTTCATCTGACTTGAAGCTTTTGCCCTGCATGCCGTGTTTCCAGAAGGCCAGCACGCTGTCTTGAAGGCACACTGCGAAGGGAAAGCACAGTCAGAGCCAGCACGGCTCATCCCAAACCCGACCTCTCAGCAGCGCTGACACCGGGAAGCACGTGGAGAATGGACACGGTGAGACCTGACTCCCGGCAGAACCACCAAACTGCAAAGGCAGCGCAGAGTAACTGCGCTGAACTATTGGATGGGCGAGTTTTTAAAGCGCGGTCCAACAGGCGCCGCTCGGACACTCTTTGTTCGCCAAGACACGACAGGGATCTCGCTCTTTGCCCTTTTCTCCTTTTGCTTCTATTCTCTGGATCTTTCTTTTTGTGATGATTCTGGAATTCTAAGGATTCTGCATTTGCGCTGCCAACCAAAACACCGTGGGTTGCTGGAAATTACAGATCACTTGAGTTATTACATTTACGTCAAAATAGACACGAGTGTCAAAAATGGGACGAGTCTTCCATTCAGGGCCAGAGAGAGAACACAGAAAGGTACCAGCTCTAAACAATTTAATTACCAGGCTGCTGAAATTAATGGATGAGGAGCCTGGTGTTCGTTAAGCAGCTCCACTGCACTCTCCGTAATCAGAAAACAGGGAGTTGTTTAATACCCTGAATTCCCAAGAGACCACTCGGAGTGTAAAGAACCGCTCACGTTATCCTGCGTCAGCCAGTGAGTGCAAGACTTTGGGTGAAATGCTAATATTTAAAGCAAAACGCGATGGCCGAGTCATGTCACGCATGTGTCAGCAGGAGATATCGTACAATATGAGTATGTACTGTACATACGTTCCCCTGTGCTCTGCATTGGGGAGGCCACACCTGGAGTGTTGTGTTCAGTTCTGGGCCCCTCAGCTCAGGAAAGAGATTGAAGTGCTGGAGCGGGTCCAGAGAAGAGCAACAAGACTGGGGAAGGGACTGGAACACAAGCCCTATGGGGAGAGGCTGAGGGAGCTGGGCTTGTTTAGTCTGGAGAAGAGGAGGCTTAGAGCTGAGCTCAGCACTCTCTAGAACTACCTGAAGGGCAGTTCTAGCCAGGTGGGGATTGGGCTCTTCTCCCAGGCATCAGCAATAGGACAAGGGGCCATGGGCTTCAACTCTGCCAGGGGAAATTGAGGCTGGATGTTAGAAAGCAATTCTGTGCAGAGAGAGTGGTCAGGATTGGAATGGCTGCCCAGGGAGGTGCTGGACTCACCGGCCCTGGAGGGTTTGAAACTGAGATTGGCCATGGCACTTAGTGCCATGATCTAGTAAACGGACTGGAGTTGGACCAAGGGCTGGACTGGATGATCTCTGAGGGCTTTTCCAACCCAGTCCATTCTGTGATTCTGTGATACAGCAGTTAAGTAAAACATGTCAGAATTTAGGGAAGAATCGCAGCCTTGATTTAAAATATCTTCCTTCAGGATGGGCCTGATGAGTCTAAACAGAGATGCTGTATAAAAGAACACGCGCTGCTTTACCAGCTGCTGGTAAAACACAAAATCCCTATGTTGAGAGGTTTCTTCTAAAGAGAAAACGCCCAAGGAAGCCAGAAATGCAAGTTGTACAGAACTGATTGTGTCTTCACTGATTTTGATTCAGTTCCTGAGATATGGAATTATTTAACTCACATTAATTACACATGTTGGAGAGCTTATCGCAGCACAAATACTTCACAATTAGGATTCAAGTTTTAGAAGCACGGCCGCTGTCCTCTAGTAGCCTGAAGACAGCAGCCTGTCCTCCAAGAATCAGATTCAAATGCTATTACCCTGTTAAAAATGCACGTGCTATCACTTGAAATAACATCTTAGCTTTGAGAAGACTAACACAAATTTATCTATTACTACAGCAAGTAGTAACAGAAAGGTTTTTCTCAGTGCTGTGGAAATGACAAGAGACTAATCAGGCTTTTTTTTCACCCAAATCGTGATGTATCTTATAGAACAGAAATGACGGCGGATGGAAACGTGCGGATTGGCCACACTACCTGACGTCCTTCAGCGCACCAGTGACCAAAACGCAGCTCACAGTGTCCTGACACAGGCAGTTTGTGGTGTCAGGCGCCACTGGGTGCGTTAGATTATTAAAGACCCCTCAATGCTCATCCCTCTGAGTTTCAGTCCTTAAGAGGGAAGCAAATCACTTACCCACTGACTCAATGCAGAAATCAAAGCTCAGCTCGGAGGCCAATTTCTTGCTCGACTTCAGTTTCCCTTGCAAATTCACAATTTTCACAAATTCTCAAGAAAAATGGAAAAACAAGTATTACAACCCAGTGCCGAAAAGGATTCCTGATGGCTCAAAGTGTGAAATATTCAGTTCGTCTTTTGGATACAAAAAAAATGCCCAACCCAACATCTACGGCATCTGCATAAAATGAATCCGTGAACATCTTTCTATCAAAATACAGAAAACCCTCTCATGCACTTTGTATGTTTTGAGGCCCTGCCGCCAGCCGTCCTGCAAATAACAAAGTGCAGAGACGTGAATGCAACGTAAAGGTTGGAAATTAAGGCAGACGAAGCTGTTGCAAAATTCCCATTGAGGTATTAACCTCTGACGCTTATGAGTCGTGGTCGTAATGACTGTGCATGATGCAGTGTGAGTTATTTGCCCCGTTAGCACACGCAAATGTCACTTTTTGCAAGTGAAAGCTTCTGATTGGTGTTTGAATTCTGCTCTGTGCGCTGCGTTACATTTTGTTTTGAAAAGAAACCATTTCCCATCCGAAGGGGGAAATTGGAATCACAAGAGCCAAATGAAAACCCGTTTATCCGAACCGCATCTTTTCAGAAGCATTACAGCACAAGTTAGTAACAAAGGGAGGAAAATTAACCTGTGGCGGAGTTAAAATCACCGACTATGGCAAAACACAAGGTGTATTAAGTTATTCAACAGAGATGTGGCACTTACTGTCCAGACAGACGAGGACAGTGTCCCTTTCCAGCTGCGTGACGTGAATGGCGTCTAACTGCTGATTGCCTTGGGAAAAACAAATCACATTGGTTTATATCACATCACGGGACTGATCTCAGCCTCCCCTCAGCCCCTCACCAATCTCTTCAACTCTTTCATTATGCCACAATATTTCAAAGCTTTTTTCAGGCTATATGGCCCCAGAATGTTCTAAGGGGAGCCCAGGGCCTAAGGACAAGCCCATCAGTTCCAAGCCTGTATTTAACACGGAAGCACTACTGTTTATTGGCAGAAAATACATTTTATGTTACAGTTCAGCACATGAAGAGGCATGATAATGAACAAAAGGAATCATCAAGCAATCTTTGTTCCTAAAAAAATGCTCTTTCCCCATAAACCCATATCTGGAAAGATTATTGTGCTGATATTAAGCTAGCTTTTATTGAATAAGTTCTTGGTACAGCTGTTGAAAAGCAGTGTCTAAATGTAAAAAAATATATGTGACAAAGCCAGCAGAGAAAAGCATCTGCAAAATATCAATAAATTTTTGCAGATAAAAGCAAATCTGCTTATGAATGGAAGGTGACAAACCTCCCCAAGGGCTGCAGGACAGACAAGAATGTATTTATGTGAGTTTTAACACAGCAAGGAAGGGGAAAGAGGAGTAACTCTGACCCCGTGAAAAAGTATTAAACCTTAAACGAGAACCCAAACAGCAGGGTGTCTATGAGTAACAAAGGGCATTTATGAAATACGGTGTCTAAAAATGACGGCTTTTAAGAAAGACAGTTTGGCAGGTCATCAGAAGAAGAATCTGGAATCAGCTTCAAGGTGCTTTAGGCTGAGAAGCTGCATCACTTTGCCCGGTCTAAAGGTTTCAAGCGGCTCTGAGGAGGGGACAGCAATGTCACGAGACAAAGACCACAAAATGAACCAGCACTCCTGGACCTGGGGGTCCTGGGGACAGCAGGGTGACCATGAGCCAGCACTGGGCCCTTGTGGCCAGGAAGCCAATGGTACCTGGGGTGGGTTAGAAGGGGGTGGTCAGTAGGTCAGAGAGGTTCTCCTGCCCCTCTGCTCTGCCCTGGGGAGACCACACCTGGAATATTGTGTCCAGTTGTGGCCCCTCAGTTCCAGCAGGACAGGGAACTGCTGGAGAGAGTCCAGCGCAGCCACCAAGATGCTGGAGGGAGTGGAGCATCTCCCGTGTGAGGAAAGGCTGAGGGAGCTGGGGCTCTGGAGCTGGACAAGAGGAGACTGAGGGGGGACTCATTCATGGGGATCAGTATGGAAAGGGGGAGTGTCAGGAGGATGGAGCCAGGCTCTTCTGGTGACAACCAGTGACAGGACAAGGGGCAATGGGTTCAAACTGGTACAGAAGAGGTTCCACTTAAATCTGAGAAGAAACTTGTTCCTGGTGAGGGTGGCAGAGCCTGGCCCAGGCTGCCCAGGGGGTTGT
Source organism: Columba livia (assembly GCF_036013475.1). Classification (NCBI taxonomy): domain Eukaryota; kingdom Metazoa; phylum Chordata; class Aves; order Columbiformes; family Columbidae; genus Columba; species Columba livia. Next base: position 2,647,113 of record NC_088606.1, read on the forward strand.
GGAGTCTCCTTCTGTGCAGACATTCCAACCCGCCTGGACACCTTCCTGTGTAACCTCATCTGGGTGTTCCTGCTCCATGGGGGGATTGCACTGCATGAGCTTTCCAGGGCCCTTCCAACCCCTGACATTCTGGGATCCTGTGATTCCTACCTGCCCCGATTTCTGTGAACCACGAGGAAGCCGAGTTCAGGTTGATTGTCTCAAACTGGACGACGTGATTGGGTTCCGTGCCCTTGCTGATGGCGACGCAGACCATGGGGTACTCCTGCTCTGGGATCACCAGCATCTCAAACACATTCAGCGGGCTTGGCAGCGGGAAATCAAAGTGCTGCAAAAAGCCACAATGAGGCATTCATCAAGTATATTTTTACCTCGGCAATGAAAAAGCCTAAAATCACACACGTAAAGTTTTAATATAAAAGATATTGAAGAGTTTTTCACTAAGTGCTTTTTTAAGACAGCACGAGCAGCGTAATGTACAGAGGTATTTATGCATTACTTGGATATTGCCAGTGCTGGGCTGGATCCAGCACTTGACCGACTTTAGTCACAAGATTTTCTTAGTCAAAATCTAGTTCAAGTGCTCAGAACCCACAAATGGGACTAGACTGGCATGTACTTTCCATTACAGATTTTTGAAAGGTTATTTCAACAACCGTATGACGATTAAATGTTCTGAAGTAAAACGAAATACTTACCTTTATTAACATGAATTTCTGCATTGGCTCATACCACTGTAGTAGAACAATTCCAGACTGCAATGCGCCACACAGGTATTTATGTCCCGTGTATGGATTTCGTACTATATAAAATACATTAAAAAATGAACAAACAACAACAAATTTTAAGTGCAGGAAGTTCAATGCATATTTGAAAAAAAAAAAAGACCTCAAACTGCAGCTATCTTTACAAATAATTTAAGAAATAGTACCAGTTTCACACTGATAATTGCCTTCTGGCTTGCCATTCAAGTGATTAATATTGTGCTACATTCCAGACAAATTAAATTATAATTAATAACCACCAGCATTTTTTGAAGCCACACGCTGAGTGGCCAGAAAAGCCATAAGACCCTCCTGGGGCTGCGTGGGAGGGAAAGGGCCAGGTCACGTTAAATTAAATGAAATGAAATTCCCAAGCACTGAGTCACAGAATCCCAGAATGTCAGGGACTGGAAGGGCCCTGGAAAGCTCATGCAGTGCAATCCCCCCATGGAGCAGGAACACCCAGATGAGGTTACACAGGAAGGTGTCCAGGCGGGTTGGAATGTCTGCACAGAAGGAGACTCCACAACCCCCTGGGCAGCCTGGGCCAGGCTCTGCCACCCTCACCCCGAACAAGTTTCTCCTCATCTTTAAGTGGAACGTCCTGTGTTCCAGTTTGCACCCATTGCCCCTTGTCCTGTCACTGGTTGTCACCAGAAGAGCCTGGCTCCATCCTCCTGACACTCCCCCTTTCCATATTGATCCCCATGAATGCGTCCCCCCTCAGTCTCCTCTTGTCCAGCTCCAGAGCCCCAGCTCCCTCAGCCTTTCCTCACACGGGAGATGCTCCACTCCCTCCAGCATCTTGGTGGCTGCGCTGGACTCTCTCCAGCAGTTCCCTGTCCTGCTGGAACTGAGGGGCCACAACTGGACACAATATTCCAGGTGTGGTCTCCCCAGGGCAGAGCAGAGGGGCAGGAGAACCTCTCTGACCTACTGACCACCCCCTTCTAACCCACCCCAGGTACCATTGGCTTCCTGGCCACAAGGGCCCAGTGCTGGCTCATGGTCACCCTGCTGTCCCCAGGACCCCCAGGTCCCTTTCCCCTACGCTGCTCTCTAATAGGTCATTCCCCAACTTACACTGGAACCTGGGGTTGTTCCTGCCCAGATTCAAGACTCTACACTTTCCCTTCTTATATTTCATGAAGATGCCTCAGAACTCGTTGTGAGCTTGGACAGCTAATACAAGAATATGATGAAGGGTTTGGGGTTTGTTCATTTTCAACTCGGTTGGACCGACGCCTGACTTTAGGAATAATTTGTAAATCTGCCCAATGAAGACACGTCATATGAGATGAATAGGACATCTGAGTTTGTGGCCAGGTGTTTCATACTCTGCTTAACCACCTTTAAGAGTAGGAAGTCCCCATTTCACCCAGCACCTGGGCCGGTTTTCAAAAGGAGAAATATTCTGCAGAAAACCCAAACCGTTCTGCAAGACATTGAAGCCAAAGACAAATCTGTAACTTCGCAACCTTTAACTCTCTCTGGGCGCTTCCAACTCGAGCGATGCTTTCGTTCCTCCCCACGCTGACACAATTACTGTTCATGCCCACCTTCTTCTTAGTGGAAAATACTCTTTCAAGCCACGTGCCGCTTCAGCACAGCATTAAGAAATAAGGCAGTCACTCTGTTTACTGAACAACGAGCTAACTGTCAGTTTATTAAGAAGAAATTAATGACAAAGGCCAGGAAAAAAGTGACAAAACCAAACGCCTGCTCACCTATACAGCATTTGTGGCATCCTTTTGTGTCGGGGATCTTTGTGGTTAAGGCAAACTTCCTGCAATAACAATTATTAAAAAGAGCATCAACAAGAGATACCAAAGGCCCTTCATGCTGCCAGTTCAACAGCACAGAAGTTTCCACTTGTTAATAATTGTCCGTAAGTAAAAGATTTGTACCTTGGTAATATTTTGTCAGGAAACCTGTGGGTTTGGATGTGAGCAGCTAATCCTGTTTTTTTGGCTTGTTCGAACAAAGCTATTAAATTATGGGAGTAGAGCTGGAACGTTTTCCCTGTACGAGAGAAAAGCACAATTGGTATCGCACCCACGGCCCCGGCAGAGCGCACATCTCAGAAAAACACATATACGGCAATTTACCTTCTAGAAGAACGGAGCACGTGCGCCGGGTGATCCGAGTGCGGTGATGAGGGAAAAGAAAACAACACAACCAAAATAATGCATATAAAGACATGGCATTCAACCCAACGTTCATTTCAGCAACACTGACGCAGCTCTGAAAGTCAGTTTTATGTCAACTTTTGTAGAGCGCTGCAATTATACAACAACAGATTATATCAGGGCGCCTTATTTATCTGTAAGTTGATTAGTAGTGTTTTACAGCCACCTCGTTCTCCTTTAACTTGAGGCTGGATTTATTTTCTGAGCCTGGTTCATCCCAAAGATGCAACGATACACTGAGCGATCAAACACCGCAGCTACGTTTTAATAACGCACTTAAGTTAATCCTCTCCTCATCTCATTCTGCTGCCTGAAAACTCGACTTACTCCGATTCTCTTAGCTCAGCTATTCCAAACTCATTCAAATTAATACATAAACAAAATGCAGACGCTGCAGACAACCGGCTCCACTACTTGTAAACAGCCAGTTTTATCCAGGTCTTTCACATTAAAACACTCCTGAAGCAAATCTTCCTATATAAACACAAGAAACAATGCACAGTTTGCTATTCAGTACAATTTATATGACTTTATTAGTTTTTCCTCTATTTATACATACCTGACAAGGACATTAAGGTGTTATTGATGACATACAGCCAGGTGCACTTGCGGGGGAATAACTGAAGACAGAAAATACTTCTGTTAATAGAACCACGCAGGAATTTTTAATTCCTTTAGTTCACCCTTTGCACCCTTTTCTCTGTCTGAAATAGTTTTCTTCCCTTCCCTCTTCTACCTATAGAACTTTGAAGCTTTAATTTCTCTTTATTTCCTAATTAGCAAAGAGGGACAACTGGCAAGACTGAAGTAGCGTATAGAGAAAGATGCAGCTCGCTCAGGAACGCCAGCCAGAAAGTGGAAGATAATATTATTTCAGAAAGCTACTAAACCCCATAAAAGCCAGAAGAGGTGGGAAAAAGGCATCAGTGTTTTCTGAGCAACCTGAATGACCAAAACCGCTGTATTTTGTGGGCGTTACCTGCCTGGCTTTGGAACCAGACGGTTCACGGAAGGTGCTGGGACTTGTTTTTGTGTCAGAGGGAAGAAGTGACTCTGGGTTCGGGAGCATTTGAAAGTCAAGAAGAACCTCTTGAAAACTCCAGAGAATTTTGCTACAAGTGATGGCAAATGACAGCATTGAGGAGGCTCAGCAACGGAAGGAATGAAGCCAAGAGAACAAGGGTAAGGGTTTTGTTAAAATAACACAAAACCACAAAAAGAGATCACAGTATCACAGTATCACAGTATGTTTGGGATTGGAAGGGCCCTGGAAAGCTCACCCAGTGCAATCCCCCCATGGAGCAGGAACACCCAGATGAGGTTACACAGGAAGGTGTCCAGGCGGGTTGGAATGTCTGCACAGAAGGAGACTCCACAACCCCCTGGGCAGCCTGGGCCAGGCTCTGCCACCCTCACTGGGAAGAACTCTCTTCTCAAATTTAAGTGGAACCTCTTGTGTTCCAGTTTGAACCCATTGCCCCTTGTCCTGTCATTGGTTGTCACCAGAAGAGCCTGGCTCCATCCTCATGACACTCCCCCTTTCCATATTGATCCCCAGGAATGAGTCCCCCCTCAGTCTCCTCTTGTCCAGCTCCAGAGCCCCAGCTCCCTCAGCCTTTCCTCACACGGGAGATGCTCCACTCCCTTCAGCATCTTGGTGGCTGCGCTGGACTCTCTCCAGCAGTTCCCTGTCCTGCTGGAACTGAGGGGCCACAACTGGACACAATATTCCAGGTGTGGTCTCCCCAGGGCAGAGCAGAGGGGCAGGAGAACCTCTCTGACCTACTGACCACCCCCTTCTAACCCACCCCAGGTACCATTGGCCTTCCTGGCCACAAGGGCCCAGTGCTGGCTCATGGTCATCCTGCTGTCCCCAGGACCCCCAGGTCCCTTTCCCCTACACTGCTCTCTAATATGTAATTTCCCAACCTATACTGGAACTTGGGGTTGTTCCTGCCCAGATGCAGGACTCTACACTTTCCCTTGTTAAACTTCATCAGGTTATTCCCCGCCCAACTCTCCAGCCTGTCCAGGTCTCTGGATGGCAGCACAGCCTCTGGCGTGTCAGCCACTCCTCCCAGCTTGGTGTCATCAGCAAACTTGCTGATAGTGCACTCTATTCCCTCGTCCAAATCGTTAATGAATATATTGAATAATATTGCCCCAGTACTGCCCCCTGAGGCACTGCACTAGATACTGGCCTCCAACTGGACTCCGCACCATTGACTACCACTCTCTGGCTTCTCTCCTTAAGCCAGTTTGCAACCCACCTCACTAGTCTATTGTCTAGACCACACCTCCTCAACTGAGCTGTGAGGATGCTGTGGGAGACTGTGTCAAAGAATAAGGCTAAACTTATTGACTCGTATTCATAGGTAAGGTACTCCCTCAAGAAAAGGATTTCCAAAAAAGAATTGGAAGGATTAAGCTGCTTCTGAAGGAGAATATCGACAAAAGACAGCAAAGGGAAGCTGTTGCAAAACACAGCAAAGATGTTTGAATCAAAGCTCTACATAAGAATGATTTTATTGCTTCATGCAAACGTCTTTATTGTTTCCAACAGTCACCATAAAGTGACACAATTTCTCCCAAAAATGGAAAAAACAATGATGTATATGATACTGCCCCTAATGCTCTGCCAGGCACCGAGTTCTTCAGCTCAGAAACCTGCTGAATCACATACGGGCTTGATGCATTTAACCAGCTTTAATGGATTTCTCCTCCCTAAATTTGCCTCCCCTCTGAACTCAGGTGACTCCAAGCGTTTGCAACTCCCCTTAGCAAAAATCCCCCTGTTTACTTCTAATTTGGCTCCCACAAGCTTCGTTCAATGGCTCCACTGGAAGAGAAGGGAATATTTGTTCCCTATGATGCCTCTCCAATATTTCTTATTTCCCCCCATGCCCTAAGTGTCACAACCATGTAATACAGAAAACTGAAACAAGGACACAATGCTAAGGGTGAAGAGGGAATCGCTAAATAAGCCCCAAGGAAGAAACAGAAGCAAGGTGAAGATGTAAAAGAAATTATTAAGGCAAGTCGATAAAGGTGATAGTGGGAAAACAAAGGGCTCAGCCCAGGGAGAAAGGCTACAATATTAACACAGTTAATAGCACTGGGAGGGAAACTTGTGCCAAAAGCAGGAAAAGAAAATATTACACACTATTTCAACTCGATCTGCTCATGTCAGCAGGTCCCAGTGAAGTTTACTTTATGGTACTTAAGAACTGGCTCCAAGCCCAAGGTCTCGGTAATGATTATCTTCAAGGACGGACAAGGACCTCAAGAAGGACAAACACAGCACCTGTGCCAAATAAAAAGGGCGGTGGGAACTGCAAAATCCTCTGGATATCCAGAGCAGCACAGGAACAAGCCACGTACTTTTTAATGGCCAAGAGATACCAAGAGCAGCTGTTGCAGATGTGTGCAGAACAGGCTGCATTGAACATCTGAATGTCCTTCTTTAACAGAATAACTGCGCGCGGTGAAACATTAACAGGTGAAACATGTGAAGGACCTTGTCCTGTGCGCCGTTTCCATGAGCAAAAGAAGAAAATGTGCGGTAGTAGAAATTGCAGAAAGAAAACACACAACTGGCTGGACATAAAACCAGAGTATCTATCAGCAATCGGATGTTTAATAGAAGGAAAAAGCAGCTTGTAGAAATATAGTGTCTTCCGTGGGTCTGGTTCAGTGTTTTCACTGAAAAACTAACAAAGAAATTGGGAGATACCGACCTTGGAGAGACAGCAAGGACTGCGGGAGATGTGATCAGAATCCTAAGTGGAAGAAACAGCTTAAAATGCCCATTTGGCGGGAAGAAATCATGAAATAAATCAAAGCAAAGAAGGAAACAAGGGGTATGGCAGAAGCACAGTCATAAAGCCTCTGGGGTTTGTGGTGGTGACCTCTCCAAAGTGAGGATGCTCTCAAAGAAAAGGAAACGAATGTCTTAATTAGACACTGGCAAGTTCTCTCTGCCACCACTGGGACACCTGACCTTTCAATAGGATGGAAAAGCACATGAGAAAAGTCCTGAGAAGACTGTCACATAAAATAATTTAGGACGACGTACAAGGAAAGAGACTTGTCTGACTAACGGAGCAAAGAGAAAATCGTGGTAAGAAACCTTCAGGTATAAATCACATTATCAGCATCTGCCAACACGTCCCTCCCAAGAACGTTCTGTTACTCCTGACTCTAAAAAGCAAATTTAACACCACCACGACAGCACGAAGCGCTTTGGGAAGGGCCAGAGAGCCCAAGAAAACAGAAATAAATGCACATGTGTTTATTGGTGGTAACAATTCCAGCTAAATTAAATAGCCAAGGGCTTCGGTAGCATCCCGTGAAGAAGCAAAATGCCATCTAGTGGAGATCAAATGGAGATGGAAAGGGCAGGTAACCAGCTGTCCCCAAGAGAGATGATTTAGTTGACAACTCCTTTGAAAGCAACGTTAAATAAGCAGCAACAAAAAATGCAGGTGGGCAGGGGAACTATTAATTTTAGGACTTCCACTGGTGGCTTTGATGTGAATCAGTTGATGCCGCCAGCCTGGTGTCCCATCTACCCCCTCTAATATCAAACTTTCTTGCTTCATAGTCTCTCCAAATCTATTCTGCGTATTCAATATAGCAAAAAATCACCTGTTCCATTGTTGCTTCGTGAAGTTCATTCAGATTCAAAGTATAGATACCTTCTTCAGTGCCAAAGATAATGTACTGGTCTAAAAACATAAGAGAAATTTGATTATTTCACAAGCCCACTACCACGCTGGCAACAGGCGGGTTTAAAATACAAACCAAAAAGAGCTTTACCTTTAGTATCGGGATGTATCCACGATGTTGCACAATTAATCTTCAAAGGACAACCGTCAAAGACTTTGGAAAAACACGCTCCCATCTGAAAAACACCACGACTGAAACCTGAAACAAGCTTGCAGCAGAAAGCGTTTATCTTTGTACACTTGTCACACATAAATTACGTATGCCTTGATATTTGTATCTCCCCCAAAAGCTACAACGCGGCCTCGCAAACCTTTTCATAGACTTCATGTACATCAAGAAACGCAAAGAGATATTGAAATGATATAATTTTGAGTAGCTACTGCGTAGGAAAAATACCGAGTGGTTATATAAATGGTACATGAAGGGAAAACAGGCAGAAATGTTGAAGAAATAACAGCCACTCCCCTTTCTCTTTATAAAGCGGAGATCACAGCCCACAGAGCCAGTGAGGGGCTGACAGCCACTGAATGCTGAAAGGAAGTTTTTAAGCAAAGGAAACAACTATTGTGCATTCAGTACATGAAAAGCGGCTACGAGATGCACAAAATCAGCCCAGCTGAGCTGGTGCTTTATTCTGACACCAGACAGATGCCATGACAGGTTTCCAATAACTCCTACTGCAAAAGAGATTTCTTACCAGCACCTTGGGTGTTGGTGGTAAACCATTGATGGCTGGCTTCTGTGGGAAGAAAAAAAGACCATTAAATACCTCCCACGCATCGATATAAAACCAGCTAGTCAACGTGACAGCGAAATCACACTGAGAGTCACAATACTTGCAGGAAAATCTCTTTTCTCTTTTTTACGTGGCAGCTGAGGGATTTGTCCAGACCCTTCTGCGTTTTCCTCGATGAGTTTCAGCACGCCGTCCCCATTCCCTGCAAAGCAGCACGGACACGTTTTGTAGCTCGCTTGACACAGTCAAATAGCAAATATATTGCTGGCCTATTCTCTATTCTCTCCAGCAAGAGAGGAGTGAGCTCTGAAGCTTCTGTGCGCACATCTTAGGAGGCTGAACCCTCTCAAGGGCCACTGGCCATATTTCTTCATGCTGAGCTACACAGGTTCAGTAAAGGTTTTCTGCTATCCAACCAGTCCCTGGGCCAAAATCAACTGAGGAAAACCCGTGGCAAGGTCCACATAGATGATCCTCCCCGCACATTTTGGTTTTATTCTATTCCTGCAGCACAGGAATGGTGTTAACTGGCTGAGGGTCCTTGTTTGGGGAGGGTTTCCACCGTGGATTGTGGCTCGCGCACAGAAAGGAAAACTGCACCTTGCGATCGCCTTGTATTAAATTATCTACCGAAATTAGCTGATTCTAGACCTGATTTCCTTCCACAGGCTGCAGTCAGCTTTAGGAAATGTAATGTATTTACCTAAGTCGCTGTATCGAGCTGTGAGCAGCCCAGGGCTGCTGATGCTGCTGGTCATCCCGCTGGGGGAGGAATCGGGCTGGGGGCCACAAACCGGGATGCTCTGTCTCCTATGGGCTGGGGGCGCTCTGCTCTGCGGGTCCGGAAAATGCTTTATTGTCTGACATTTCTCATCGTCTGGGAGGTTTTCCTCGGGATAACTGTTTATTCTCGGCTGCAACAAACCAAAGAGGTGAAGATTACCCGGGAAACGGCACCTGGAAGCGTCAACTTCCAAGTCGCTTTGTCTAGGGCAGTGTGAAAGTCCCCAAAGGTCGAGACCGAATATGAAGCTGCATGAAGTCTGGTAGCAAATGGTATTTAACAGAATGTCCGAGAGCAGCAGAAGGAAGCGCTATGGAGGCTGCACAAGTGCGGTTTGCTGCCTGAAACTCTTAAAAAGCAGAATTTCTTACCTTAGGGGGTAGCGGAGGCGGCCCTGCTCGCTTTAGTGTTGATCTGCAACGAAAAGGCGCAGCAGTCGCCTTAGTTAAACCCACAACAGAAACAGAATGACTTGAAAATACAGACAATAAATAAGACAAGCTAGGCGCAGAGAAAAGAGGGATCACAGCTTCGCACAAACAGGGTTAAACTACGAGTCCAAGAGCGGGACCAAAGCACGTTAATCTTGTTAGAAGTGTCGGTTTTTGACAAGCTCATGTTGTTTCTTTCATAGATGCCAAAGTTATAGAGCATTCTGTGCTGAAGGGTATTTGAAATTAGCACATAAATATACATTCAGGGACTAGGTTTCCCTTCCACTGCTTAAATTTTACTATTAGGCTTGTTTTATTCTAGGAAATTCTTCCTGACAGTGAAAATGCCGCATTTCTGGATCGGCCGGTCACAGAACAATGTCCTTTATTATTTATTTGAAAGCAAGTTGACTGCTCATCCACTCACATCCACCCCAATTGCAGCCAGACTCCGGGAACAACCAATGCAGAGGTTCCCACCAGCCGGTGCCATTGGCAGCTTTCACTCCGGATCAGACAATATTTGGGCACCAGAGGAGCTGCAGGAACATCTGGACATCCCGTCACTGCTGGGCCTGGCTCAGGATCAATGCAATAACCGACATAAAACCTGCTTTTTTAAGCTGGGAGGAGTGGCTGACAGGCCAGAGGCTGTGCTGCCATCAGAGACCTGGACAGGCTGGAGAGTTGGGCGGGGAATAACCTGATGAAATTTAACAAGGGAAAGTGTAGAGTCCTGCATCTGGGCAGGAACAACCCCAGGTTCCAGTATAGGTTGGGAAATTACATATTAGAGAGCACTGTAGGGGAAAGGGACCTGGGGGTCCTGGGGACAGCAGGGTGACCATGAGCCAGCACTGGGCCCTTGTGGCCAGGAAGCCAATGGTACCTGGGGTGGGTTAGAAGGGGGTGGTCAGTAGGTCAGAGAGGTTCTCCTGCCCCTCTGCTCTGCCCTGGGGAGACCACACCTGCAATATTGTGTCCAGTTGTGGCCCCTCAGTTCCAGCAGGACAGGGAACTGCTGCAGAGAGTCCAGCGCAGCCACCAAGATGCTGAAGGGAGTGGAGCATCTCCCGTGTGAGGAAAGGCTGAGGGAGCTGGGGCTCTTTAGTTTGGAGAAGAGGAGACTGAGGGGTGACCTCATTAATGTTTATAAATATATAAAGGGTGAGTGTCAGGAGGATGGAGCCAGGCTCTTCTCGGTGACAACCAGTGACAGGACAAGGGGCAATGGGATCAAGCTGGAACACAGGAGGTTCCACTTAAATTTGAGAAGAAACTTGTTCCTGGTGAGGGTGGCAGAGCCTGGCCCAGGCTGCCCAGGGAGGTTGTGGAGTCTCCTTCTGTGCAGACATTCCAACCCGCCTGGACACCTTCCTGTGTAACCTCATCTGGGTGTTCCTGCTCCATGGGGGGATTGGATTAGATGATCTTTTGAGGTCCCTTCCAATCCCAAACATACTGTGATACTGCTTTAAAGTTTTAGGCACTTCCATATGCGCTTTAAGACAAGCTCGGGAAGGAGAGCGGGGAAGAAAGCGTCGCTTTGCGGACATTCTCCTGACAACGGACGAACAGCCAAGCGCGTGTTAGACCTCGGAGCCCCTCACTTATTTACAAGCGGCAAAGCTGCCGGCAGCGTTTTAAGGGAAGAGGTTTAGCTGGAACGCTGCTGGCTTTAGCGAGAGCAAACGCAACGGGCCGCATAGGAGGGTCCACTCACTCTTCAACATCTTCGCTCCCATCGCCAAATTTTGTTAGCAGGCCCCTAGACAAAATGTTTATAAAATTAAGAGCGACTTGTGCAACTAAACCGATCGGTGATGTAATTTGGTTTCATAACAAGCATCTCCCAGCCCTTTTCAAAAGTGTTTCTCTCTTTCATTGAATTAAGCCCCTTTTCATTTAGTCCTTCCCTTCCCTCACCCCCCGATAACCATTGAAGCTCTGCCACACCACATGCCATCAACTCAGCTTTATTTTCCTACCTGGTATTTGAAATATTGTAGAAATGCCTAAAACCTATCTAACTAAAAGAAAAAACAAGCAAACCAGAGGAAATTACTGGGATACAAATGCAGAAAAGCCTTTACAAAGGGAAGTTTCCTCCTTCGGGCTAAAGACACCGACTGCTTCCCATCATGGTGGGAATTCTGGTTTCAAAGCTGCCCCAGGGTCGAGAAAGAAAATGTGACGAGAGGATCAAAGTGACACTGAAAACATCATTCCGAAACAAACAAAACCTGAGAGTAGTTTGCGAAATGGCAATTTGCAAGCTCCATCTTCAAAAAACAAACCCCAGACTGCATTAAATCTTATACAAATCTAAACCCATTAAGATTCATTGCTCAGTCTGCTGCTGTGATGCTGTGAAGGCTCAGCGGCTGCATTGAGCAACTGGGAGGTGAAGAGAACGACCACAGGGGTAATGAACAGGATAAAACACGTATATGATAGAAAAACTAACCCAGTCAAGTTTGGATTAATGTGAAATTTCCCTGCAAGTTACTTCTGAAGGAGAAGAAGCACAGAGTTGCCACCAGGAATTAGTAAAACACTTCTAGAAGTCCAACCGTCAACACAAACCACCTCCATAATGCTGAAAACGTGCGAATGTATAACATTTTGTAACGGTGTAAAATTTCAAAATGCTAAAATAAGGATAAGAAACAACAAGAAATCGGTTCAACTATCTGGTGTTGCCCTTCCCAGTGTCCTGAGTTGATCATATCAATCGCTGTTCACTCTGATAAAAGCAAAAGGGCACGAAAAGACCCTCCTGTGCCTCTTGGGATCACCCGGATTGCTGGGCCAGGGCAATTATGCATTTCCTGTTTATCTTTTTAAACTGCAAGTGGTTTCCAAGCAAGCAGCACAGATTCACCATCCACACACTTTAGTCCTGTCCTCCTTTCAGTACTAAATCTCTATTTAGTGATTTATAGCCCTAGCAAGGTTTGCAACGGCCACGTTCGCGCTGCTTTTAATACAGCCCGGTCCAACCCATCTTAATAACGCTGCAGGAACAGGACGGAATCAATAAGTCGCTTTGCCGGGAGGAGTTTCCCTCCCTCGCGGGTTCCAGCTGCTGCAGAAACGCCAGCGCGGAGATTTCACTCACACAAACCAAGCCAGGGAGGAAGGAAAACAGTCGCTGTCGTTACTGGACCCCAAACTCCTGCTACAGTGAGAGTGGGAACAGAAAAACAGGTTGAATTTTATAAAAAGACCTAAAGATTGGCAATCTCCAGCTTTGCAGGGGCTGTCGTGTCAGCTGACGGCTTATGCAAGACTTTATCTGCAAAAAAGCCAAAGAAATTCACCGTCTGCTACTCAGTTCCAAACAAAGATGGAAAACAGGCTCTTCTGGCCAAGCAATTATTTCAACCAAAACACAGTATCTCCCTACGTCTGTGCATCAGTCAGCGGTACGAACTGCCACACTCTTCGCTGCAAATTCAAAGATCGCCTTTAAAGGCAGATTCCAGTATTTTGCAGCAAAAGGAAGCCACATACCTAATAAATTCAGTCCTAACTTGGACAGAGCTGTGCTCCCTTACTTCAGGCCTGCTTCATCCCCTGGAAAATCAGTTACGGCACATTTTAACCTAAAAACGTCACCCCAGCACACGACACGACTGTATTACAGATCACAGCGCTCAGACACCCGCAGCAGAGCCAGCCGTGCTGTTGTACTGGACTCGGTAAAGCTAAATCTTCGGGTTTGGTTTCTCCTTCCCTTTCTTGCAAGGAGCCGGCTGGGGGCTGTGGCGCAGCTTTGTCACAGGATGGCACAGCCGCGGTTCAGAAGGAAAGCGCGAGGCCAGCGCAGGGTCCCGAGCGAGGATCCCCACTTTGCTGCAGCAAACTGACTCGAGCTGTGTTATTTCAACATTTACACTTCACTTTCCATCTGCAACTGGGGAGCTACAGCAAATTTAAACCAAAATCCTGCCTGTGCTTAAAAGAGATTCAACCCATTCCCCAAGAGAACGAGTGACCACTTGCAGGAGTGGGTAAAACCTCCTTTCTGAATATGAAAGTGGATTAGGGCTTGAGGTTTGATTTTCCATATTAAGTCTCAGAAAGAAAAGATGTTTTTAAGCTCTGTGCTCACCTGCTGCTTCCACCATCAACGAAAGGATTCCAGTGCGAAGCAAAGCCGGTGCCAGCTGCCACAACCTGAAGAGGCACAAATGTTCATGTTTTATTCCCTGTCAAACTCAAGCAGCTTTTCCACAGCACATGAAGAGATTCCCAAGCCCTGCGGAACGACCCATACGCAGCAAAATAAAATCCCAAAGTAAAAGAATGTTTTACAGTCCAATTATAAAGCAACTCTTGACAAGCTTGCTTAGGCTCAGACTTAAAAGTGACACCTGGAAATGTAGTGCCAGTATTAATTAAGTGACAGGAAAGCAAAAGTTATGGTGAAAACTCAGGATTTTCCACTCGTAAGACAGTCTTCCAGCAGGAGAACATATTGCAGACACCTCCAAGATTGTTCCTGTCACTGGACATGGCACTGAGGGGATCCCACCAGTAACACCGGGCACAGATTTAATCAGTCACATTCAGAAAAGTGAATTTGCACCTACCTGGTGCGGCACAGCTCTAAAAAACAGGAACGGGATCTTTCTGGAGTGCTGATGTCTCCAAATTAAGATGAACAGCAGCTGCTGCTATTCACAACCCTAATTAACAAATGGAGCCCTTGTGTACACAGACACATATTAATCCCCAAGAACGCTAATGAGCTGGTTTGCAGTAAATTGCCGAGGGCTGGACAAACAGCAGCGGTTCAGGGGGCAAAACGGGCCGTCCAAAAAGCAGCAACAAATGAACCCCGATGACGGGGAGATCAGGGGCTCGAGGGCAGCATCACATTAATTGGCATATGCTGTTTTTCTTAATCTGAGCGCGGCTCTTCGCACAAAGCATAGAGGGCCATTCATTTTCTGCAAAATGTGGCGATTGTCTGGGGACCAAGAGTGGTCTCCTCATGACTTTATGCTGCAGAGACATATTACTTAGAGTGGAACCACTAAACAATAAAGACACTATGATTTTAATTAAATGAAGGGAAAAACCCAAACTCGTCCTTACCATTTCATCCCGAGCTTCTGTTTCTTTCCGCAGAGGGGGCTCAAACTGCAGCTTGTCGACTGCAAAACACCCCATTTCCAACATTAATACACACAATTTTATATAGTGCCCTTTTTTAGTGAAGCACACGCTGCAACATATCTCAATATTATGTACAAAACACTTAATTTGCCTATAAAACATGACTATCACGTAAATACTGCTGTTAGCATCTAAATGCTTAAACTTGCAAATGTGAAACCCACAACAAAGAAACGCACCAAAAGGAAATAGCAAGTCATCATATGGAAGTTCATTAAAATGTAACTCGTAACCATGTTACTCTTCATGCGTGTGAAAGCGCAGGAAGTGGCTTTTCACCAGCAAACTGCCTAAAAATGTGATGTACGTGATGCAGAGGAGCTGAGAGCATTTACACCGCAAAAGGCGTTTGTCTAAATATGGAGAAAGCCTCTTTCTACCCTCAAAATTTCAACTTAGGTCCAATTGAGCTGTGTATTATTTTAAAATAAAAGGTTATGTTAAAATAAAATGCATTACGTTATCACGCACCCTCGTCAGAACAGCTTTCGCAATCACAAGCTGCTCCATCGGGGTCAAGAAAAGGTTTCGCTTTTGAACTTGAAACAACGTGCAGGCAAACGCAAAAAGCTACGTTTTTTCTATATTTTCTCATGACACCCTGTGTAAAGACGCCCTCCTAATTATTAGCTCTTAATTTTGATGTTTGCAGGTTATTAGTGTTTTAAGTAAGGTCTGAGAGAGCTGAAGGGCTGTGCTGGTCGTGCAAGGTTTCCACACAAACATTACGACGCAGCAACGCGTTGGAATGAAACAGCAGGAATATATGCGAGTTTTAATTTTGGTTTTGGGAAAAAGATATTACGTGGATGTGCTGTTTTTGGTTCTCAGATGTCCCAAGGGCAGAAGAGACTTTCCAGGGTACACAACAAAAGAAGGACAGCGACGTCCTCCATGCGTAGAAGGAAACCAACACCGCAAAATGGGCAAAGCACGTGGGGAACTTACAGTTTATCTCCGACGCCGTCCTCTCTGCGCGAACGTTCCTGTTGGTAGAACGGATCGTATGGCGGATAACGGGGTGAGGCTGCAAGGAGAAATGAAGAAGCTGAGAAAAGTGGCGTTTCTGTTGGGTCTCAAGCAATAACTGAACCTTTGCCCTCGCGGTGACTCAAAGGCAGCTCTAAATGTTGGAGCCGTGCCCCTGTTGAGCTGCAGTCTTACGTTCCCAAAGCAAAGCGCAGTATTCAAACAGCAATTTCACCTAAAGGCACAAAATAAAAGGTGTTCTCACCTCAAAATCATCATCGTCAACCTCACCGTAGTGCGTGTGGTTGTCAGGATTATTCACTTTGTCCAACAGCTCGACTGCTAAAGATCTTGAAAGACCAGGCTGCCCTACAAAGCTATGCTGGAACCACAGAAAAGAACAAGTTATAATAGAAACCGATACATAATTTTCATTAATAAACATCCAATATATTGAATTTTGCCTGCTTTTTGGATATTTCTTTAGTGACTTGACTTTCTAATTTCACCACCCATGTTGTAAGATCAGAGAAAGAAAATGGTTCCAGTTTGGTTTCTTATTGATCTGTGGATCACTTGGCACTAAGAGAACTTTATAGACTTCACTAAACGTTCCAAATCACTTACAGAGAGGAGTCTGTCTGCTGTCGGTCTCTTCTTTGGATTCTTTGTAAGTGCTATTTTGACAAAGTTATGGAATGTTGATGACCTTAAAGAAAAAGGAGCGTTTAATTTTTCAAGAAGATAGTTTTAAGTTTACCACAGTTACTAATTAAATCACCAAAGGGTCTGTAAATTAGAACGTTACCCAGGTACTTCATTAGCTCAGGTTTGAATAATTACATGACTAAATTAACAAAACAGGGGAAAAAACGTTTGATTCATGGAACTTGCATGAAGAAGTTTTGGTACAGAAAATAAAGCAAACACGTCTGGTGCTATTTCAACCTTTACCATTCTCAACTGTTACGGAATTAAGTACCAGAAATAAAAATTGTGAATTATGTACGCAGCAAACAGTTAAAATGTAGGCAAACCTACTGATTTCACTGTTCTGGGCCACAGGTAGGAAAAGAAAATACAAAGTTCTAGGCGAAGACCCAACTTTTGAAACCGCTTAGTTGCTCTTTGCACAATTTAGGTGATTGTGTCACTTCAACTCTTTTAAATCTGAATTACGCCTTGATGTTACGACTAGACCTCCGTTTTTTTCAAGCAGTTTTCTCGCGATTGCATTTGTGTCTCGGGCCTCTGTGGGGCCGGCGTTAGCCCAGGTCTGCTTGGTTTTCAATCAGCTTACAACACCCAGCTCCTCTTCTCGTCTTCGCACCTGAGACGGCGGCACCGGAGAAGTGAAGCGCATTGAGGTTTCAATAGAGGAAACACGCACTTAAAAATGTGTTCTCCTTCCCTCTGCCCAGCCAAACACCTCAAGGGAAACAGATTGTAGAGCAGCATCACCGGCAAAATAAATCCTGCATGCCAGCGTTGAGTCTCATAAATCAAACATTAAGTCCGCACGGTACCAAATCCTGCGGGCAGTAGGAAGGTATCGCAGGTTAAAGAAATTATTGCTGAAGACAAGCTGGCAGAGGCACATTCCTCGTGAAGGGATTAAGCGATTACCTGTCCCATGGACAGTGCTAAATGCCCTACAAGAGGAATTAAGGGGAAAGGATATATAGAATTTTTCTTCTTAGAGCACACAAAGAAAACCCCAGAAGGGAGATTTCCCTCTGGATCACTGGCCGTGATTCATTTATTAATACACAGGTAGGACTGTCCTGTCCCATCCTGATGGTTTTCTGCTGTGTCAGAAAATGTTTGCTGATGGACCTTAACCCTCTCTCCTTTGCTTTCAGACACCTATAAAAACCAACTAATTGTTTATCAGTGACATTTCCTATAAGTGAAATCACACTCAAGTTCCTGAGTTGAAAACTAACGCACGTTACTTTTCACTGCCTCCCTTCTTCAATAACGACAAATGGCTTTTCCACATTATCTCCAAAATACTGAACAAAGGAAAGAGTTTAACCTACCATTTTGCTTTTTCCTTTAGCTTTGGCGGTTGAAAATTACTTTTTGACATTAAAAACAAAGCCCTAAAGGGAAAGGAAGAATAATGTTATTATACGGTAAAAAAAATAATTCCAATATCTAAACGCTTTAAATTAATACTTCACGGGAAGAATCATACTGGTGAAACTGGATTGTAGTCTATACTGTGTCAGAGGACAGACGTGGTAGAGCTGTTGCTTTCTTATCTTTCAATAAAATCTTTGTATCGCCAAACATAATCCTGTTAAACATCAGGCTACAGCTTCTCTAGTGATTTACTGCACCTGCTCTTCACCACATTGTCGACACTACAAAGGTGGGTTTTTTTTAATTAAAAGTTTTCAATGATAATTTCCATTCTAATTTTAAGTCTGTAGCTTCAGCCTGATGCTTTACAAACAGACACAGCTCATGCAGAAAAGAGATGTCTGAAAGGAAGCCCAGTGTGAGTTTCTAGGTGTATGGAGAAGGTTAAACCGGGACTAGAGCGGGTCCTGAAGCCCAGCAAACCTCATGGGGTGAAGATCAAACATGGGCGGCTGAAGCTCGGCGAGTTCAATCGCCGTGATGCCGACGGCCCAGATATCGCAGAGCTGGTTGTATCCGCCGTTCTTCTCCACCGCTGCGACTTCTGGGGCCATCCTTTAAAACAAAAGGCATCATTCAGTGAGGGCACCAGCCACACGGGAGACTCAAAGCCCCTCACATAACCCTAGAGCATAAATCAGGGAAAAGCCTGATGTCCCCCTCCCTGGCGAAGCAGCCAGAGGTGACGTGTGTTGACCGAGGTCACGGGCTGAACCGGCAGCGCTGGGAATAGAACCGGTCTCATGATTCCTGGTGAAATGCTTTAATGACCAGATAATCTTCCTGCCCTCAGTCCTCCTCCTCCAGCAGGATAAAGAGGACAGCGAACAATTAACAGCTATTGTCTGGATTAATCCGTATGGACGCGTTCAATCTATACCCAGAATAGCGCCTGAGGCACCTCAACTGCATCCCAGTAATGTCAGAAACCAACAGCAGTTACATCTGCATATATAATCCAGCTCGAGATCTATAGAGATATATTTGCATATTAAATGCTGCCTTGTACAGATGTTAATCAGTAGAGATGATTAAAAGAGAGTTTAAAATCTGTCTTTCTTCACAATTCTTTCTGCACAGAAACCAGAAAGACGTTGTTTAGTTTATTCACTAGAAGTGTAAGAGGTTACTGAGAAACTGAATGACCGTTAGGTATCCAGCAAAAGGGGAGAATGCAGGAGGAGTTCTACGGGAGTTCTGCATTAATAAAATAATAAAATAAAATTAATAAACTTGGGAGTTTATTAATCCCTGCCCCAAATATCAGATGACTTGTGTCGCAGCAGCAGATCAGCTGCAATCAGGGCTTCCCAGACTTCTACCCTATAGGCATTTCCCTTGGAAGAGAGGCAATTTATGCAACTGCTATCTATGTTATATTTAAAACTACGTGTGTATACACTCCAGTGTGTGTGTTTTAGAGCTCTTGGCATAAATACAGACTTAGCTTGGCATGCAGGCAGAGCAATCGCAGTCGTTTATTACCAGTAAGGGGTACCAATAAATGATTTCCTCTTCGCGATGGTGGCCGTTATCTTCGCTGCTACACCAAAGTCGGCTGGAAAATGAAATTATCAGAGCCTTAGATACCTCATCTTAAGACCTCAGTCCTACTCTAGAAAGTATCATCTTATGAAAGAACAATCACGTTCCTTATCCAAGTTAAAAATTCATTAAGCTTCAAGATTTAAAAATTAATAATGCGATCAGCTAATGCCTTCACTGACTTCAAACTGAAAAGATAAGTTTCTCCATACAGCTCGCTCACGATCCTGCTCTTCTCCTAGTTATCTTTCCATCTCACAATACAGCAACCTCACAACACTGAGTGGATATTCAGTTTAATATTTGGGAGGAAAACCAGCATCGTGCTTTGGAGACTATTTCTGTGTTACTTAAGGCAGAACTGTGGGGGGACGCCTGTTCTCATTGCTGGAGACTGTCTAGGGGACAATCACCTCTTGTTCTCAGAGATGCAGATACTCAGGTGGTCTTGCAGAGCCAAAATTCATTAAAGTCCTTCTTATTTTTATTGCATTTGTAGTTTGATAGCTCGAGGATAATTGTGGGCAAATCTAACTAGCTTAGCAGGCCAAAGGAAGGTATCGGTGCATAACCCAAGTTGAATGCAGTCAGTGGAAGCTCCTACCAGTTTCAAGGTGTTACTCTTGATTTTATTTAAATTATTCTTCTTTAAAAAGCTGTACTTTCCCAGCACAGCGCTCCTGGGTCACCTCAGGGGAGCAAGCGTGTTGAAATACAGAGATTTTCGGAAGAGCAGCGATGCGGCTAATGCAACAGCCACCCTGAGTCCAACACGGGACACAGTGGGACAACGAACATCCCAGGAGGACGATGAACATCCCGTTCTGTCTCCTAGGATTTTTGCTCCCTACTCCCTGCAGGGCCCCAACTACACGTAGACTTGGGTGCAGTGAGGCAGCAGAGCGGCAGATCGGGGTTTTGAGGGCAGCACACTCAGGTAACAAGAGACTCGGCTTGTTTGTGCTCTGCTAAATGCAAAACATCACTGGAGGAAGCCAGTAGCACAGATCTCCTCTGAGTTTTCATCTCTAGACCTCTGAGGGCTTGCAAAGATGGAGATTTTCCTCTTCTCCACCTGTGTGGAAACGTCCAATGTCATACACAGGGCTAGAAGCACCATCAGGATCAGACTCTACATGGGATCTGTGCCCTTGTGGCCAGGAAGCCAATGGTACCAGGGGTGGGTTAGAAGGGGGTGGTCAGTAGGTCAGAGAGGTTCTCCTGCCCCTCTGCTCTGCCCTGGGGAGACCACACCTGGAATATTGTGTCCAGTTGTGGCCCCTCAGTTCCAGCAGGACAGGGAACTGCTGCAGAGAGTCCAGCGCAGCCACCAAGATGCTGAAGGGAGTGGAGCATCTCCCGTGTGAGGAAAGGCTGAGGGAGCTGGGGCTCTGGAGCTGGACAAGAGGAGACTGAGGGGGGACTCATTCCTGGGGATCAATATATAAAGGGTGAGTGTCAGGAGGATGGAGCCAGGCTCTTCTCAGTGACAACCAGTGGCAGGACAAGGGGCAATGGGTGCAAACTGGAACACAAGAGGTTCCACTTAAATGTGAGAAGAAACTTGTTTGGGGTGAGTGTGGCAGAGCCTGGCCCAGGCTGCCCAGGGGGGTTGTGGAGTCTCCTTCTGTGCAGACATTCCAACCCGCCTGGACACCTTCCTGTGTAACCTCATCTGGGTGTTCCTGCTCCATGGGGGGATTGCACTGGATGAGCTTGCCAGGTCCCTTCTGATCCTTGACATTCTGGGATTCTGTAGAATGGGGATAGGAAGGGGTGATGGTTTTGAACTAGAAGAAGGGCAATTCCAGACATGAGGAAGGAATTGTTGCCCTGAGGGTGGTGAGAGCCTGGCCCAGGTTGGCCAGAGAGGGGGTAGATGAACCATCCCTGGAGACATCCCAGGCCAGGCTGGACGGGGCTCTGAGCAACCTGAGCTGGTGAAGATGTCCCTGTCATGGCAGGGGAGGCACTGGGGGAGCTGGGAAGGTCCCTTCAACATAAACCATCCTGTGATTCTCCGATTCTATGCTGTATCACACAGGGGATCCTCGCAGGCTCTGAGGGAGATCCGACATTCTGGCTGGGAACAAACTCCTTGACATCCAGGCAACCCCAAACCTGGCAGATTCCAGGGAAACCTGTGAGGCTTCAAGGCTTGGTGGTTGAAAAAAGAAATTGTAACTTTGTGACAGAATGGCAAGCTTCTCATCTCCTACATGTGCAAGCCCATGTATGTGCTCTTTCTACTGTCAACTACTGCCCTAAATAAGAATAAGAACATCCTACAGTGCAACAGCAAAGGGTTCATGCCCCAGAGAGCAATATCTAATGGAACTGCACTGATAGAGCAGATCTGCTGCATTATGCTTTATTATTTGTAGCAAGCTTGACCTTTGCTTGTTCATGTGCTGCTCAATACAAAACAAAGCCTTTCAAAAGCCGAATATCCATATTGGGAAGCAAGATCTCTACATTCTGTTTATTTTTTTTGTCTTAATAAAAGACGATTTGCAAAAACAAAGTATCCCAGCTGGTTCTGTAGCTTTCAATTGATCAAATTAAACTGTTCCCATTTGTTTTCTGTCTTATTATTAAATTCATGCAAGCTTACCTAATTTGACATCTCCGTGGTCTGTTAGTAGAATATTTGCACCCTAAAATGTAATAAATAGAAAGTTAAAATGCTTCATCAGGAATGTTCTTCCACACTAGGAAGTTCAAGGTAAGTTTCTCCAAGTTCCAAATTACCTTTATATCTCTATGCATTTTGCCTTTCATATGTAAATACGCAAGACCCTGGAAATAAGAAAGACAACACTTCATTTTGCCATTTGTTAACAAACTGCAAAGCCAGTCCCATTCAATAAATTTACATTATTTGCTGTATTTTATTTGAAAACGGAGACATTTGAGATTTGCATAGAAGAGGAATGCTGGATTCCGTTCCTCATCTCTCCCACCTTCAGTCAATATTTGCGAAGACTTGCTTAAACCAGCCCTGGTGTAACATTTTACAAGGATATATGCGTATTTTCCAAACAAACCTCAAGATACATCACCTTTTCCCTTTACTAAAATTAACTATATATTTTCGAAGCCCTGAAGCTTTCAGCAAGCCCATGTTTAACCACATAATTATTCACAGATACACAGCAGGAAGAGAAAAATTCCTTTAAGAAACAAGCTGCCTGCATCACCTTATCTTGTATTTCTAGTTATTAGCAATCACAAAATGAAAGAGAACTTCAGTCACCTGGTCGTAGTATTTTTCCTTATGAATTATTAGAATTTCTTGGCACAGATCAAGCGGGCAGTTTAAAATGGGCCTTTTTTCCCCCCTCTATTACTGTCCTGGTTTTGTTAAAAACAAGTTTCTCTTTTAGTGAATTTGCCTGTCAGCTAAAGCTTCATATCAGCTGCATTTTCCTGGAGAACCAGACACATGTTTTGGTGAACACAGCAATGGAATGCAAAGTTATTGATAAGCATGGATGGACATCTCGCCAGAGGGACAACGAGAAACTGGGGACCAAGAAACTGCCCAACTGTGTATAACATCCCATTCACGTGATACTTCATATAAAAGTGGGAGATCACGAGGATCTCGTCCCTTTTCCTTATGGCGACATTAGGAGAGGACCTTGCGAGTCGTCCCTGCGAACTGAGGCCAGTGACAGACTGAATCCAGCTCCGGTTGGCTGCAGAGTCCAGTCCAGGACTTCGGGTGCCGGCTCTGCAGCTGCTGAGACTTTCAAGATTGGTTTTGTATATTTTGTATTATTTTCTCTATTCTTATCAGTAGCATTAGTAAAACATCTTTAATTTTTCCAGCTCTCTTCTCTCTGTCCTTCTGTCCCTCCCGATCACCTGTGCTGAGTGGGAGGGATCAAAGGGGGAAGGAGGGGGAAGAGGAGGTTAACAATACATCTGCCAGGGTTTTATAGTCACTCCGCAATCTAAACCCTTGACAATTACTCAGCTACTTACCCTTGCTTACTATAGCATTAGCTATTTTTTGCAATGAGATTAAATAACCAGCGCTGCAGTGCTTTCTGAAACAACCTGTTCCGTGTACCCGCCGCAGTACAGTACCTGTAAAGTTTCTCTGCACACATACGCAATTTGTAACTCTGACAGAGGGCCCGTTACTGAAAACAAAGATTGAAAAGGGGTTAAGTCTGCAATAGACCACACACAAATAACACTGCAGGACAGCCAAAAAGGGGCATCGATTTTACATGAACCTTATTTCGCAATAAGCTGCAAGGAGGGGCTTGTTTGCCCGTTTTACAGAAAGGCTTTCTGTAAGATAAAATAACAGAAGACAATACCCACACGAGAAGAAATCCTGTTTTGACCAAGGTCTAACGGTCATTTTACAAGGGAGTTCATAGTAATGTAATATCCTGTGTTCCGAGGAAGGTAAAAAAACCAATAAAAGTGACTTCTGCTAATTTTTTAATATTAGAAATGGCAATGTTCTATACTAGGGGCCTATGAGACTTTGTATTGTTTGAAAGTTATATGTACTGAAAAATAAAGCAGAAAGAGCTCTGGTATCCCAAAACTCCAAGTTATTATCATTTGAAGGCAGAGTGAGTCCCCAGATGGCTCTTCCAACACCTCCAATAAACCTTTCCACACAACCAACCACTCCAGATGAAACCTCGGGGGGGGGAAATAATAACAAAAGAGCGGCCCAGTATTGCGCAGGAGCAGGAACAAGAGACAAAAGAGCCGATAACCTGCTCCCGCATGTGGCATCATCCAAATAACCAGGCGCGGTGCCCGGCCTGTACCAACCCTTCCCTGTTATTATTTATATTTCTTCTTTGCACAAAGTTTCCAAAAGGTACAAATGGTAAAATAAGTTTCAAAGTACCGTGGTAAATGTCCTGGAGGGATCCCCCGCCGCAGTATTCCATGCATATCCACAGCTTCTCACGGCTGGGAAAAGATAAACACAGGCATCAGAAGTAGGTTGATCTTGATGTGGAATTAATTGTGATTATTTCAATTATTTTCTGTTGGTCTTCATCGCTCTGTTAAAAATACACATTCTGATACATTCTCCTAGGGGGGGGGCTGAGGGAGCTGGGCTTGTTTAGTCTGGAGAAGAGGAGGCTTAGAGCTGAGCTCAGCACTCTCTAGAACTACCTGAAGGGCAGTTCTAGCCAGGGGGGGATTGGTCTCTTCTCCCAGGCATCAGCAATAGGACGAGGGGCCATGGGCTTCAACTCTGCCAGGGGAAATTGAGGCTGGAGATGAGAAAGCAATTCTGTGCAGAGAGAGTGGTCAGGCATTGGAATGGCTGCCCAGGGAGGTGCTGGACTCACCGGCCCTGGAGGGTTTGAAACTGAGACTGGACATGGCACTTAGTGCCATGATCTAGTCAATGGGCTGGAGTTGGACCAAGGGTTGGACTGGATGACCTCTGAGGGCTTTTCCAACCCAGTCCTTTCTGTGATTTTGTGATAACTAGCAATTTGACATGTTATTAACGATCTCAATATAAATTCTCACCTAGCAAAATGAAAAACTTTCAACTTTATCAGCCCTAAAAGGTGTTGCTGTAACTCTGAGCCCATAACTGCAATAAAGAACATGCAGAAGAAACACCTGAGGTTTATCTGCTCTATTAGATAACACATTAAACTCAGTTTCACTCTTCAATTGAAATTACCTAATGATATCTAAAAAAACTCTTCATGGCCTCCAAAAGGGCCACTGAGGATTTAGAAATGTGGCTATTTTATTGCAGTTGAAGTCGATTTGGGCTGCACAGATTACTTAAATACGCAGCCCTCCAAGAAATCTGAAGATGAAGCCTCCGAGAAAAAGACCACGCAGGCAATTGGTGAGAAATATCCCCGCAGAGCCAATTGATAGATGGCAGAGTTCCACAGAAACGGAAAATATTCCCCATTTCTGTATAAGGTTTAACGTGTGCGCTGGGGATGCAGCCAGCTGGCATCACCTTGTTTCTGCCTCTCCGTATGCCGCGTGTTACACCGCAATTATGAAAAATGTCATTACCAGCGGCTCAGATTCAGTGTTTTGCTCCTACAACTCGCTGGCTACACCTCCACAGCACACATTAAATAAATAAATAAATCTAAAAGCCATTCTGCTCTAGATAATTAATGAGCTGGTTTGATACTAGAACTATTAAATGTTTCAAATCCGCCCCACAAGTGAGTAGGACTGGGTATGTTGTGAGGCTCCAGGGGAATAATTGCTTTCTGTTCCTAGTGATAAAAATATTCCAGCCTTTTGGCCAGCAGAGAAAACAAAGTATTAGTCACTTTTCTCTCTCTTTTTTTAAGCCAACTGGGAACCAAAGGAAATTCAACCTAGAGAAGAACACTGAGAGGATGTAGTATTAAAGCAGACTGAGCA
The DNA here is from genome assembly GCF_036013475.1 of Columba livia. NCBI lineage: Eukaryota > Metazoa > Chordata > Aves > Columbiformes > Columbidae > Columba > Columba livia. The sequence continues at coordinate 2,672,999 of NC_088606.1, forward strand.
TTGGTTTAGGAGACAACAAGCAGGAATGGAGGTTAAAAAAAAAAGTGGAGTTTACCTGAGATAGCTCCCAAAATAGGCGACTATGTTGCAATGTTTGCATTCTTTAACCATATATATTTCTTGCTGTATCAATGAGAAGTCATCTCCTGAAAAACAGGAAGCAGCCGCGGTTACATCACACACAACCAAACGTTCAGAGATCTGAAAGCGGCTGCAGAACTCAGGAAAATAAGCCAGGATAATTGCTAAGACCTTCATGAGGATTTTCTAACACGCTCCAGCAGGGGTTATCTGTGTACACCATCCTTTCGGTTTTGCATATTTTATTATTTGCTCAAAGCATAAATATTTATTGAAGATCAAGAGAGAAGGGTTGGCCTGGCGGCATGAACGTGATCCATCAGTTCTGACAGGTCAGTAGCACCAAGAGCTTTGGAAAGGGAGCAAAGGGATCCCACGGAGAGACCCTCATGCCAAGAAAGGCCTTGAGGTGCTGGAGCGAGTTGAGAGAAGGGAACGGAGCTGGTGAGGGGCTGGAGCACAAGTGTGATGGAGCGGCTGAGGGACCTGGGGGGTTCAGCTGGAGAACAGGAGCTGAGGGGAGACCTTCTGATCTCTGAACTGCCTGAAAGGAGCTTGGAGCCAGGGGGGTCGGGCTCTGCTCCCCAGGAACAAGCGCCAGGAGCAGAGGAAACGGCCTCAAGTTGCGCCAGGGGAGGTTGAGGTTGGATGTGGGAACAATTTCTTCCCCAAAGGGCTGTGGGGCATTGGAACAGGCTGCCCAGGGCAGTGCTGGAGTCACCAGCCCTGGAGGGTTGGACAGATGGACATGAGGTTCTCAGGGACACGGGTTAGTGCCAGGAGTGAGGGAACAGTTGGACTCAAGGATCTTGAGCGTCTTTTCCGATCAAAACGATTCTATGATTCTATGACAGGAGGAATCTCCAGCGCACCCCACCACAGCATCAGCCCCAGCACAGGGATCCCAGCGACACAAGGAAAGATTTCTTAAAACTATTTCCAGCCTCCTCTGCCTGACACCAAACAAGATCACATACCATAGGCTCCTTATTAAAAGCATTTCGTTTCTAAACGACTCCGATAGAGCATATGGCCTGTCCGCCCACTCAGGCACCGCTGACTCAGAACAGCAGCAGATTCTACCCACAAGCCGCCTGGGTCCGAGCGCATTTTTGGATGAGAACAGCTGCATAAGCATGTTTGCACATCCTAATATTCTTTGGGGAAAAGAAAAAAATAATCTGAAAAATATATATTTTGTCTAGATCAATAGCCTAGCATGTTGCTGCCACTTTAATTTAAAAGGGTAAAAGCTGAACAAATGAATAAATACATAAATAAAAGTTTCTGGATGCGACGAAGCAAAACTGGAATATCTGAGAGCTCGGAAAAACACCGGTGTGCTGTTATTAAATCCCATTGAGAGACTTTGCGAAGGGAGGATGTTCCGTGCAGAATCGCAAGCTCAGACACGGCAGATCTGCTGCCCTCCTCTGCGGCAATGACATTGCGATGACGTCACAATGGCATCACTGTGACGTCACAATGACATCGGCACAGCCTCACCGCCTCCCTCTTAAGAGCGGTATCACAAAAATCAGCTCATTAAGCCATCCTAGGTGCGTGCCTGCTCTGTGATCTCACACACACACATATACATTTTAATGCGTTATTACCCTTATTCTTCCTTTGGCATGAATAGAACTGTAACAGCTCTCCAAACATGATAAAATTTAGATAAAGGTTCCAGGTTTTGGATAAAAAGCTGCTGTAGACAGAACAGTAACTACCACATTCCCTCCAGCTCAAAAATTGCTCTGTATCTTCACTTTTGTTTTAAGTTTCACTAGCAAACTTACCTCCTAAGCCCAAAGTCAGCCCAGAAAACACTTAATTGACACGATTTTGACAAGTCCAAGAGGTCTCAAGCACCACTGTAAATTCCCTTTGGATTCTTCACGTTTATTTAACAAGTAACGGCATAGCTAATATTTTTAATAACCTCTTTTAAAAGAGATGGGTTTATTTGCCGTGGTTTATTTCCCTCAGGACCCACAGTGCCGATGTTCCATCCCTTTGGAATCCCCGGCTCTCCGGACACACATCGGTGTGTCGTAGATATTTACAGATCTAGCCCCAAAAGTGCCAATTTGATATAACAATTTCCAAATGATCACAACTTGAACGTCTCAATGACCTTTACTTAAGGAAATAACTACAAAAGACAAAGGTAGAAGGGAACACCCTGGTCCATATGTATCCCTGACTGATTCCAGTAAACCCCCAAGGGCTTATTAAAGTCGAATTGTACCAAGAAACACTTTGCCAGGGCAGGAAAACATTAGTGGAAGAGTTTCAAATGTCAAGAGTCTTTTTTATACACAAGTAGTATTTTTTTTAACAATGAAACAAGAACAGACAACACTATTTCCATAAATTTAGCACAGATTTCCCACTGTAACTTGCTTTATAGGTTACCTTTCAGCTACGACTTTGTTTCAATCAACGTCCCGTCCAAACGATGACCATGAACAAAGGCTTTTTGAGTTTGGATCGGGTGGATTCATTCCTCCTGTTTCTCTGACAAACTTCCCAAGGTCTTTCTCCAACCTTCCCAGCTCTCCAGGAGCTTTTTTGCCAGATATCCAAATACTCTCCTTAACCGGGCACCTTCAAACCAAACAATCTTTGCTAATGCCACTTTAGAACGGCTAAATGCTGTCTCATGAAAATCGGGATCGAGAAGCATCCTCATACCAGCAAAAACTTGCAAACAGCAGCTGAACTGCCCATTGATAGCTCGTCAACCGGGCTGCCTCAAAACGGGATATCAGTCCTAGGAACCACGACTAATGGGGGAAAATGGAAGGAAATAGGGTGATTTGGGCTGACAGTAGAGAAGATAAGAACCTTCATGCACATCAGAGATATCGGGGAAGGGAGAAGAAGGGATAAACTGTTCTTCAGCTTTATGACAGGACAATTAGCAGTGGGTTTAATTGCCTTACCCTACGTTCCCTGTATGGATGAAAAGCTTTTCCTACCAGAGTAAAATCACAGCACTGAACCTGAAGACACGGGAAGCTGTGAAATTCCCCACCAGTGAAAATAAAATAGGAAGGGAACACTGAACAAGCACCCACCGGAGTGACTCAGGCTGATCCTGTAGTAGAGGCAGACAGACGAACTCTTGATCTGCCATTAATAAATGAAGAATCTACACAAGAAATGGGGCTACTAACAGAAAAAGGAATAAAAAGAAAAGGATCTGGGGGGAGAAGGCTGAATACAGATAGAAAAGTAGCAAACAGCTGGAAAGAAGGGAATATCCATGAGAATAGTTTGGCTAGAATATGTAGAAAATGATTCTGAAAGATGAGACACAGAGATAGAAGATGTATAGTTGGTCAGAGATGACAAGAACGAATTCAAAACAAAGGAATTCAGAGTTTCCAGGCAGCTGGAGTATTAATCTTGGCAGGAGATGCTGGAATAGGGCAAAAATTAAATATACTTGGATAGCATGGAAAAAAAAGACAACAGTAAGACAAAGAATTTGTAGAAAATACTTCATTGAGCGGGAGACGGCAAGATAAAAAGAATTGGATCAAAGGTGACAAGATATCGGTGCAAAGAGATTTTCATCTGTTTTAGTCATCAGAGATTGCTTGACGCTAAATAACACGGAATTGGAAAAATGTACTTTTTGCCTACTCACATGTTTTCAATTATGGGTTATGTGGCACGAGGCGCAAAAACGGCGTTTGGGGAGCCGCTGTGAATCACACGAGCGAGTCGCTGCTACCACCACGTAATTGTAGCTCCGCAGCGAGACGCCAGCGAGCGTTACGACGGAATATTCTGCGCCCATCGCAGCCCAGGCGCCTCCGCTCGGCACAACCAGCTGCTCGCTCTGCTTGTTCTGGACCTCGCGGCCGCACCGGCGCGTGGTGCCTCCCCAGCCGGTTGCTAAGCGAGGTAAGGCTCGGTAAATCCAAAATAAATCCGTGTTTAAACGGGAGATCAAGAAAACTGACAGCCCATTGACACCAGTGAATGATTCCGTTGGCAGACGCAACTTCTCGCCCACGTGGAACTGGCACGTATGGATGTGTGTGTTGGATCCACACACCCCACTCCGCAGCACGGGAAGGCTCTGATGGTTCTAATGCCCATCACACAACACGATTAAGTCTTCCAAGCATGCCTGACCTTGACAGTTTTTGAGCAAGTTTACTCGCGGTCACATTTTCACGTGCTCCACTGACTGTTCTGAGCGGTCCCATCCTGCAGAAAGACCCAAGGCCACTGCTCGCAACTCCTCCCGGGGCAGCTGTGAATCACTTTATTCTTCACAAGGTTCCTCGGGGAAGAAATTCATAGTTACTGTTTTAAAAGGGTTTATTCTGCATTACTTCAGCGCTGCATCGCAGGGCTGACGCCGTGCGGGAGCAGAGGGAGGGACGGACGGGGAGCGCCCGGGGCTCGCACGCAACCAGGAGGAGAGAACTGACGGCATCGGGAGAGGCGCGCGGTGTCACCGGAGGGTGGGACAGCAGCACTCAGCGAGAAGGCAGATGCTGGAGGTGCCAGCCAGCCTGTCAGCGCCCCTGCCCTCGACGCCAGGTCCTCGCGGGCCCCGACACGCCGGCAGGACACGTCAGGCCGCCCCGGGAGACGTGACCCGGACCTGCCCGGCCTTGCTGGGGAGTTCGGCTGCGGATACTTTGCAGACACGGGATTTTTAACGCCGTAATTAATAGTTCTTATTTAGAAGCGAGATGCTGTTTAGCAATAGGGCTGGGCGGACGCTGCCGTACGGGATGCTGAAGGACAAAGAGCAGGGTCACGCCGTCGCTGAGGAGCCCAGGCGCTCTCATTGTATCTGTGCAACTCATCTCCCGAGTTATTAGAAGCAACCAGGACTATTCTTCAAATTATTTTCTGTTTCAACAACCCAAGTTCCCAAACAAGGACAGAAAGCCCCATGGGAGCAACAGTTTTGCAGAAACCACTCGCGCCAATGTACAAACTCCACAGCTGAGTAATATCCACAGGTCACCAGCTCCTCTGTGTTGATTCCAGACATCCCCATGCTCCCCATTCTCAATCCCTCCCCAAACCACCTTCCTGAACCTCCTGAGGGTTCAGTCTGTGCTGATGAAAGGGATGGCTTGTCCAAAACACAGCTTTTTGCTTAGATTGGAGTTTCGCGGCCAGTCCTTCCCCTCTATCCTCATTACATTTAACTCCCGAGACATTTTCCAATCCCCATTTAGATAGCTTGACACGCAACACAACTGAACAACAGCCCCCAAATATTTTGGGGGAGGTGGAGAGATGAGTGTAGCACCTCATCCCGCAGCTCCAGCACACATGAAACTCCTGCTTTCTCCACCACGGATCTGCGTTGCTCTTTACCAACCATTCCGAAAACCGAGAACAATCTTTCAAAGCTTCCCACCTTTAAGAAGGGGAAATTTAAACCGCACTCAGGCGCCCGAGCTGTTTTATCCATACCTCTTGTCTCAGGATTGAAGGAAACCTGCAGTCGGACAGAAAGAATTTACATTCCCCAAACTTGATGCTCGGAAACTTGACTCCAAGCAGGAAACAGCTATTTGGAAACAATGATGTTTCCACCAGAAAATTTTACTGCCAGGCATCTAGCTGCCAACTTCTAACCACCGATGGTACTGATTATCTCGCCACTGATATTATATTATAAAAACATTACGCATGGCGACACGCTGTCACAGCAGCACAGGCTCTGCGTGAGCAGCACACAAGTGTCTGCGGTGACCGGTCTAACACCAGATATTATTTGTTCGTGTGTGTTCTCTCCTCTGCTTGGATCCTATTTATGAGCAGCTATGTCAACGTATAATCTATATTTTTATTCCTTAACACTTTCACCTCTTTTCCTTATCTACTGACTGCTCAACACCACATCCTTTCACGATCCCATCCTTACTTCCCCTTCTTGTTGCCATCTCGCTATTGCTATTTTTCTTCATGTGTTTTGCCAAATGTCTTCCTAACTCACCCTTTCACAACCTTCACCCCACGTGCCCCGCTCTGTGTTACCTTCCAGCTAAAATGTGTGATCTTCCAGCTTCTTTCCTGCTCATAAACCCACATTCCCCCCGCCACAACCCCTTCTTCATCCAAGAAACTCAGTTGGAAATGAGAGCTTACACTACACGGAAACACGCACTCTGGATACACACATTTCTGAAAGAAGAACAGATTAGAAACGCATTAGAAGCACGCAAAGTAAAATCAGACCAGACATCAAGATGTTAAATATAATTAAACTGCTGGGCACTCCACATCCTCTCCCAGGTACTGGGAAGTTCTTTTCATATTTCTTCATCTCCAGGTGGTGTTCATCCCCCGTAGGCTTAGTTTAAATAAGCCTCAGGCTTGTTCTTCTCCATAGCTCATAGCATCCCTGGGGAATTTATTATACAGAGAATGAGGCTGCATTGCCAAAATACTCTTGTTCAGTGCCCGAAATGCCCCGGACTGACAGTGCAGCTCCATGGTGAGCCAGCCCCAGGGCTGCGTTCCTGCAGCGAGTATCAGCCACAGGACATGAAACAAACACAACGAAGCAGACCCGGCTTTGCATGCACTGAGCACAGCTCTACACACCTTTGCGTGGCTATTTTCGCTTGTACGAAATCCCACCTCCGCTTTAAGATCCAACCTGAAATAGGTAACTGGCTCCTTCTGGCCCTTACAGGGATCTCCCGTGGCAAAGACAAACACTGGACCAAATGAAAACCAGCAAAGAGATTCTCCTGTAACACTGCAAAATATACAGATCACTGCCAGCCCTCCGAGCGCCAAAGGGCTCTGACGGCACTGGTCAATATTTAAAATGGACATTAGTATAATTTCCTTTCTTTTTTAAATTATATTCACCCCGGGAGAAAGTTTTGTGGCAGAAAACGTCACTGGCCAAGAGTTACCTCTTTGTATTGACTCCCCTCTCGATGCGTCTGCTAAACCCAGAGAAGGAAGTGGCTTCAGCGTTTCAGCTGGTTTTGGCTTCTCTGCTGCTGAGTACAGTTGGATTAGTTTCTGAAATAGAGCTGGCTCTCAAATTATTTGAAGCATTTGTACTCATTGAATGCTGGGAAATGTCATTAGCGTGCCATAATACTTCTGCCTAATGCTCTCCAAAGCCTATGCCAAAAAAAAAGTGAAAAACACTATCTATTTTGACTTTAGCAGCACAGCTTAAGTAACTGTGGTAGCAGATCTAGTGTACTGCCCAAAAATGCAAATAAATTCATGACAGTAACCTTCTCAGTAAAGAGCTTATTCCCTTTGTCTGGAGAACAGACAAAAGAAGGTAATAGCAGCTGAAATAAAATACCTTTTCATGTTGGGGTCTCAGCTTTAAGTTGGAATCTCTCTGCCTACCGATTCACTTGCTACCTGCAGTAAATGAGTAACAAAAACAACCCACAATTCATCCCCATTCGCCATTTCAGCACTTTAGTGGGCTCTGTCAAAATACTGCCATCTCCTTCTGTGCTGTGTCTTACAGCTTTAATCCAACGTATTCCTCATCTCCCCTGGGGCACCCTGCTTCAGCGCCTTTTGTCTTCTGCTCCCCATTCTCCTTTCTATGTATTAGTCAATTGTGGAGTTTGGAGCTCTTCTTTTTCCATTTGCTAATTAATTCCCATCTGCGAACCACCTCCTCCTCCTCCTCCTCTCCAGAAGATGCTGTGTACAACTCACAAGCCTGTTTCTCCAGTGACTAATTTCCAAAATTTATGACCAATCTTTTTCTAGCGGTGCCTTCACAGGATGTCAGGGGCTGGAAGGGCCCTGGAAAGCTCACCCAGTGCAATCCCCCCATGGAGCAGGAACACCCAGATGAGGTTACACAGGAAGGTGTCCAGGCGGGTTGGAATGTCTGCACAGAAGGAGACTCCACAACCCCCCTGGGCAGCCTGGGCCAGGCTCTGCCACCCTCACCAGGAACGAGTTTCTTCTCAAATTAAGTGGAACCTCTTGTGTTCCAGTTTGCACCCATTGCCCCTTGTCCTGTCATTGGTTGTCACCCAGAAGAGCCTGGCTCCATCCTCCTGACACTCCCCCTTTCCATATTGATCCCCATGAATGAGTCCCCCCTCAGTCTCCTCTTGTCCAGCTCCAGAGCCCCAGCTCCCTCAGCCTTTCCTCACACGGGAGATGCTCCACTCCCTTCAGCATCTTGGTGGCTGCGCTGGACTCTCTCCAGCAGTTCCCTGTCCTGCTGGAACTGAGGGGCCACAACTGGACTCAATATTCCAGGTGTGGTCTCCCCAGGCCTTGTGGCCTGACAGGAGCCGGTGCTGAGGGGACAATCACCGCGACCTGCAACACCTCCCGACACCGGCCTGCTCCGGGAATTGATGCAAGAACAGTCCTAGAAAGCTACGAAACCCCCTTAAAATCAGTCAGAACGTTGAAGCGAGGAGCAGCTGATTTTCGATTTGGAACAGCCTGCACAGTGAGCTGCTGCACCCTGCAGAGGCAGGAACCATCCCAGAGAACTAGACCTGAATAAATAAGTAAACAGATGCTGGGAAGCCTCTTTAAAAACAAAGCAAACCCCCAAGAAGATCTCTGCCAAAGGGCTGTGGGTGTACATGTGATGGATGGAGATCAGGTTGGCAATGTTTAAAAAATGCATTTAAAAAAAACCCAACAAATAAACCAAACTAGAAGAAATTGCTTCCCTGGGCAAGTAAGCCCAACAACATAATGAAATATATAAGACATGGTCATCAGTGCTAATTAAAATGAGGTTCTCAGGAGTGATGACTTTGGGTCAGAGTCTCGGGGGCTGCTCAACCTCCTGTTCTTCCTCTGCTAACAGCGGAGGATTCGCCCTCTGCTTCAGTTCCACTTTCAAAGCACCTCTTCAAATTCACTAGCCTTGGTTTGCTAAGGACAGGTTACTCCTCACCGTCACCCAAAGCTGTGGTTTTAGCTTCTCTGAGCCTCCCAGGCTTCTTCTACCTTCACACTTCCCAATCATCTCTTTGGCTGCACAGATCAAAACTCCGCTGAGTCACGTATGGGGCCCTTCAGCCCTGCCCACCCCATCTCCATCAGAGGATGCCAAGGAAGTGTTTAAAAACAGCCCACACAGGGATGCTGCCCCCAAGCACCCTCCCCACCTCCAGAGATTTATCACAGTCACAGTATCACAGTATGTTTGGGATTGGAAGGGACCTCAAAAGCTCATCCGGTGCAATCCCCCTGCTAGAGCAGGAACACCCAGATGAGGTTACACAGGAAGGTGTCCAGGCGGGTTGGAATGTCTGCAGAGAAGGAGACTCCACAACCCCCTGGGCAGCCTGGGCCAGGCTCTGCCACCCTCACCAGGAACAAGTTTCTTGTCAAATTTAAGTGGAACCTCTTGTGTTCCAGCTTGATCCCATTACCCCTTGTCCTATCATTGTTTGCCACCGAGAAGAGCCTGGCTCCATCCTCCTGACACTCACCCTTTATATATTTATAAACATTAATGAGGTCACCCCTTAGTCTCCTCTTCTCCAAACTAAAGAGCCCCAGCTCCCTCAGCCTTTCTTCATAAGGGAGATGCTCCACTCCCTTCAGCATCTTTGTTGCCCTACGCTGGACTCTCTCCAGCAGTTCCCTGTCCTGCTGGAACTGAGGGGCCACAACTGGACACAAGATTCCAGGTGTGGTCTCCCCAGGGCAGAGCAGAGGGGCAGGAGAACCTCTCTGACCTACTGACCACCCCCCTTGTAATCCACCCCAGGTACCATTGGCTTCCTGGCCACAAGGGCCCAGTGCTGGCTCATGGTCACCCTGCTGTCCCCAGGACCCCCAGGTCCCTTTTCCCTACAGTGCTCTGTAATATGTAATTTCCCAACCTATACTGGAACCTGGGGTTGTTCCTGCCCAGATGCAGGACTCTACACTTTCCCTTGTTAAATTTCATCAGGTTATTCCCCGCCCAACTCTCCAGCCTGTCCAGGTCTCTGATGGCAGCACAGCCTCTGGCGTGTCAGCCACTCCTCCCAGCTTGGTGTCATCAGCAAACTTGCTGATAGTGCACTCTATTCCCTCGTCCAAATCGTTAATGAATATATTGAATAATATTGGCCCCAGTACTGCCCCCTGAGGCACTGCACTAGATACTGGCCTCCAACTGGACTCCGCACCATTGACTACCACTCTCTGGCTTCTCTCCTTAAGCCAGTTTGCAATCCACCTCAATAGATTTATGGCTCGCTCATAGATGGGAACTTTGTATTTAATAGTCTTTCATGGATTTTTCTCATAAATTTGTACAGTTGCTTTTCCACCTGTGTAAACACAACATAATACAATGAGGAGTTTCACAGATCTTGTAGAAAAAACCGCATTTCCTTGTTGCTGGGAGCCCGTGATCCGCTTGCTGTCCCCTCAGTCCCCGGGCAGGACCGTGAGCAAAGAAGCACGGGCAAAACAACCGGAGTATAACAAGACAGACATACAGGAGGGGAATGCACTGAGGAGGGATTTGAAAGCTACACCAGTGAACAAGTCATGAGAGATTACTTCTTCAAAGCAGTGCAAGATCTTCAAGTGGGACTGAGTTATAAGTGAGGAAATAAAAAACACCTCTTTTACCATTCAGGACACATTTTCTGATTTCAGCTCTCTACCAGTCATTTTGGTTAGAAGAGACCCTCAAGATCACAGAACTACAGAGTGGCTGGGGTTGAAGGGACCTCTGCAGATCCCCCAGTCCACCCCCCTGCTCCCGCAGGGTCACAGAGCAGATCACACAGGTGGGTCCAGGGGGTTTGAATGTCTCAGAGCAGGAGACTCCACACCCGCTCTGGGCAGCCTGGGCCAGGCTCTGGCACCTCCCAGCAAACAAGTTTCTCCTCATGTTCAGATGGACCCTCCTGTGTTTCAGTCTGTGTCCGTTGCCCCTCACCCTGTCATTGGGCACCACTGAACAGAGTCTGGTCCATCCTCTGACACCCACTCTGAGATACTGATCCCATTGATCAGATCCCTCTCAGCTTCTCTTCTCCAGCTGAACAGCCCCAGCTCTCTCACTGTCTCCTCAACACAAAGATGCTCCAGATCCCTCAGCATCTTTGTGTCCCTCCCATGGAATCTCTCCAGTAATTTCTTGTCCTTCATAAACTGGGGAGCTCAGAACTGGACACACAACTCCAGCTGTGTCCTCCCCAGGCAGAGCAGAGGGGGAGGAACAACCTCCCTCGACCTGCTGGCCACACTCTTCTTAATGCACCCAGGATACCGCTGGCCTTCTTGGATCATCGAGTTCAACCATAATCAGGCACTACACCACATCCCTAAGAACGTCATCTCTGCATCTGTTCAACCCTCCAGGGCTGGTGACTCCAGCACTGCCCTGGGCAGCCTGTTCCAATGCCCCACAGCCCTTTGGGGAAGAAATTGTTCCCAGATCCAACCTCAACCCCCCCGGCGCAACTTGAGGCCGTTTCCTCTGCTCCTGGCGCTTGTTCCTGGGGAGCAGAGCCCGACCCCCCCTGGCTCCAAGCTCCTTTCAGGCAGTTCAGAGATCAGAAGGTCTCCCCTCAGCTCCCGTTCTCCAGCTGAACCCCCAGGTCCCTCAGCCGCTCCATCACACTTGTGCTCCAGCCCCTCACCAGCTCCATTCCCTTCTCTCCACTCGCTCCAGCACCTCAAGGCCTTTCTTGGTGTGAGGAGCCCAACACTGAGCCCAGGATTTTGACTGTGTTCACAGAATTGAACACAGACCTAGATCAGGCTTCAGATCAGCAAATCTCTCAGGCATCTCTCTCTTCTCTCCTGCATCTCCTGCTTTTAGGAGGAGTGGCAGAACACACACAGGGAAATGATGGTGAGCACAGGGCCGTGTTTTTCCCAGTTGCTGAGCATCAGCATCACCGCCTGCTCTCCTCCCCTTTCAAATCGCACAGCCCACCAGCTCTAGGCCCTCAATTTACCAACTGCCTTTAATCTTCTCCTTGTACTAACAACACACTGTAACTGCAACATCTTTTTACGCAACAATCGATAAGGCAGATAAGAACAAACAAGGAAATAGCGAGCAGGACACAGGCAATAGCGATGGTACATCCTGCAGCGCTTCCTGTCATCTGATCGCTCAAACTACAGAAAAACCCAAACACGGCTTTTGTCTGCAGCTTCACAGCTGTGTGAAAATAAACATATGGAAAAGAATGAAAAAAAAGCAATTCAAAAACACAGAAAAGAATGGAAAACTTACCAGGCTCTAACTTGATTATTTTTACAGCAGCCAGTTCTCCCGTATGAAGATTTCTAGCCTGAAATAAGAGAGTTAAGACATATTTAATTACACTGCAAAGGCACCTCGTGCAGTCCCACAAACTGAAAAGATATGACGTGATGTCATGTGTTACTAACACAGCACAACACAATTAGCCCAGAGTAACCTGGCTGAGGATTATCTGGGTTTGGTATTAGCACAGCATCAACCCTGTTGGAGCTGGGAAGTGTTACCAGCAGTTCCTTTCGAGACTTTAAAAACCCCCAACAAATGAGAGTTCACGCCTCCCAAACACCATTTTTAAGGGTTGTTGAGACGGAGAAGCTCGCGGGTGGTACGTAGGTGCGATGCTGCACCACCCGTCTCGTGGTGCCAAACCCCAACGTGCTCTGAAAGCAGAACTGGATGAGCTGTGATTCCCTTAATGCCACAAACAAACTCCCAGCAGATCCTGGCAGAGGTGAGCGGTCCCCAGGACCCTCCAGAAGATGGTCCAGTTAAGCTCCGCTTAAGCCTTTACAGAACTATCCTGCCCAGGTACGGTGTAAACTTCACCCTGAGAATTCAGCGCTGGAGGAAGATGTTACAGGAACCTCAGATATAGAAAGTTTTAAGAGGGGATTTCATTAAGACTGTTAACTGTAGTAAAATGAGCTCTAAACCACTCGGGCACCATCACCGGAGCTAAGCTATATCATTTCTGACACACAACCTGAGCCAATTAGGCGCTGCAGCATTCCCCTTTGCCCATCATCCATAAGTTACAGGAATCTAAACCCAGCTGTTCCATTCTTACCCTGACAGACATGCAGGGAACATATGGAATCTGGTGAAGAGGTAGATTATAGAAAATCAAGGGAAACCTGGGTTAGGTCAGAGCAATTTGGGCAGCTATTTAAGATGGGTAAATTTGCTGCTGTGGACTGAAGGAAGCACTACAGAAAAAGAAACACACTTCGGACAAGAAGTCTTAATTTACCAACAGGTAAAGCAAGAACTTGAGAGATGAACGCCTCTGTTTTGTCAACACTTAATTAAGTTTCCAAATGGGGAAAGGCTTCCAGCCAGGGGAAAAAACCAAACAAACACATACATAAAAAATAAGCAAACAAACCCCCACCCAAACCCACACCAATAACAGTAATTGGCATTTCAAAGTCCCGTAGCGCTCAGCCGAGAGATGGGTGTCAAAACACATGCTAAGGAGACAAACATGACTCAGCTGAAGCCAACCAGAACCTGAACAACTGCACGACAGAAGCAAACAGAGCAAATCACTGAACACAGGAGCGGAGTTATCTGCTAACCACAAAGGAAACCTTGACCGCTTCTAAAAGTACCTTCCAACCAGAGATGCCTTTTAGACCACAGCAAAACCTTTGGTCTCCTTCAGCATCACGAAGGAGCGTTTGTCCAGGTACAGATGAAGGATGACGCTCTCGCTGGTGCTGTTACACCTAATGAGGCCGCTATTTGGGGTTTAACCATCCAACTTTGTCAGCTGGAAGGGAAAGTGGTTTGGTATTTATGAACGAAACACATCAAGTTATTGGAACCACTCACCCTAAAACTGCTTTTCTGGTCCTACAGCTGAATATTCCAACTGAACACACTTCTCACCAAGACCACACACAATATTCAAGTCCTATCGTGCCAGCACCAAAGACAAAAATGCCCAAGTATTAATATTCCCTGATCCTCAACATCCTCGTTTGGATGCTCAGATACACAAACCCTACCAGATCTTCAATTTAAGACAGTCGTGTTGCAAACACGCAGCAAATTACCCACCCTGGCTCTTCCCAAGAGCCGTCACCTCCTCACCCAGGGACTCTCTGCTCTCACTCTGGGGTTTTTGTCTCCTCTTCCACCTCTTTCCGGCAGCTGAAAACTTGATCAATGATGAATTACTGTCATCTCGCACATCATTAAAAATGTAGGAAGGCAAGGGATGAAAACTGGGTTTCCATAACACACAGCTAGATATGACAACTGTCAAATAAGGAATCCTCAGATCATTTGGAGAGATGTTAATTAAAGAAATTCACAACTCATTTCCTATGGGTGACTACGGTTTGTGTCGTTCTACTTTTAAAACAAGATCGTGCAGTATCAAGGGAGTCAGACAGGAACATCAACATTGCCGCCTTTGTGAAACAACCTTGACATTTTACTATGAATTATGCACAATTCTCCATAATTTCCCGATGTGAAGAATTAGTTAACGATCTATCAATTTGTTTTGTTGTTACACTTCTTCACCGGGGGGTGAGGCAGGAGCTGAAGTCGATGTAAGAAATTATAGATCTTCTAGTCATCTTATTTCCATTTTAAAGATTTCTGGTCCCCTGAAATTTCCTCCATGCTTCAAGTCTTAATTCAAAATCAGCTGAAAGCAACCATAGGCCAGGGGAGCTGTTCTGAAACAACCGTACGCCAATAGTCCAGAGCTGCCAACCACCACGTATGTTATTGGCCAGCTGCTGAGTGTCTCCTGAGCTATTTCTGATAGAGCAAGTTATCATTTATATGCATTTATGCACATTTACCACGTAGAGATGTCTTCCTGAGAGGAAGGCAGAGCCCTTGCTATCTGCTGGTATTGATCTTCACTTTATTTAATGAGACTCAAAGTTGAAAATTGTGTTCTACAGGGCTCAGAATGAAAATTAAAACACTAGGACTTGGGCAGAAGGCTCAAAAAGCTTCGATAGAAAACCTGACCTACACAAGAGTGGGACCGGAACAAAGGTATATTTGAATGAGGTGAGACAGAGAGTCCAATTTCTTTTGCCTAATGTCATATACAGAGTATATTTACTGAGAAAGAAGAGCTAGGTAGTTTTTTGGTTGTCTTCTCCAGCTGTCCTACAACTCTGGGTGAGCGTCAGCATCCCAAATTGGGATTTGCAGAGAGATTTGCACAGACAGAGCCTGTGTTAGTCCAGGACCAACACACGTTCTTCCAACACAGGTACAACGTCAGTGGCGCGTCACTCAAAAACGAGATGTGCACTATTAGCAGGACTGGGGTTTGGGGGAGTGGGGAGAGTTTTGTGACATTACACATCAGGTTTTCCCATTGAGACTTCACTTTTTTCTCAGGCCTGCATCAAAAAGCTGTCGTGGGACAGTGGATCCAACGTGACACCCACGGCAATCCCTGTGTTTGATGCTTCCCATCGCACGCCCAACAATGTACACAAGAAAACACACTTTGGGCAGGACATTTTCTGTAGCTAATGACCCGAAATAACACGGAAAACTGGTTTCAGAACCAGTTATGCACTCTGCAGTTTTATTTCTTTTTAAGAGGGCAAGCCAGACAATTCCACCCCAGGGTCCACAGTGCTAAGCTGGGAGAGATGGTCAGAAACTGGAGAATCGTTTCACTTGGACATCTGAACACAAGTTTGTGTGCTCGGTCTCCTTGTCCAGCTTTCTCCTTTAACACCGAAGAAGAGGAAGGTTCAGACATCACCCTCACAGCCTCCAAATGAGTATTTTCAACATCTGTGCTGAAATCCCCTCCTTGCTGCAACATCTTTGTCTGATCTCCAGCCTTGGATCAACAGCCCGGTTCACCAGAAGAGCCGTTTGTTCGACTGCGTCTTCATTTAATCTAATCATAATGGCAGCTCCTGTGGCAACGCTCCCGTGCGTCCCCATCTTATTCACTCCTTGCCAAGCTTCACTCACCAGTGACCACGACGTTTTGCCATCTCAAACGCTGCCTGCTTCTTTTCTGACCTCTTACACTTTATAACTCTTAAGCTGCTCTACGTGGCTTTGAAATTCCCATTATGTCGCATGGCTCTTTCCATATCTCACAAAATCATCAAACAGACCCTTCAACTCACCCACCTACACCTCTGAATTCACATCTAGCGCTGCCTGGAGCTCTCAGCCAACTCAGGTGACACAAAGCAACGTCTCATCTGGGCTGCTCTAGATCCATGAAAACAGCTTCATTTCTTACACACAGGAAGCATATTTAGCGTTCTAGCTGTAATTAAAAAAGAGAATCCAAAACATCACCAGCACCAAGGGAATAAAAAAGAACAGGATACCCTAACAAACCAAGACTCCAGCATCTATGTACCAGAAGGCAGGAGCACAGAGACCTTGAAACAGAAGGTGGGATCTTGAAGATGCCACCACAATGCGCCCATCTGATGGATGCAGGTACCAAACCCACACAGGTGCAGAGTTTTGTGGGTTCTCCTCTCTTCTTTATAGAACAAAATAAGCAAAATCTACCCAAAATCCCCACCATCCCCATCCTGAGAGAGTAAAAAGAGTAATGGGCTGAACAAAGGCCGCTTGAGATGCTGAGAGCATCTCTGTAACAGATGCTGAACACACTTTTCTCCTTCATGTGGGACGGTCTACGGATGGATTAAAAACATGCCAGCCAGAAACTACTGTCCCTCCCACCCAAGTCCTCAACGCTCCGTCTATCACACGTGGAGCAGATGTCTCGCGGGTCTTTGCTGCTGGAAAAAGCCACCTGACAGTGATTTCCAATTTTCAGGGCTGTTTCTCTGTCAGGAGGCAGAACACCCAGCGGCGATTGTTCACCCCGCGCCCTCACAGCTGGATGGCGGAGCCAGAGAGTGGTACCAGCCTCCTTTATTGTGGAGCCTTTCAGAAACTGCCTCCTGAACAGAGACCTTATAGATCCAACACGCTACAAGAGAACCGTCTCTTGCAACCAGCACCACTGCTACTTTGGGGAAGGAAATAAAAGAATTATATGTGTGAGTACAAAGCGGGAGGCAACGTTCGCACTGTCACCCCCTATTGCCACATTCACAGCAGCTGCCCTTATGGAAGGAGCAGAACCGAGAATACACAAAAGTACCAGGCTTTAAATAAATTCCACATTAAAACCCGAAACTTAGATGTGCAGCTGGCACTCCAAAGCGCAGCTATAGTGCAAATAAGGCTTAAATGTATTTATTTTTCCTGGCAGTTGGTGAAATGTAGATAGTATATCTCATTGGGAGGAGGGGAACCCACACGGACTTCAGACACTTTCTAACTCAAGGCCAATTAACTCAAGCAATAAGGGATTAAAAGCTCATTAATGATGTTAGGCCAACTCCTTTGATTCCAGCATAGAAAACCAGACTAAGGATTTGGATAAGGAAAGCGGCTTTATAGATCTCAACAGCCACTAAAACATTTATTTCTCATTCCTAGAAATAACTACAGAAGGACAAGGACCTACGGCAATAAGGGTAACAATAATAGCAAAGATCAGTGCACATCTTAACAGCATTTATTTAAGAAAAAAGGAATAACACAAGCAATAAGCTCTATGCTTCCAAGCAGACACTGGTTATTCTCTTACGAAGTTTTCTTGGCAGGTCAGCATTTGCAAAATATTTGGCACGATCCTTTGAAAATGGAAAAGTCCAAGCTAGAAACAGACCCTGACCACAAAAATACTATTTAGCAACTAATGCAGCACAAAAGATACAAACAAATACCACATGAGGAAAAGAGAAAAAAGGCTCAATTTTGACTCGGTTGGAGAACCAAACCAAAACAGGAAAGAACCTTCTCAAGTTACAACTCTGTGCGTTAGATTGGTTTGAAATGCTACTAGAAATAGCTCGCTCGCCTGAGAAATAATATACATTTTTGAATGTAAGATCACACAACTCAAAGAATGCTCATGAAGCTGCTAATATACTTAAAATAGAGCAGATGCCTTCAGCTTTTTGGCCAGGGTATAAAATAGGGGAAAGAAAAAGCAAACATGTCTTCAAACTTTCTTAAACTACAAACCGAGCTGGATTTTCAAAGGGTTCATTCACCAGAAGATACTAAGAGCAAATGGACAATGATTTTATTTTATTCCTATGCTGAATGCATAGATCACGACACAGGAAAGAAAAAACAACCCTACATAGTATAGTATTACAGACTACAAATTCAAGTAATATTAAAATATGACATATTTTATCATATTGTATCCGAACATCCCCCCCACCTGCAGACAGCACCATGAACCCACGCAAAAGGAACACACCAACACTTTCTATTTCAGGGAACCTATGAAGAATTAAGACTTATTTGTACATAAAGAGGATAGAACCCCTAAGCAACACGTCATATCACACAGGAAAGAAGTTTCTGAAGGAAAAGGCAATGGTTTAATTGTTTTGTTTGCTTGGGTTTTGTCTTGTTTTTAATTAAGCCACTTGTGCTGCATTAAAGAATTTTAAGACTCATTTTTTTAACACCAAAGGAAAAGACATTTTTTATTGCTTTGCAACCGTGAGTTAACGGACAGAAAGACACAGCCCTTCAGAGGCAGACGGAGGAACCGCCGCTGGTGTTTTAAAGAGGAGAAACCGCAACTCAGATTGCAGCTCCTACACCATCACCATCTGTGAGCAGCTCTCTAAGACATCAGAAATCCCTTCAGAATGAATATCGGAACAAAATATCCAAATGTATGGATTTTGCTGGGGGTTTTATTTGGTTTATTTAAGCTGGTTTGCCTCGAATTGCAGCCAGGAAGCCAATGGTACCTGGGGTGGGTTAGAAGGGGGTGGTCAGTAGGTCAGAGAGGTTCTCCTGCCCCTCTGCTCTGCCCTGGGGAGACCACACCTGGAATATTGTGTCCAGCTGTGGCCCCTCAGTTCCAGCAGGACAGGGAACTGCTGGAGAGAGTCCAGCACAGCCACCAAGATGCTGAAGGGAGTGGAGCATCTCCCGTGTGAGGAAAGGCTGAGGGAGCTGGGGCTCTGGAGCTGGACAAGAGGAGACTGAGGGGGGACTCATTCATGGGGATCAATATGGAAAGGGGGAGTGTCAGGAGGATGGAGCCAGGCTCTTCTGGTGACAACCAGTGACAGGACAAGGGGCAATGGGTGCAAACTGGAACAGAAGAGGTTCCACTTAAATATGAGAAGAAACTTGTTCCTGGTGAGGGTGGCAGAGCCTGGCCCAGGCTGCCCAGGGGGGTTGTGGAGTCTCCTTCTGTGCAGACATTCCAACCCGCCTGGACACCTTCCTGTGTAACCTCATCTGGGTGTTCCTGCTCCATGGGGGATTGCACTGGATCAGCTTTACAGGGCCCTTCTGATCCCTGACATCCTGGGATTCTGTGGTATTTCATGCTCTAAATGAGCCATGTGTACAAGCTCATCTTGAACTCCTTGTCTGGGCAAACTCCTTGAGATTTTCATGTCCCACACGGTACCAAACCCAGGGTACCAGCCTATATCAACTTCTTTTCCTTGCTGTAATTCATTTGATAGAATCTAGAGAGGCGCTATAGATTCCAGTAGAAAAATCTAACTCCAACAAAGCTGTTCAGTAAGTGCCTCCTTAAAATTTCAGCTCCTCAGAGGTGAACTCACAGTTATCAAACTAAAGGGAATAAGCCATAAGTTGTTTCTGTGAGAAAATAGCTCTGGGTGTTTTGTTCTTTGTTGTTGTTATTGTTAAATAAAACAGAAAGAACGGATAATAAAGCAGCTGTGTAAATCGAAGAAGTTAAAAGAAAATTAGTTGTAAAATAGGAGCGGGGAGATTGTTTTCCTGTCCTAAGATGAAGCTTTGGTTTGCAGCTCTGCTGTATCAGTTGCGAAGATGGGTAAGACATAATGATTTCCTCCAAATGTCATTTGTGTGCGTGTCTATACGTACTATAGTGTCCCTGTGTCTTTCTGACGGTACCACTGCCCAGCTGTTTCTACCAGAATAAAGTGATTTAAAATCTTCATATTATATCTTATGATGAAACAGCGATCAGCAATATTTCTAATTCAGTAGGCGATTCAAAATCACAGCCTGGAATTCTGTTGAGATAAAAACCTTCACTAAAATGTCATTTCTGTTTGACAAGGAAAATTAGAACTTTTAAATGTGCTACATACAGGAGAAAGGTCAAGTATAAAGTATGTTTTGCATTTCTGCTAATTAAAAGATGAAATATGCTGCCACTTCATTACAGATGATACCTTTCACGATTTAACAGCTTTCTTATCCTCTCACATCTTATTTTTAGCCAGGAGATAAAATAAACTGTTTTGATTTTTTTGTTTGGTTTTGTTTCTCGGTTTTGACTGATTCACTCATTTAAACGACGTAACTTGAAAATAAGAAACAACTGGTTTCGACAGCTTAATCTCCAGTTGTCCAACAGCGGTTTCAAGCACTTGGCCAGTGACTTCCTCACTTTACTGGTTCAACTCTCTTTACAACACGGACCAAACCCACGCTGCTCAAATAATACACGTTACAGAAATTAGAATATTGCAGTAAATTAGGCCTGATGGTTTGATTGGAATGCGTTTGAGAACGCCGGAGGAAATCTCGACAGGGACCCAAAACCGTCCCCAGTTCACACATACCCTCTGCAAAAAGCCGCAAAAAGGAAAGTTCCTTCTTTATATAGATAAGATTTCCTCTTGGCATTAAGTTAAAATACCTACAGGATAATTCAGCATTAAGTCCTCAGCACCCTTGTTGTCCTAAGAACTGCTGTACTGGAGGTTTGATGATCTGCACAGTGCAGAACACAGAAGTATATTATACTCTACAAGACACGATATATCCTGCAAGTATATTCTACCTGCAAGAAGATCCCATTATTGCCCTTCTCTGGTGCAACCACACAGGGATCATGCGCAAATTCTGCTTCAAGCTTCGGAAAAACTTCCCGTAGCGAAATAAAAATGCTACATAGGGATGAAGTAACGGAAGCAGAAACCACGATGGAGCAGGAGGGACGAAGCCGTAACGTCAGGGTGAGACCACATCCCAGTGGAGATCCAGCTGATAAGGAGATGCTGAAGCCAGCACGGCCGGTCTGTACCCAAGGACAAACCTCACCACCCATGGAACGAGAAAAAGGAAGAATTTCTGTTCATATACCCTAAGCAGGAGGTTGGTTGTGACCGCTGAAGTGAAGGCAGATCATAAAACCCTCTCAAGATCCCCATATCCATCCTCATGATTCCCTTTTTCCCCAGTTTGATATTGTGATTTAAAAACAGACTGTCTGGACAGGAACAGTCTGACAAAGTTTTACAGGTACTATATTAATCAAAAAGTTCATCATGCCTCTTCACAATTAACAGAGAAGCCCTGGTGAGACCCCATCTGGAGTATTGTGTCCAGTTCTGGGCCCCTCAGTTCCAGCAGGACAGGGAACTGCTGGAGAGGGTCCAGCGTAGGGCAACTAAGATGATTAAGGGAGTGGAGCATCTCCCTTATGAAGAAAGGCTGAGGGAGCTGGGGCTCTTTAGTTTGGAGAAGAGGAGACTGAGGAGGGACCTTATTAAGGTCTATAAGTATATAAAAGGTGAGTGCCATGAGGATGGAGCCAGGCTCTTCTTGGTGACAACCAGTGACAGGACAAGGGGTAACGGGATCAAGCTGGAACACAAGAGGTTCCACTTAAATGTGAGAAGCAACTTGTTCCTGGTGAGGGTGGCAGAGCCTGGCCCAGGCTGCCCAGGGGGTTGTGGAGTCTCCTTCTGTGCAGACATTCCAACCCACCTGGACACCTTCCTGTGTAACCTCATCTGGGTGTTCCTGCTCCATGGGGGGATTGCACTGGATCAGCTTTCCAGGGCCCTTCAACCCCTGACATTCTGGATTCTGTGGATCAGAACTCAAACAGTGCTTTAAATTTCATTGCAGACATGCCTGACAAAATGAAACAGCATCATCAGAAACTGCTTATCCCGCCCAGTTACCAAACTCCTCCTAAATACCGTGCTGGGGAAGGTATTTTGACTATGCAGATATACTCTGCCCAGCCTCAGAAACCCTCAAAACCCTTTGCAATCTGCTAACGCCACAAAAACGATGCCCACGTGGCTGTGCAAGCTCAGTTCCCTCTCTCTGCGTATCATCAGTATCATAATTATCATTTTTATTTAAATTAACAAGCCCTCTCTGCCAGACAATACAACTGTGAACACCTGCAAGTGGGACATCAAGTATTACCCCTTACCCCACCTTAGACCAAGCGCATCAACATTTCAGCTGCTGCAGTTTTCGAACCTTCGTAAATAAACACAAATACCTGAAGCTGTTAATTACTGGAAAGCAATGAACACTCAATAGGCTTTTCTTCTCGTCACATTTTAATTCTTTAAGTTTTATCAGGACAAAGCACACTGATAGAAGATGGGATGGCCCCACCTTTATTCTTTCTACTGATCAGGTTCTGTGCCTGTGCCTGTGCAAGAGATTTTGCCACTTTTTCCTTTAAGATTAATGACTAAACATCCCAAACATCTTTGGGAGTCCAACAGTTATAATTCAACTATGATCTTGCATGTCTGTACATTAAACAGCGAGTTAAGGCAAATGTAACACAGTTCTATAGTGCTTCAATAGCAACGATCAGCAAAC
Source organism: Columba livia (assembly GCF_036013475.1). Taxonomy (NCBI): domain Eukaryota; kingdom Metazoa; phylum Chordata; class Aves; order Columbiformes; family Columbidae; genus Columba; species Columba livia. The sequence goes on from NC_088606.1 coordinate 2,695,707, forward strand.
AGCCACACACGGCTGAGAACAGAACAAAAATGCAGCTTCTTGGGGTGGAGCATCACATTAAATGTAAGGAGAAATGATGCCTTGAATGCTGCACAGGAAAGAGCTACACAAAGCAAGCTCGGGAACTATTTCTTACCAATAAGCCAGAGTCTCCCTGCAGTGACCCCTTCGCTCTCTGAAAAGAAACAGCACCTGCCTTCCTGGAACGTCTCAAAATTCACATTTCAACAGGCTACAAATCCAGCTGTTCACACTGACCTGAAAACGTTTCATACAGCTTTCTGGAAACATCCAGCCATATAGTCCTGACTTCTATGAAAACAGGAACCCTCTATACACTTTATTCATGCAGAAGACACAAAAATAGACTTGGGAGAAGAGCAATTCTGACATGCCAGAATATCAAATATGGCACTGTGATGGACCAGTTCAGTAAATGCAGCAGCTCTGGCCACCAGGACTCCAAGCTCTGAGGAACATCCCTGCCTGCATCTTTTTACATCTTGCATGATCTTTTCACCATCTTTAGCAGTGGATAAGTCAATAGAAACACATATAGCAACACAAAGGATAGCAGTGTAGGGAAAAGTACTGGAAGAGCTTTGGAACAAAAGCATTGGCACTTCTTACTCTCCCTCCTTTGCAACAGATTTCAGGGTTTTTACTGCCTGCTTATGATGTACTGACCGGCACCTGCTCAAACTGTATCTCAGAGTCCTGCAGTCTCAAAAGTGATCAACTTCCAGAGATCTGTGATGCTAAATGCACCACTCCCATAATTTGGTCACCTCGTGACACAGCCGGGAGGAACATGCTGTCCGGTGTCCAACAACTGGTCACTGGGCTCAGAGACAAGACGTCAGCCTCTCTCTACTGCCCTCTCCCTCATCTTCCTCATGTTTCCACACAAGTCCCTCTTGAATCCCCTTCCTTGAGATGTGACAGATGGAAACAGCACCCACAAAACAGATTTGCCCCTGAGCTCCGGTCTGAGCAAAGGAGAAGCCAGGGAGCGATTCCTTTCCTCACCGAAACAAAGACACGGTCAAGCTGCGGCTCCTCAGCACGGCGTTCCCCATCTGCCATGGGTGAAGGTAAACTTGGGCTCTTTGAGCAGCTCAGAAGGTCCTGGCAGACACTCTCCGCTGCGCTGGATCAAACAAATCACTCTAACGCTTGGGTGAAGGAATTCAGCAAGCTGAAGAGCAGAATGGAAACCAATCTGTATCAAACACTGAGGTTTTCTAGGAAGAAAGAGCAGTTTATCCAGGCTCCGTATGCGAGGAGCTCCCAACAGCTCAGACCTTCACGTGATGGAGACATTTCATTTAATCATCATAGGATGGTTTGGGTTGGAAGGGACCTTAAAGATTGTCTGGTTTCAACCTCTGCCATGACAGGGACATCTTCACCAGCTCAGGTTGCTCAGAGCCCCGTCCAGCCTGGCCTGGGATGTCTCCAGGGACGGTTCATCTACCACCTCTCTGGGCAGCCTGTCCCACTGCTCTACCACCCTCATGGGGAAGAATTTCTTCCTTATATCTAATCTGAATCTCCCCTCTGTCAGTTTAAAACCACTACCCCTTGTCCTATCCTGTTTGCTGCAGGGGAACACGTGAGCAGGCAGATCCGGCGCTCAAAATGATACCGACAGGCTAAATATTCTCCAGCGGATGAAGATACTGATTTTGAAGAGCTGGTTAGGTGGGAATGGTGTTAAACGGTGTTTCACTCTCAGTGGAGCTGCTCTGCTATTCTGACAAACAGGAGGGACTCCAATTTCTCAGCCAAGCCATTCCTGAACAGAGTCCCTAAAGAAGAGAAGGGAAAGGAGGTGGGAGATGCACAACAAATAACACCGCGTGGTGCTGCCTGCGTAAACACGCTCTCCATTCTGGAAAACCACAGCTTGGAGAAAAATGTGCCGGTACATAATATAGAGACCCCTTCTTTATAATTAGATTGAGTAAACCTGTCAGAAAGATTATACTCTACTTGGTGAGGCCAAATGGGAAGTTCAGATAAATGATCCCCGCAATACTTCTGCCACAGGTACGCTCTGCAAGGACATTCGGGGAAAGACCTGGTGGAATAAACCGCCTTTTGTTATTTTTCAGCTACTGTCAGTGTCAGGTCTGCCTTGTTTACCTACTCTCATTAAAAGCAAGGTAGCATCTGTTTTTATACATCACAAATGCAAAGTCTTGAATGAAATACCCTGCCCTTCTCGTTGACTTTTTAGGAGAATCCCAGAACCACCAAAATCGCCATAAACCACAAATCAAAGGCTACTGCATCCACCGAACTTTGCTGAGTGCCCTTTTTGCTAAGAAGCCTTCAGAAACGGGGAAAGAACCGTTCTAGCTTCTTGAAGAAATATAAAATCTGAAATCCTAACAAAGTGGCAAAGTGTGAGGTCTTGGCCAATATAAAATGCAAGGCATTGAGGTTGCCTTGAGTTGTTCAGCAAGTTTTCTGAAGATGGAGACCTACCCGGTTTGCATTGTTCTCCAGTGGAATCACCTTGGGCCAACGCTGCCTCTTCTTTTCACGTACAGCCATAACTAAGAAGCCAGGTGCCAAATACGAATAAAGGTAACAAGCGTATTTGTTTTTCCAGCTGCAGAGCTGACAGACAGCTGCTGGCGTCAGCAAAACACGCCGGCAAACTCCGGCATGGCCTTGAGAACAGGAAGAGCTTTTCTCTCTCTCATGGGTGATCTGTGAATTTCTATCACACACCTCTGCCCAGGGAACTGGGAACCACTCACACACCCCACACTCTAAATCTCAGACACATTTAAAGTTATCCAAACGCGTTGGCAATGAAAATGACCATTGCATCTTCTAGAGACAAACATGAAGGAGATGCTGGCATGCGAATGGTCTATCTTTGATCTGTTCGTGCTTCTCAGAGATCTCCTCTGCTATCGCGGGGGTGGGTGGTGTGTGTGTTTCCCTATTCACTTCCTCTAAATGGATATCTCGCGTTGAAATAGAGGTCTGGGCAGAAAGCAGAAAAGGTGCAGCTCATATAAAGCACCTCTCGTGTTCCAGACTGGTCTCCAAAAACATGTGCAACAAGCAGGGAACAAGAGAATGTGTTCTGGTTAACTCCTTCCTATGCAGGTCCAGAGGATGCCGCAGCCTCCCTGACTGATTGTAGCACCAACGAGTAACAAAATCATCTATCCAGCAGAATATCTGCTGAAGGATGGGTACTAGACAGCAACACCTGAAGAGCACAGCAGAGACAAGGCTGGTACCAACAGGACATTAAAGTCGACCACACAGACTTTCGGTCCCTCCAGTGATGCTGGGTGCAGCGCCAAAAATTGCTACCGCTCTTCCTTTGGCTCCTCCGAGGACCCAAACTGGGAGGACAACTCTTCAAAAGAGCTGGAAAAGAAATCTGACCTTATTCTTAAGATTTTGAAGACCACCTGCTTTTGAAAGTAAGGGAGAAGTAAACATAGGGAGAAACACTATTCCCAGCACAGAGCCTCCCATTAACAGCAACAGGAGGTAATAATTAAAGCCAAACAGCTTTGAATGTTCCACAACAAAGACTAAATGCTTAATAATAAAAAAACTTACCAAGATTACAAATGGAAAAGCAAAGGATTCTCCCCCAACTCCTGAATATCCTACAGAGGGTGTCAATAAGCATCTGAGCTCTTTTACATATATATATCTATATATATCTATATATAGATATATATACACACATACATATATATCTTACTGACTGCATCCTAAAAGAAAACCATGCAGTTTCCCAGAAGAGAAACCCCACAGCAACATGAAGAAACTCAGCACTGGTCTGATATCATTCTATTAAGAACTATCATAGCCATAACTTAACTGTACTCTGGTATTAAAATCAAGCCTTAATACTCCATTCTTAACCGGTTGACTTTAAGCAGTAGAAGGCTTTAACCGGGAAGGTTTTACGACCTGTTAAATCAGACTGACATTAAGAGATATTTTCAAAATATTAAATACAGGTTCTCAAGAGCCTTTGGCTTCACCAGGAATTACACGCCAGAGCTCTGAGAAGGAGGCACTGACCACACAAGCAGGGCTGAAACCTGACTCAGACTGGACAGAGTCCCACTTCTTTGGCAACCTTTAAAAATATATACATATTTTTAAACCATATTTGAGCAGAAGAGTCTTTTGTCTGCCACGATCCGATTTCATTGCTCCCTATTTTCCTGCAGCACTGGTCACCGGCAAACCAGTACAAGTTTCTTCTAAGTTAATGCATTTACCTAGTGCAGGAAATGTTAAAAAAATCCCAAGAGAATGAGCAGGTGGCTCAAGAAGGAATGAAATTTCCATGATATTTAATAAAAATGCATCTCTTGTTTACAGAGAGTTTCTGCTATTCATTTGGTACATTCCTCTCCCCCTGTGCTTGCTTTTAAACACAGCCACTGTAGCGCTGCTCACAATCCTGCTTGCAAAAACCCAAACAAGACAGCTTTAGAATTGCTGCACAAGATGATATTTGCTCATCGCCTCCCAGCGAGGACAGACACCCGGCTATTCATCCCCAAACAGCCTGCAGGGTGCTGGGCCCAGCAAATACAGGAGCTTTCAGCGCAGCTGCCAAACAAGAGCATTCAAAAAGACGAGTCTCCATAAACCAGCCTTTTGTTCCCCTCCTGCAAAAGCCAAGATTAGTTAAAACACAGTTTGGGGCGCTTTGCATTAAAACCCACAAAAAGCCAAAGGGAGAAGGAGAGAGAGGAGGGAGGAGTGGAAGTGTCTTGTTCACCAAGAGAGTCAATACGCTGGTGGTCAGTGCACTCAGATGTAGTGGAGGACTTTAAATTCCTTTCTATGTGCGAGGGGTGGTGACCCCGCATCTCTTACCACGACACAGGGTGTTATTTCCCCTGAATCTCCCCACCAAACCTATCCAGGAACGTTAATAAATACTCAACTAAAAAGTCCATGCAGGAAATCCCTGTAAGATACAGCTAAAGTAAATTATTGCCCTAATACAGCGCCTGTTTTCTAATCTACAAATACACATAACCTAATGACTTGATGTTCTAATGCAACCAAATCCTGCAAGGTAACCAAAACAGGCCAGTTTTGCACTATTCCAAGTACTTCCAGACAATACCATGGGCTGCAGGAAGATGTGCTTATAGAGCTGAGGATGATAGTCAAGAAGAGACTGGACATCGTCCTCAGACTCATGGTGTGAACTTTGGGGTTGTCCTGTGCAGGGACAGGACTTGGACTCAATGATCCTGGTGGGTCCTGTCCAACAAATGTAAACTCATTACCAAAACGGGTTTGACACGAATGAGCCTACAAGGCCCTACTGAAAAGCCACAAGTTCAGGGCCAGGTCAGGCTGGCGTGAAAACCCATCCCGGGAAACACCCCAGCACGCCGTGGGAGTTCACCCCAGATGGCACCTGGGCCGCTTCCTAGTGCTGGAGATTAAATCCCATTTACAGCTTCTAGTGGCTTTGTAAATTCCCTGCTCTAAGACACTGGTCTACTGGACGTTTCTGCATTAACCACACACACAACCTCTCTTTCAGCACGACTGCGGATGCACGAACAGACTTACAGCGTTTTTAAATACCGCTTTGAGGTTTTCATGGATATGACCACGGAGAACAAAGAAATGTTGCCAGGAAAGCCAAATTAAAACCTCACTCCTGTAGATCTCATCTTTGCAGAGTTAAGGGATATGATGCTGAGGTGCTGACCATTTGACAGAGAGTGGGGGCAAAGAAATGCTGTCAGCTTATTATCAAATCCCAGTGAGTAGCCAATCTTCGTTATTACAGCCTCTTTCAGAAGTCAGTCATTTCAGATAGCTTGATATGATGCTCTCAGAGGTAAATTATTCCAATGGATTAGAACTGCTTAACAGAAATATTTTGTATTAAAAAAGAAAAAGAAAACGAAAACAAGACAATTTTCCCGAGACAGATGAGACAACTAACACGTTAAGATTGTGATGGAAATTATATTTCCAAGGCTGGCAGATCCAAACTTGGATCTACTTACACACGCTGTGAATAGAGAAGAAAATGGTTGATTTACGGATGGTTTCTCATCCACCCTGAAATGCATTTTGGGGAAAAAAAGAAATATTAAAACAACATCAACAATCTGGTACTTACAAGCAACCCTACAATCAACCATTGTGTGCCATACGACAGACAAGAGAGAAAAAAATCCCCAGGAACAATAAGAAAACACATTTCAGTTTCCAGCTTCAAGAGTAGTGATGAAAAGCAAAGTGGGTAGGAGATTTTCAGAAAGACCTTAAATACTCTTCTGTAACCTAACAGTGAACACAAATATTTGCTTAACCTCCACCTTCAACATCCAGAAAAGAGCCAATTAACTCTCAACACTACCAAATGCCCCATGAAGAATTTGAGGCATGAACCACCACCACCAAAAAGCATCTGAGGAAGAGGCAGCTCTCCCACAATCAGAAAAGCTGCCTCATTTAGACATCCCAAAAACAACCGCGCTGGAGACGCTGGTGACTCATTATTAGCGATGGAGCAGAGAAACCTCTTGAAGAGGTGAGAGGAAAATTCCGTTTTAATTGAAGAGCGCTCTCTAGCAAACCCTGCAACATAACAACAATCGGATATTCACTAAGAAATGTATTCTATAAACAGCCCTGACAGCCCTCAGCAGGCACAAGATGTGCCAGCTGTGCTAAGACTAAGAAAAATAAAAGTGCAATGTTTATCTTTTAAATCCTTTCGAGAAAAAAGATTTACCTTAGTTACTTTAAAATTCAAATAACATAATGACTTTGAAAAATCAGTTTGCCTTGCACATTTGCCATCCCAGCTAGTGCCACCCGACTCCGCATTCCCTTGATCCAGCTCCTGCCTGTTTGCAGGGCTTTGTAAAAACAAAGAGCAAACCCATGACCTAGAAACAAATGTAGGCTCTCAAACTACTTTAAACTCATTAACTTTATACTTCTGTAGACTCATAACAACATCTAAAAAGACTGCCAAAGGTTGGGATTTAATCTTGCCGGGTTGCACTATGAGAACACTTGGGTTTATTCCGAGCTCAAACTTCTTCAGGAATACAAGGCACATTTTTCATAACCCGAAGAATGGAGAGGAGGGGGGAGGGTTGTGGTTTCTATTTTTTTTAAGGGGATATGTTTACATGGCACGGAGCAGAGCCATGAATTCAAACCGGCTCCGGAACCGGAAGCCGTCTGACATGTCAGCACAGCTCTCCGCCAATTACCAGCACAATCACAAGCAGAATATTTCTTCTTTTTTGTTTTGTTTTTTTTTTCCACAAAGGGATGACACAAAAACGCTTCTCTGCATCACAACTGGTTATTTCTCATCCCGCTGCCCCGGACTATTCAGGCACCCCGAAACAAAGCAGCTCAAAATACAGATTTATGAAAAACGACACATCCTTTTAAAGAACTTAGGGCTGGATTCCCTAAAACTGAAATATCCGCAGCGCAAACGTATAAAAAGGGAAAGTGAATATGCACCGTGAAAACTTTTAAAAATAACTCCCCAAGGCTATAAGTAACCATTTCAAAGGGGTGGTGGGAACAAGATCCATCCATAAAACTTCAATTTGAGCATTAGCGAAGAGCCCTCCCCCAGCTCGAGCCGCCTTTTATGTGGCAGAGCAACACACCTTTTCTTGCACGGTCGGTTGTGTCAGGTCTATTTTAAACCCACTCAGCAGCTTTACAGAGTAAAACATCACCCCACTCTTCCACGCAGCTGAAAATGCAGATTGCCCAACGCAGGCTGAAAACTTTTAAGCCTGTCTTTATAAACCACCCGAGCCTAAAAGCTGGCGAGCATCCCTTGATGTTCAGGGAAGGGGCTCATCTCTCCTATGTTCTGCTTCCCACGGCTGTGGATCTGCGAGGTGAGCACCAGCACACACCAGCACACACCAGCACACACCAGCACACACCAGCACACACCAGCACACACCAGTTCGTGAGCACCAGCTGGATGTGCAGCGCTAACTCCACCATAAACTGTGATTCCCTTCCAGCTCCTGAGGAGCTTTAATCTGTTGCTGCCTTTTGCGGGCTATTATTAACCTCAGGGATAAACTCGCACCCTTTGAACCAGGTGCTTTAACTGAGGCGCTCTGGAGGCAGCCACAGCGAACAGATACCGTAACGTGGAAAGCATCACCTGCAACATTCACCAATTTAAGATACCACCTTGAGGAGCGGTGAAACCCTCCTCCAACGCTGCGAGTTAATACTTTTGAATACAAGTGTTAAAGGAGATGGGAAACCTCCAGTTTGTCAGGGAGCCCCCGGCTTTCGGGGACCGCCGTGTCCCAGCCCGCGGCGCCCCGAGCCCCGGCTGAGGAGAAGCCCCGAGCGCGGCCCGTCCCGCTCACCTTGTAGACGTCGCCGTAGGTGCCGCTCCCCACCCGCTGGATCAGCTCGTAGTCCTGCTGCGGGTTCCGCCTCAGGATATCCCCGCTCGGCCGCGCCGCCGGCTCCATCTCCAGCCCCGGGGGAAGGGGAACCGCGGCCGCTCTGCTCCTCTCCCCTCCGGCCGGGGATACTGCTAACGCGGCAGCCGGCCCATGGCTCCTGCGGCGGGAAGCGCTCGGCTGAGGGGGCTCCCAGGCGCTGGGCCGCGGGTGCCGAGACAAAGGCGGCAGCGGGCGGTTGCGCGGCGGTTGGCGGCGGGGCAGCGCCTCCCGCAGCCCGCGGCGGCTCCCGGGGAAGCGCCGAAACCGGCGGGGAACAACCGCTGTGGGGAGGGAAGGAGGGAGGTCCCGACCGGCCGGCGCTGAGGAGGCGCCGCGGGCCCGCCCGCCGCCGGCCGGGGCAGCCACAGCCCGTCTGCCCGCAGCAAGGCCGGGCCGGCTCCTACCTGCGCGCCCACGGCCCTTTGTCCCGGCGGAGAGGGAGCGCCGCCGCCGCCTCCTCCTCCTCCCGCCGCGGCCCCGGCCCCCACGCACGCACCGGGACGGGTCGGGTCGGGCCGGGATGGCAGCGGGACCTCCGCAACGCTGCAGCGCCACAGCGCGGCCGGCGGCACCGCCGCGGCCCTGCCCGCCCACCGCCCGCCTCCCCGCCCCTCGACGGGAGTGAAACCGGCGTTGCGATGGCTGCTGCTGGGGAAAGTCTGCTGCCCTCCCTGCGGCCCTCAGGCCGCTCCGCTCCGGCGGCCTCGCGGTTCAGCTGGGGCCGGGTTCAGAAGGACAGGGAACTGCTGGAGAGAGTCCAGCGCAGCCACCAAGATGCTGAAGGGAGTGGAGCATCTCCCGTGTGAGGAAAGGCTGAGGGAGCTGGGGCTCTGGAGCTGGACAAGAGGAGACTGAGGGGGGACTCATTCCTGGGGATCAATATGGAAAGGGGGAGTGTCAGGAGGATGGAGCCAGGCTCTTCTGGTGACAACCAGTGACAGGACAAGGGGTAATGGGTTCAAACTGGAACACAAGAGGTTCCACTTAGATTTGAGAAGAAACTTGTTCCTGGTGAGGGTGGCAGAGCCTGGCCCAGGCTGCCCAGGGGGTTGTGGAGTCTCCTTCTGTGCAGACATTCCAACCCGCCTGGACACCTTCCTGTGTAACCTCATCTGGGTGTTCCTGCTCCATGGGGGGATTGCACTGGATGAGCTTTCCAGGGCCCTTCAACCCCTGACACTCTGGGATTCTGTGGGGCTCCCGTGGGCCGGGCAGCAGGGAAAGGGCAGCCAGGGGGTGGGTGGTCTCTGTGTTCGGTAGAGGCAGAGCTGGGGGTGCAGGTGAGCCCTGGTGCGGCTGGAGGCCCCGCTGCCTGTCCTGGAGGTGACACTGTGAGCTTCAGTAACAGGGGTGAGACTGGCGCTGCTGTGTCATGGAGCTCATAGAATCACAAAATGGTTTGGGTTGAAGGGACCTTCAGAGCCCATCCAGTGCCCCCCCTGCCATGAGCAGGGACATCTTCACCAGCTCCGGTTGCTCAGAGCCCCGTCCAGCCTGGCCTGGGATGTCTCCAGTGATGGTTCAGCCACCACCTTTCTGGCCAACCTGGGCCAGGCTCTCACCACCCTCAGGGGCAACAATTTCTTCGTTCTATCTAGTCTGAATCTCCCCTCTCTTAATTTAAAACCATCACCCCTTGTCCTATTACTATATACCCTACTAAAAAGTCTGTCCCCATCTTTCTTATCGGCTCCTTTTAAGTACAGAAAGGCGGCAATAACGTCTCCCAGGAGCTTCTGTTCTCCAGCTGAACACCCCAACTCTCTCAGCCTGTCCTCCCAGCAGAGCTGTTCCAGCCTCGGATCATTTCTGTGGCTCCTCTGGCCCCTCTCCAGCAAGTCCATGTCTTCGTTGTGGAGAGACAAGTGTGGTGGCAGGCATGGCTTATCGGGCCATACCCCTTGCTTTGAGGCTGGAGGAAAACCCCCAGCTTGCCTACTCCACATATATATATATATGTATTTTAATTTATTTATATCCATATGTATGCTTCTGCCCACCACCAAGCTGAGCTTTCCATCTTTGACGCCAGAGCTGTTCATGTGCATCCTGGTAGGGGTTATCACAGCTGCCATGGCAAAACCCCGCTCGGAGCTGAGTGCTGGACCTGAGCTGCTCCCAGAGAGGCTGAGATGCCAGAGGAAGAGGAGGAGGAGGATGTACCAGCTGGGGGGAATGGGGACATGGACTGAGTGGGACTCCTTGGCTCAGTGTCTCTCACCCTTTGCAACCTGAATTGCAACCTTGCAGCTGCACCACATGATCCTTTTCATGGGTATTTAGTTTTGTGGGCAGCCACTGCAATGATAGTCACATGAGAATTAACTCGTACTTGTTGGGACTTGCCTCCTTCAGCTCCTAAAGTCGAAAGAGCTGCTGTGGAACTGCAAGACGGCAAGTATTCTGCATCTGCCTTTCCTTCTCTGGCAAACAATGCCAGATGTACAAGTCTCTTTGGTGTTCGGGACTCCAGATTGGTTATTTAAGATCAGATTCTGCCTCTTCAGCAGTCGGAGGGCCCACGCAGGTCCAATATAGTCTATCAACAAAGTAGCTGGGTGCTGATTCTCAGTTTAAAATGGAGCCTGGGTTTTAAGCTTACTCCAACACTTTAGAAATTCCAGATGCGAGTACCTGAAGCAGCGGCGCTGATTGCATAAAATCTTCCTTCGAAACACAATCTGCAGCATAACTGATTAGGATCGGCGCGTTGCTTTAGGTTAAGCTCAAAGACAATGTGTTCAGGCTCTCAGGAATTGCCTAGTGGCATTGGTTTTATTGGGTTTTTATTTATGGGCTCGTTTGAAGCCAGAATCTGGCTCCAAAATGTAAACTGTCCTGCTTGTAGAGAGGCAGGGGAGCACGGGACTGCTAACTTAAAGGGACTGGCATTTAATTTCCCCTTGTGCTCTGAAATCCTTCTACATCCTGTATGTTCTCTCCAACATAAATACGTACGTTTTCCTGAACACCCAGCAAATACAGAAGAAACTATTTACCCTTTAGGGAGCTGTATTTCCTCAGGCGATTTTTAACAAAACAATTACCTTTCCCCCACAAATTAGCTTCCTGCACTCCTGATAGTGAGCTGTTTGCGTCCCTTTTCTTTTCCCTTCCTCAGCTGAGGGTTCAAACGCCGCTTTTCGCTCTACTGATTTGCTGCTCTTGACGAGCCATCAGATGACAGCACAGGAAAGAGGCCATTTCATTTTCCAGTAGCAGATGGTGCATTAAGACTTGGCCTCCTAGAACATCGTACAGATCCAAGGGCCGTCCGACGACTGCAATTTAATGCAAAAGCTCCTGTATTGACCACTATTTTGCCCCTGCACGCTGCCAGGCATGCACTCTTGAACACACGCCGATTCCCACTGTGTATTTTCCACCCCAGACCACGTTGCTTTTCTGGTCAAGCGTGTTAAGGAATGTGCTTTTATGCAGCATCTTTCGTCTGGATGGGTCCCAGCCTTAAAAGGAATGTTAAGTGGTTTTACATAAGGCATTACGTAGGATTAGAGAATGTGATCTGTTTGCATTGTAGTGTTAAGAGGAAGAACAGCCAAGGTTATTTTAATGAGACTGGTAACGGTAGATGCAAAACTGTAGAAATTTCTAACAAAAAAATATAATAAAGGTGGGTTTAAAAGCAGCAGAATGTGCCGCGTGTGTGAATGGATGTTCGTTGTCAAATAAACTCTGAGCATGAAGAAAAAATACTTTGGCCGTAGTTTGCCTCAGACTGCTAAAGCGTCTTTAATTTCACGTAGTCTTAACAACCTCACATGGAAGGTATTCAGTACTATTGTGTGGGATCGTTTCATGTTTGCAAGCTGTTTAAATAAGAAACTAGATCAGCTGCACGGCGATGCCAAGGCCGAAGGCTCATGAATCAACTCAAGGGCCTGCAGCTTTTCCCACTCATTGATTCCTGCAATACACTATATTTTATATCCAACTCCATTGTTGCGGAGTCCAAAGAAATGCCGCAGCACCCTCCCTGTGATTTGAGATGTAGATTATTTTTTTTGCTAAGCTTGTGGTTTGGGTTTTTCAGGCTGGTTTTCCTCCCCGATGGAACACATGCTGTCGCTTCACCCCATCTCCCCATGGCCACCAGCAAGGAGCTGTTTCCAGGTTCTCTGCGGGCAGCTTCCCACCACCAAGTCCAGGATGCTGAACCTACTAAAGCTTCTCGGCATCACCTCGGCAGCTCTTGGTGCTGGTAACGCCGCTTTGCCTGCCTGTTGAGCTCTGCTAGTGGGACAGGGCAGGTTTCACAAGGACCTTAACGGTCTCTTGTTGCTGGAATGTCCCTTTGGAGCAGCTGGGAGGGCAGTTGCTGTGAGCACATGATGACAAGTACAAAAAGATGCCTGGAAAAAAACTAAAGAGCTTGGGTAAGGAGGCTCTGAAGGGAACATGCTATTTCTGTTGCAAGAGCAGAAAGAAGGAGAGATCTTGGCAACAGATCTTTGGGCGAGAGAAGAAGTAGGAGATGGCATCCAGGCCTGTGAGATGCTTCTTATGTCCCGTGTGGGAATGTTCTTGCTCAAGAAATCATCCTCATCCATCCACCATCCTCCCATAGACTGAGGATCTCCCTGGGGGTTGTTGATGAGATGCTCAGAGAAGAGAGAAAAGTTACTAAGGGAGGGCAAAGCCTTTGCAGGCTGTCAGGGGACTTGTGTCACTTGCAGGAGCAGGAGGATTAAAGAAGATACAGCTCAGCCCCCCCGGCCAGCTTTAACTGAGGTCCTTGTGCACGGATTTGTTTTTCACGGAAGGAACAGGAGTGCTATCGGCTATACGTTATTTTTGTGTCACCCTGTTTACGTCGATACATCTCAGGAGACTTTGCAGCTGATTGTGCTGTTTGCATTCAAAGGAAGGAAACCAGCTGGATGCCCTTCCCTCCCCCGGGCAGCACGGGAGGGCAGAGGTGAAACAGGCAGCTCGAGGATGCAGGAAAATGTGGCCATTTAATTAAAAGCATCATTAACAAGCAGACTTGAGAGCATTGCCTGGAAACCTGGCTGCTCCCCCTGTGTCCAGGTGCATGAACCTGGCTGGAACATATTGCGAATATCTTGCTGAATCACGCAGGCAGGTGGATTGGTTGTTTCTGCCAAGATGCAAGAGGAGCTGGAACCCTTTCCCTGGACGATGTGTATCTTCAGGGGGAAACCCTAGAAACAAACTTGGCACACACAGATTTTGGCTTGGACTTACTAAAGCCACGTTTGCAAAAATAAAAGAGACTGACAAGGAAGGATGTTTTGAATACACAGGGTGTTTCAAAGAGATGGACCCAATTTGAAATCACTACATATTGAAAATGGGTCCATCTTTTTGAAACAACTGGGGTGTCCATCTGCCTGTCAGTGCAGGAGAGAAAGAACAAATTAAAAAGAATATTGGAAACAGGTGGGAAGTTGGGCTTAGGGGGGATCTTATGAGCTCTAAGGAGAAATAAGAGGAAGGAAGATTGGTTGAAGTTTTGGGCTGATGGCCCTGTATCTACATGGCTTTTTGTCTTTTTACATAGTCCCTTCGATTCACAGAGCATCTTCCAGAAGGCAGGACACAGACTGATTAGTTGTTTGATTAACTGCTGAAATTTCGTCTCCTCCATGGGTGAAATACGATGGTTGTGTTGCAGCCACAGTGTGCAATCTTGTTTTCAGAAGCAGCAAAGGCCATTCCTCTGGTTGCAAACCCCACGCAAATGTAGGTGGGCATAAACACTATCTGGGGAGAGAAATAGGAACAGCAGGAATAGAAGGATTTCCTAAGCATCAAGACCCGCTTCACTTCAAAATATTGCAGTAAGAGAAAAACAGTAAGATGTTAGGAAGCTTTCATCTTTCAAGAAGATTGAGGGAAAAGCTGATTCTGTTTTAATACTTTTTGATATTTGCTAGGAATTTTTGGCCTCTTAACCCAAGAATAAGGTTACAGCAATTAAAACAGCAATGACAAATCACTGCCACAGAGTGTAACTGCTTGCGAGAAGTCTCCTCGCAATGCTCTTCCAACACAGTGAAGATCTATATTCCTTTTACTGTCCCACGTGATTAAGCAGAAGCAGTGACAGAGAAAAGACCAAGAAGGCAGAAGTGATTATAATAACTGCGGGGAAGGAGCGAACATATTCGAGAACCTTGTATAACCACCATAAGAACAGATCTGTCACTCAGGGTGAAGACAGCACCTTATCTGCGTCCCAGCAAGGAAAACTCGTGGGGACGGCACCGTTTCCCTCGGCAGCAAGTCCCGACAAGTATTTGGTGGCACCTGCGAAAGAGCAGAGCTTTTGCAGCGTCCCTTCCCCACCGCTTGCATAAGGATTGCACAACACAGCCGGTTTCTGTTTGCGAAGGGCTGGGGATATGAAGAAGCAACTGCAAATGCTGTCTGGGTAAGTGGGCCAGTCGAATCAAGGTGAATTATGAAACTGCCTCTGCGAGCTGCGTGAGCACATGATGGATTTAAATCCAGGTTTTCTCCTCATTCCGGGGCCTTTTCAGCTCTGTGTGGCCTGGCACGCCGGCCTGGGGGCCCCCGGCTGTGGGCTCTCTCTGCGGGGTATTTTCTCTTTTTGCCTTTCCCCCGTTCAGTATCATTTTTCCTCAAGAATCTCTCCACCGTGCGCCTGTTCGGCACGTCTGCTGTGAAATCAGCTCTGTGCGACCTGGCAGCTCAGGCAGCAGGAACGTGAGGATGCTTCCTAGGAAGGGCCGTTTGCAACTGGAAAAATAAAGGGAGGATGAATCAGTGAAGGGACGGATGGTGTGTGAAAATGAACGAATGCTGAGTCACCCCCTGGAAACGACAGACACCATCTGCAAAACCATGACTTGGATCATAGGAAATAATGCAGGAAAAAGCCTTGGGAGTTCATGCAGACAATCCCCCGGCACAGCACAGGATCAAACCTCTCCGCTCCTCTTTCCCTTTGATACAACGTGCCATAATGGAAAGACAGAGGGAAAAAATGCCAATAAATGGGGCAGTACAAGCTTGGCCTGAGCAGCAATTCTCAAAGCACATGAGGAAAACAGGACCTGAGCCCATCTCAGTTTAATTGGACTTTCAAACTGACGATCTCCCTTTCCATCCTTTTCCCCTCCTCTCTGTTTCCCAGCTGCTTTGCTTTTGATCTCCTTTTCCAAACTCCAGCGTAAGAAATCCCCCCTCACAATGCTGTTTCAAAGAAGCAACAGGCACATGCGACTTCAGAGATTACTTCTGGAAATTTTAAGGGAGCTCCTGCCAAGGCCACGAGCGGCTGAGCGGGGCCGGCAGCCACGGGCAGGAGGATTCAGCCGCCTGCCACCTGAGCAGCTTCAGCCAGCCGGAATTATCTGTTTCACTGCGATGCTGAAAGCGCAGGGAGGAAGCCAACGGGAGGCAGTCGCGGAGTATTGGAGAAGGCACTTAGAAATTAACTATCAGCATATCAATGGGAGCACAACAGCGCATGGCTTTGGCACGGATGAGCAGTTCACGTTTCAATGTTTTTCCTGCTTTCAAAAACAACGCGTGGATCCTGCCAGTTCCTGAGAATCCAACAAAGCGGGACGGCCATCGGCTTTCCCTGACCACTGCAGGCCAGCGTGCAGAAATGAGCAGCGCTCTCCCAAAATCTCCTCTTACAAACACAGTCTGGGGTCTGTTCCCTCTCATCCTTCCAGATTTCGGCCAGTACAATCCTCTGGCGATTTCTGCCACATTTCCAGTTTAGGGATCATGTCTCGGGCGCCGTGCTGTTCTTCTTCCAAAGAGCAGCACAGGCCTGCAGCTTCAGACGAGTTGACCAGCAGCTTGTTGGCATCAAAAGTCCGAACAAGCACTAGCTGGGCACGCCGAGGACAAGCGTGCTCGCCAGGACGGCAGCCTGCGGTGTGCAGGTGGGACTGGGTGGGCAGCTGGCATTGCAAAGGGCTGCAACACTTTTCCTGGGTTGCTCAGTAAACACAAGCCTGGGATGCTGCAGCGGGTGAGAGAGAGAGGCAAAGAAAAAAAATCAGAACATGGCCCCTGCATGCCTGTGTTAGAAAGAGCATGACCAGCAGGTCGAGGGAGGTTGTTCCTCCCCTCTGCTCTGCCCTGGGGAGGACACAGCTGGAGTTGTATATCCAGTTCTGAACTCCCTAGTTTAAGAAGGACAAGGAATTACTGGAGGGAGTCCAGCACAGGGACACAAAGATGCTGAGGGATCTGGAGCATCTTTGTGTTGAGGAGACAGTGAGAGAGCTGGGGCTGTTCAGCTGGAGAAGAGAAGCTGAGAGGGATCTGATCAATGGGATCAATATCTCAGGGTGGGTGTCAGAGGATGGACCAGACTCTGTTCAGTGGTGCCCAACGCCAGGGTGAGGGGCAACGGGCACAGACTGAAACACAGGAGGGTCCATGTGAACATGAGCAGAAACTTGTTTGCTGGGAGGTGCCAGAGCCTGGCCCAGGCTGCCCAGAGCGGGTGTGGAGTCTCCTGCTCTGAGACATTCAAACCCCCTGGGCCCACCTGTGTGATCTGCTCTGTGACCCTGCGGGAGCAGGGGGGGTGGACTGGGGGATCTACAGAGGTCCCTTCAACCCCAGCCGCTCTCTGACTCCGTGATCTCTCCAGGTGTGATGTTTTGGCTGAGGGTACAAGGGACACCTTCGGGCAGCCGGGCAGCCCAGCACCGCTGCTCCTTTGCAGAAGTTTTGCACCTGGGCGTTCCTGTGTGCTCAGGCTGAGTCACGGTCTTACGTGGTAAAGCACTGAGTCAATCTCAAAGATGGGGTGGCAAACACTTGCTGCTAGAGGGAAATCTGGAGGGAAGGTGCAAGCTAAATTTTCCCCAGGGGTGCCCAAGCCCAGGTCCTTGAGCTGCATCTTTCATGCTGCATCTGTACATGTACATTTGTCTCCTGTCTGTGGATGCTGCTGGGTGTAGGTGCCGTGGGTGGGCTTAGGTGTTTGTCCCCCATGTGGGTGTCCCCACAGTGAGCCCCGTGCCCTGGTGGGAGTGACCTGGTTGTGCAGGGTCTGCAGGAAACTGTTACCTTGCCAACAGAATAGGCCCAGGTGGGATCTCTCAGCAAAGCATATTTTATTAATAATTTTGCAAGACCGGGTGTTCCACCTAAAGGTAGGCACACGGAACAGGGCAAAAAGCCCCTGCTTATATCCCCCCCAAATCCCAGCTGCAAATTCCCCCCCCTGTTCCCCATTGGTTGGGAACTGCAGGGTTTAGACTACCCAACGCCTGCCTCGGTTTACCCATCTCATTCATCTAATTCTAACCACCCCCTCCTGATTTATTTAAAATATGGATTCTTGGCTCTTTGGTTACCCTTCCCCCTACCTTAACTTCTAAAATAATCTGTTTGCATTCCGGGATTAGTTTGAAGAGACTTTCTTTTACATTACGGATTCATAGTCCAATGTCTCTTAGTCCTTCACCCCCATGCTGGGGTCAGGCACCAGGTCCCCCATTTCGTAAAAACAACATTCCTCCTTCAGTGGCTCTTTACAGGTCCCCCTGATGAGGTTCTTAGGGACATGGTTTAGTCCTCGAGTTAGGTTATGGTTGGACTCAATGATCATAGAATCCCAGAATGTCAGGGACTGGAAGGGACCTGGAAAGCTCATCCAGTGCAATCCCCCCATGGAGCAGGAACACCCAGATGAGGTTACACAGGAAGGTGTCCAGGGGGGTTGGAATGTCTGCACAGAAGGAGACTCCACAACCCCCTGGGCAGCCTGGGCCAGGCTCTGCCACCCTCACTGGGAAGAAGTTTCTTCTCAAATTTAAGTGGAACCTCCTGTGTTCCAGTTTGAACCCATTGTCCCTTGTCCTGTCACTGGTTGTCACCCAGAAGAGCCTGGCTCCATCCTCCTGACACTCCCCCTTTCCATATTGATCCCCATGAATGAGTCCCCCCTCAGTCTCCTCTTGTCCAGCTCCAAAGCCCCAGCTCCCTCAGCCTTTCCTCACACGGGAGATGCTCCACTCCCTTCAGCATCTTGGTGGCTGCGCTGGACTCTCTCCAGCAGTTCCCTGTCCTGCTGGAACTGAGGGTCTCTTCCAACGGAAATGATTCTATGATTCTGTGACATGCCCCCCCCCCACGGGTGGGTGTCCCGGGTGTGGGGACAGCCCCGGGACGTGGATCTGCCCACGCCTGCCCCACGCGTGTCCACGCCTGATGCCCCACGTGTGCCTGCCCCGTGGGCGGGTGCGGCGTGGGCGGGTGTCCCCGGGGGCGGCCGTGCCGTACCACGCCGTAGCGGCGGGCGGGGATGCTGCTGCCGCCGGCTCCCCCGCCCGCCCCGCGCCACCGCGGCAGCCGCGCCAGACGCAGCGCGGCTCGGAGCGCGCACGGAGCCTCCCGCAGCCGCCATGGCCCGGAACCGCCGGGAGAGGAGCAGCTGGGGTAGGCGGCGAGGGGCGGCGGGGCAGAGCGGGGACGACGAGCCCGGGCGGGGCGGGCGCGAACAATGCGGGGCCTGCGGCGGCCCGCTGGGGCGGGGGGCGCGCCCGGCTCCGCCTGGGCCTGGGCCGCCGGGGCGGGGCGGCGGGGCTGCCGGCGGGGGAGGCCGCGGGCGGCGGCGGGGGGCTCGGCTGCCCCGGGAGGGGCTTGTGGGGACGGAGGGCCGCCCTCTGCCCACTCCCTCCCGGAGGCCACATCTTTGGCACCCCCACACCCCGTCTGGAGGTCTGGCCGGGGTGTCCGGCTGCCCGATGGGAGCATGGCCGGTGGGGCGGGTTAGGCTGGGAGTGCCCGTTATTCTGGGATACCCCCGGGGCGTTGGGCGGCCGCGCCTTGCACTGCCCGGGGCCGGTAACCCCCGCCCGGGGCTGGTAACCGCCGGCAGCCGCCTCCGTGGGGAGCCCGTGGGCCGCCCCGGTTCTCCCCCAGCCTGCCCTGCCGTCCCTCCGCCCGTCGCTGCTGTCCCCGCAGCATCTGCCCTCAGTCCCGGTGTCCCCTCGGCGGGGACCGGGGTCCGGCTCACCCCACCTTCCCCTCCAGAGAGATCTGCCTTCCCCGGCAGGTCGCTCCTTCAGAGGGTTTGTCACATTTCTGGGGGCTGCAGGGCTTTGTTGGTGTGTCAGCCCCTCCGGAGAGGGGCCATTTTAAATCCAGCTCAGTACAAACCCCGCCTGAGCCCAGGGGAGCTGGCAGCAGCACTGCCAGGGAGCGGGATTGCGAGGAGGAGGAGGAGGAGGAAGTTCTGCGGCATCTTCCTGCAAAGCTTCGCTTCTCCAGAGCCGCCTGCCCGCAGCCGGCTGGGACCCACCGGAGCCGCTGCATCCCCTCTGGAGCCAGAGCTGGGCCCACATGTGGGCTGCACCAGCAAGCAAGGGGGCTCCTGGTGCCTTTTAGAATCGTAGAAACACAGAATGGTTTGGGTTGAAGGGACCTTCAAAGCCCATCCAGTGCCACCCTGCCATGAGCAGGGACATCTTCAGCAGCTCAGGTTGCTCAGAGCCCCGTCCAGCCTGGCCTGGGATGTCTCCAGGGATGGTTCATCCACCACCTCTCTGGCCAACCTGGGCCAGGCTCTCACCACCCTCAGGGACAACAATTTCTTCCTCATGTCCAGCCTGAATCTCCCTCCTTTAGTTTAAACCATCACCCCTTGTCCTATCGCAACAGGCCCTGCTAAAAAGTCTGTCCCCATCTTTCTTATCAGCCCCTTTTAAGTATTGAAACACCACAATAAGGTCTCCTCAGAGCCTTATATTCTCCAGGGATGTGACCGAGCCTTCTGCATCCAGTTACCAGAGATTGCTTTACCAGCTTCCACTGGTGCACTGTTTTATAGAAAATCAGGTTTTATACAGCCATTTGCCGTTATTTGAGGCTGCTGGGGAGTGTGATTTGTCATTTCCCCCGCGTTGTGTTCCACATGAACTCGTGGTATCCTGTCTAGTCAGGCAGAGCAGGTGAGCTGAGCTGTGATGTTTGGATACACAAATTACATTCTAATTTGTATACATGAGTGTAGTATTTCCCATGGTAATGATTAACAGACGAGGGACATGTTTGCAGAAGCGTTCAGATAACGGAGTGTGTGGTTGGAGTAAGCGGAGTGGGTCGTGGTCTTTTTGCAGGAGAGCGGGGAGAAAATGAGCAACGCTCGTTTGATCGGTGCCGTTTTTAACAGTGACTCTTGACAAAGGTCGTTAGACCCTTGGGTAAACTGGAGGGAAAGCTTCCTCGTGAATATGGTGACATTCTCAGCTTTGTCTCGCAGGGCTGTCAGTCCCGTCTGTGTTTGTGTTGAGTGTTGCACACATGTACACATGCTGGTGCTTTCCCGTCAGATCTTGATAGCATGAGAACGCAAATGATGCCGAAATGGGTATAAATGGAGAAAACATCGTCTTTGAAAGTATCACCTTGGTCCAGCAAGCCAAATAGACACATCCCTCAGTCTAAACGTGCTGCCAAGCCGTACTCGAGTGAAATGTGATGTGTCACTGAACTCTTTCTTACATTCTTGGTAAGTTTTGCAAGGATCTGGAGCTGTCCGTGGATCCAAGTGGATCTCTGTGGGATCAGCCGCCTTCTGCAACCCATCCACAGGTCAAAATCACACCCAATCTTCCACAGAGCTTTACCTGTTCCTAGAAATGTTTCCCAGCGCTTTACCAGGCTGGGTGACATAACAGGTAATAAATTAGAGAGCAAAATGCCTGCATTTTTTACTAGAAGAGCCCCCTTTAATAAAAGCGCGCATTTATACAACAGAACCTCGTTCCATGAAAGACGCGTTTACATGCAGTGACTGCAGCATTGTCTGGTGACATCAGTCTGGGGGGTGACTGTCCCACTGTTACGTTTTTCAGCCTCGCTGGCGAAGGAGGAGGCTCAGGCTTTTACTCAAGCTAAGGCAGAAAGTCCTTGCCGTGTTCTAAAAATGGGCTTATGGGTCATTAAAAATATTACGCTATTTCGAAACGGAGCAAACTTTGTCCTCATTGCTGCCTGATTAGTCAGGCCTGCAAGCAGGCAAGTGCTTAGTGCAACCCTTCTCCTTCGTTTCATAAAAATAATTTGCATTTTTAAAGCTCACAAAGCAAATTAGGGTGAGTATGGCACCCAGAAGAAATTGCCTCGGGTCGGCTATGAAAGCTGGGTTACTGTCACACATGTACATCCCCGGGAGCTCGTGCAGGGGCGTGTGATGCATCAAGCGTAGGATTGAGCCGCGGGCAGAAGGTCGGCGCGAGGCTGTGCGTTGGTTAGAGCTCTTTTACTCAACGTGCTAAGTGGTGCGTAGACCTCACAACTGCTCCTGGTTGCTGGGTGAATGGCTGAGGGAGCTGCAAACGTCTCGTTTTTTTGGTATTATTTTTTGGTAAGAGTAAGGGACCCAGCTTTTCCCAAAATAAGGATTTTTAGTATAAATCCTGCCTGGTGAAGTCCAGCCAGGTCGGTGACGGCTTATAGTAGGTTACAGCAATGTTTTCTGAAATCCTTTGCGCTTGGCAGTTGTGGACGCCCAGCAGCTGGCTCCCAGTTAAACCATTAGAGATCTCTGCTCCCAGTCACTTGTTTAAACAGCACAGGCTGGAACAAGGTGTGTGAAGTCTCTCCTGTTTCCCACCATGGCCCTTGTATTCGGGATGACCTACTCATCAAGAATTTGGTTCCAAAACCATAAAAGGGATTACAGAGGTTATACGTACTTCTTGGTCAGGATTTTAAGACTGGATGTGAGATTCATGACAGGTCTTAAAGGGTCTGATTGCCAGGATGGGCCGAGCAGCTGTTTTGGGGAAAAGAGGCCCCTCTCCAGCACAGACTGAGGTCATCACCACCACCCATTCAGACTGCACAGCAATGCGTTAAACTGGAAAGAAAAGGAGGATTTTGGTAGTCCTTTGTTTTTGTGTTTTTTTAACTAATAATGCTAACATCCTTTCTGTTTGTCATATGTTTCCTGACCTTTTATGGTGGATTTTCAGATTCCAGTTGCTGGCATTTCTTGGTGAGACTGCAGGGAACCTCCTGCAAATGAAAGCTGAGACAGGCAGGTCTTTACACAGAAAGCCACTAGATATGAGAAGATTCACAACCACATTAGCAGGCTTGTAAATGAGAAAAGAAAATGAAGTGTTGGGACTTGAAAGAAGAGACAACATCACAAGCTAGAGACCTAAATCCAAACTAGACGTGGTGCTTGGTCTTTGTGCCTTTGGTTTTTGGCAGCAGCATTGTACAAAGAATTTGAATAGCATGGACTGGTGCAAGTTGAGCAGGAAGAAGGCCAGCCTGCCTGTCCCCTTTTTGGGGAAGAACTGAGATGCCCTGACTGTAGAACTTGTAGAAAAACGTCTGTTCTATGTGCATTTTACCCAGGGTAGTTGTGTGCCTGTGTCTCTGAAGGAGATGAACTCAGCCTGGGAATTTGGCAGTGATAGCCGTTCACAGAATCCCAGAGTGTCAGGGGTTGAAGGGCCCTGGAAAGCTCACCCAGTGCAATCCCCCCATGGAGCAGGAACACCCAGATGAGGTTACACAGGAAGGTGTCCAGGCGGGTTGGAATGTCTGCACAGAAGGAGACTCCACAACCCCCTGGGCAGCCTGGGCCAGGCTCTGCCACCCTCACCAGGAACAAGTTTCTTCTCAAATTTAAGAGGAACCTCCTGTGTTCCAGTTTGCACCCATTACCCCTTGTCCTACCATTGGCTGTCACTGAGAAGAGCCTGGCTCCATCCTCCTGACACTCACCCTTTCCATATTGATCCCCATGAATGAGTCCCCCCTCAGTGTCCTCTTGTCCAGCTCCAGAGCCCCAGCTCCCTCAGCCTTTCCTCACACGGGAGATGCTCCACTCCCTGCAGCATCTTGGTGGCTGCGCTGGACTCTCTCCAGCAGTTCCCTGTCCTGCTGGAACTGAGGGGCCACAGCTGGACACAATATTCCAGGTGTGGTCTCCCCAGGGCAGAGCAGAGGGGCAGGAGAACCTCTCTGACCTACTGACCACCCCCTTCTAACCCACCCCAGGTACCATTGGCTTCCTGGCCACAAGGGCCCAGTGCTGGCTCATGGTCACCCTGCTGTCCCCAGCACCCCCAGGTCCCTTTCCCCTACACTGCTCTCTAATAGGTCATTCCCCAACTGACACTGGAACCTGGGGTTGTTCCTGCCCAGATTCAAGACTCTACACTTGCCCTTGTTATATTTCATTTTTTCCCCCGCCCAACTCTCCCAGCTCTCCATTGCTGCACTTCACCTAAGTGGTAGGAGTTGTCATTAAAAAGTTTCACATTTGATGTTGCCATTTGAGACATGCCTGTTGTCACAGACAGGTTTGGTGGCCAGTAATCACCCAAAGCTCTTGTTTCTGTCAGCAGTCTTACACAGGAAAGTCCTAAACCACTCGTGTTATCAGCGTCATCATTCATCTCCTCGTTTCTCCTGCCAAAGGGAAAAGGAGCTGAGTTGGCCACGCTCTAGTTAAGCTGCTGTGCTGCCAGCTGGGTGACTCGGAGCTGCCGGGAAGAAGGTGGACTCTCCATCCTACCACCGCTCCAAAAAAAGCAAAGGATGGGCACGCAGCCTGGCAGCGTTTCCCAGCCTACCGGGCGCCCTGCTGCCCGCACCCTGGGGTGCAGAGCAGTGGGGTGCTCGCCAGGGCCACGTGCGAGTGCAGATCGATCGCGTTGGGCAGAGCTGGTAACGCTGCTGTGCAGCTGGGGTGTAAGAATTTTTTGGAGAGGAGAGTTTGGGATCGCAAAGCGAGACCCCAAACGGCTACCAAGTGTGGCCTTTCACCTGCCATTCGTGCTTGTTGAAAGACAGGGCTAATTTATTACACGACGGTTTTCTTCATCTGTTTCTAAGCAATGCCTTGCAGCTCCCTAGGTGCAGATTTCATGGTGGGCTCTGCCATTTACCCATCATTTCCACAGGTTTCAAGAGCCTGCCTTGCGTGTTGTTTTATGGCAGCGCTGTGATTGCATCTGTACCTCCAGGCTGGGGCTGTGTGGGCAGCCGTGCCCTGGGCGTAGGAGGCACAGGTAGGATAGAAAGGCGAGGCGGATTTGTGTGTGGTGTTAAACCCAGCTCAGGAGGCTTTGTGACCCTCAGAGAGTGCGGTGCAGGCAAGATGGCAGAGCCATGGGTCCAAGAGAGGGCTTTACTTCCCTGCTTCATCCTCACCATCTCCCAAGAGCACCTCAGTCTAGACACCCAATGGCAGCCCCGTGCTGGGGGAATTGCCAACTCACAGCTGGCCGGGAGCGCTTCGGGATTCAGCCGTGCATCCTTCATGCTTATTGCTTAGAGCAGTGTAGAGGAAAGGGACCTGGGGGTCCTGGTGGACAACAGGATGACCATGAGCCAGCACTGTGCCCTTGTGGCCAGGAAGGCCAATGGCATCCTGGGGTGTATTAGAAGGGGGGTGGCTAGTAGATCGAGAGAGGTTCTCCTTCCCCTCTACTCCGCCCTGGTGAGACCACATCTGGAATATTGTGTCCAGTTGTGGCCCCTCAGTTCCAGCAGGACAGGGAACTGCTGGAGAGAGTCCAGCGTAGGGCAACCAAGATGCTGAAGGGAGTGGAGCATCTCCCTTATGAAGAAAGGCTGAGGGAGCTGGGGCTCTTTAGTTTGGAGAAGAGGAGACTAAGGGGGGACCTCATTAATGTTTATAAATATATAAAGGGTGAGTGCCATGAGGATGGAGCCAGGCTCTTCTCGGTGGCAAACAATGATAGGACAAGGGGTAATGGGATCAAGCTGGAACACAAGAGGTTCTGCTTAAATTTGAGAAAAAACTTCTTCTCAGTAAGGGTGACAGAGCACTGGAACAGGCTGCCCAGGGGGGTTGTGGAGTCTCCTTCTCTGCAGACATTCAAAACCCACCTGGACATGTTCCTGTGCGACCTCACCTAGGTGTTCCTGCTCCATGGGGGGATTGGACTAGATGATCTTTTGAGGTCCCTTCCAATCCCAAACATACTGTGAAACATCCCCTCTGCTGTTGCTTCAGTGCTTTATTTCTCGTTTTCCCCTCATTAGCCGGCTAAGACGCAGAGCTCTGCGCAAGCCTGTCTCGGCGACAAGGCGAGGATGCCTGGTGCATGCTCAAAGCGATGCTGCCTCTCCCAGCCTCCCATCGCTGTTGTGCGGCAGGAGGTAGTTCAGCATGAACTCGTGTCACAGCAGCAACCGCACTGCATGTGATAAGTACAAGGGGGACGGCGGCTTAGAGAGCGATGTCTTTCTTTGCCAGCGCTGTTTGCAGAGGGCAGATAAGCTGAAGCTCCCTGGAGAATGCGCAGAGGGATCACTGACTGTACGGTCTGTTCGGCGCTTGGCTCGTGGTATTGTTGGCGGTGCCATGATACGTTTGTAATGTAGACGGCTGGGGTGAGCACAGCTTCAAAAAGGATCGGCGCAGCTATCACTGCTGATTGAATTAATCCCTAGAGAGCTGCTGGTAAGGTACGCTCCGTTCCAGGGAAGTAACAAATGAAAGCTTCCCATCAAACCTCTATTTTCTCTCCTTAGTAGTCTCTGTTTTTCCACGCAGTAAAGTAACTTGCTTCAAATACCCTCAGAATAGCAGCACCGCATGATGTCTGTGTATTGTGGGGGGGAAATAATGGCCCAGGCTGCAGCCTCTGCCTTTTCAAGGGCAGTGCTTGGGTAGGTGAGGCTCCTGGGATCCCAGAGAGCACAAGAACAGGGCTGCAAATTGGCTTTCTCAGGGGCTGGTTAGGCGGCTTGTGTTTGCACAGACGACGGGTCACGTCTGCATTTCATTCCCTGGAATGAAACGTATTTATTATGCAAACTCATTTAAGGGAAAAGCTGACTTTATTAGTTGGTCTCTGGAAAGCAGTCAGCGTTTCTGTGATCTGTTCTTCATGGCTAAGGAAGAACAGGCTTAAGCAAGCGCTCAGCAAAGGTACATTGCATAATTAGTGACATCTAATTTATCTAATTTATTCTTCTGTAGGAGCTTAAATACATTAGACGTTGGCGGTCAGTCTGTACCCAGGCACAAGATGAAATGTGCTGGTTCAATTTATTTAATTTAAACCAAATATAAGTCCTAGGACAGCTGAAGAATGCTTTATTTTTCCCTGAAACTCTACTAAAGCGAGGTGTAAGTCCTGTATTTTGGGGCTACCTGTGTGAACGGAGCCATTTCCTTTTTGCTGTGTGAATGCAAATTCTGATCTCCTTCGCCTTCCCCCCTTGAATCACCATATGGAAAAGAGACGTGGATTCCACCCCGCTTTAGAGTCATGGAAATGAGCTGTTATGAAATGGGGAAAAGGAGCCGTATCCTGGCGATTTCTGAATGAGCAGCCTGAGAATTGACGTAATTGCAAAGCGCCGGGAGAGCCGGCACAAAGGAGGAGTCGACTTAGAGAACGAGTGGAAACCGGAGTGTTTAGGAACGCCGAGCTCTCCTCCTTT
Organism: Columba livia; assembly: GCF_036013475.1. Taxonomy (NCBI): domain Eukaryota; kingdom Metazoa; phylum Chordata; class Aves; order Columbiformes; family Columbidae; genus Columba; species Columba livia. The sequence continues at coordinate 2,722,634 of NC_088606.1, forward strand.
TCCTTTTTGTCCAGATGATGCTTTGCCGTTGCTTCCTTCAACGCAGATAACTAATTTATACCGGAAAGACCAATTAAAATAGTTGCTTTTCAGTAATGCGCTGTCATTTTATAAGATAATCCCTGGCTCTTCAGTACAGCAGATAATCTAATAAACAGAACATGGAAGTTTCATCACGTGGAAATAAATATAAAAGACGGTTTTGTCTGCAGAGGGCGTACATGACAGAAGCAGAGATAACAGGGTTGAAATTAGTTCAGATACCTGCTTAATATAATGCCTTTTCTCCTGATATTTCCAGTGAACTGGCAAATCAACATATCCTACTCAATACTTCGAATTTTGAAGGAGAACCTGGGAAGTCCTGTGGACGTTTGTGCCCATCTTGGTTCCCAGCTGGGCGCTCCCATTGACTGCATGTGTGGGATGAGTAAAACGCAATTTCACCTGCACGCCCGGTCGCTTGACGACACTCACAAACGTTTAGATTTAACTCAGATTACAGGTTTTTTCCTCTCTCTGTAGTGAGTCACATCCTGTGCAAGGATCTCCCCGCTGTCCGCAATGTGTAGCTGTAAAAACAAATTGGACTCGGCTGAGCGGGGCGTTGGGAAACACCACGGGAGAGGTTTTGCTGCCCTAGACTTTCTAAGGCACTTGCAGCATGGCAGTGCTTAAAAAGAACATGGGAGCCTGTGACCCTTGGGTACCTGTCCATACATTTTGGGGAGATTTAACGCGTTGGGGAGATTTTAATGTGCTGGGGAGATGTTAGTGCTGGAAATGGTGGCAGCACAGGGACTGACCACTCTCAGATGCCTTCATTTCTCAAGTCATTCGGTGATGCGTGCCTGGATCCTGGGTGGTGAGGGTTTGGATTGCGGGGTGACGATAAAACCCTGGCGGATGTATTGTTAACGCCCACTTCCCCCTTCAGCCCCTCCCTCTGCCCCTTCCCACTCAGCACAGGCCATTGGGAGGGACAGAAGGACAGAGAGAAGAGAGCTGGAAAAATTAAAAATGTTTTACTAATGCTACCGATAAGAATAGAGAAAATAATACAAAATATACAAAACCAATCTTGAAAGTCTCAGCAGCTGCAGAGCCGGCACCCAAAGTCCTGGACTGGACTCTGCAGCCAACCGGAGCTGGATTCAGTCTGTCACTGGCCTCAGTTCACAGGGACGACTCGCAAGGTCCTCTCCTAATGTCGCCATAAGGAAAAGGGACGAGATCCTCGTGATCTCCCACTTTTATATGAAGTATCACGTGAATGGGATGTTATACTTGGTCAGTTTCTTGGTCACCTGTTTCTCGTTGCCCCTCTGGCGAGATGTCCATCCATGCTTATCAATAACTTTGCATTCCATTGCTGTGTTCACCAAAACATGTGTCTGGTTCTCCAGGAAAATGCAGCTGATATGAAGCTTTAGCTGACAGGCAAATTCACTAAAAGAGAAACTTGTTCTTTAACAAAACCAGGACAGTGGGTCTGTGTATTTGAAATAATGTTGGTTTGGTTTGTTTTTCCCTGGAGGCCCCTAAGCAGTGGTATGGGGCTGGTGTTTGGGGGGAGCTGGGTGGTGTTGCTTTCCGACTGTTGCGGGCTGGTGGAGAATCTAACGTTTCAGAGCATGTAGGACTTTTCTTTTGTTGAAAATCCTCCAAGCATCGGGAAGAAAAGATCTTTGTCTTTCAACTGTGAGCAAAGAAAGCTTGTAGTATATGTCTGAGAGGCACCAGAAATCCCTTAGCAACCGGCTTAATGATCCCAATATTTTGTTGCAGGATCATAGGAAATCAGAAACTCGTACAAAAGCACTGCTGTTATTTCATATATGAACTTGCTGCTGGAGGCTTCTTTATAAAGAGGCCCAGAATGGGTGAATGTGATTCCTCTTGGTATTTATAGCTTGCCTTGTAACATGTGCATGCATAGTTCTTGTGCTTTGAAACTGGCTTAAAATTGGGTCCCTAAGATCAAGTTCCGAAACCCAGACTGAGGAGGTTTAACTTGGGGCTCCCAAAGTTGCAGCCTGAGCCAACGAACTGGGAAGATGTTGTAGAAATGTGGGGGAACTTTCCATCGCTGGTGAGATCTCACGTGGCCGTAGGCGACTCATTGGCATGGTTAATCACCTTTGGCATCTCTCTGCTGGGAAAGTTTGGAAACGAGGAAAGGAAAATCCCTGGAGGTGGCAGCAGGTATATGAAGCGGCCCAGACGGACCGTGAGGCCTTTAAAACCATGATAATTCCAGCTGCTTCGGTCTGGAGGATCGTGCAAGTGACACGTATCTGTTGGGCACATTCCTGTTGCCGAGCGTGGGCGCGGGGACCGAATGCTGGGGTACCCCAGCATTCGGTCCCCGCGCCCACGCTCGGCAACAGGATTGTTCTTGTCACTTCTCCCCTGTCCCTGGGGATGCTGTCGATGTGGTCAATGGCAGTAGATGATGCTTTGAGCGTTAGCGCAGGCTGCAGATGAGCAGGGCTCTGCGGTTGCTACAGAAACAGCACTCGTGCGGGATGCACCGAGGCAGCGTCTTTTGATAGAGACACGATAAATGTGGCCTGTGCCAGGGCTAATGGGCAGGAAGGCCAATGGTACCTGGGGTGGGTTAGAAGGGGGTGGTCAGTAGGTCAGAGAGGTTCTCCTGCCCCTCTGCTCTGCCCTGGGGAGACCACACATGCAATATTGTGTCCAGCTGTGGCCCCTCAGTTCCAGAAGGACAGGGAACTGCTGGAGAGAGTCCAGCGCAGCCACCAAGATGCTGAAGGGAGTGGAGCATCTCCCGTGTGAGGAAAGGCTGAGGGAGCTGGGGCTCTGGAGCTGGACAAGAGGAGACTGAGGGTGACTCATTCCTGGGGATCAATATGGAAAGGGGGAGTGTCATGAGGATGGAGCCAGGCTCTTCTGGTGACAACCAGTGACAGGACAAGGGGCAATGGGTTCAAACTGGAACACAAGAGGTTCCACTTAAATTTGAGAAGAGAGTTCTTCCCGGTGAGGGTGGCAGAGCCTGGCCCAGGCTGCCCAGGGGGTTGTGGAGTCTCCTTCTCTGCAGACATTCCAACCCGCCTGGACACCTTCCTGTGTAACCTCATCTGGGTGTTCCTGCTCCATGGGGGGATTGCACTGGGTGAGCTTGCGAGGTCCCTTCCAATCCCTGACATTCTGGGATTCTGTCTAATGGAGGTGTTACAGCAGGCTTTGGTTTGTAAGAAGTTGTTGTGGGCAAGAAGAGGGTGATGTGTTCTCCACTTCAACTCTTGTAGGACAATAACTGGTGGCCCCAAAGCGGTGGGGAGTCTCCAGTGAGATGTCTGAGGAATGGCTCAACAAACATCTGCTCTGAACGATGCTGTTTTGGGGTGGAAATTCAGGCCCTGTCCAGCCCTGCTGCATGTGTTTCTGCAGAAGAAGGAACCTAACAGCCCTTGTTTTATTTGTTTATACAGGTAGTTTTTCAGACAAGACTTACGAGTGGAGCTCAGAGGAGGAAGAGTCGGTGAGGAAGGCAGGACCAGTGCAAGTCCTCATTGTCAAAGATGACCATTCCTTCGAGCTGGATGAAGCTGCGCTCAACCGCATCCTCCTCGCAGAGGCTGTCAGAGATAAAGAGGTCGTGGCCGTGTCTGTCGCTGGAGCTTTTAGGAAAGGAAAATCATTCCTGATGGACTTCATGCTGCGGTATATGTACAATAAGGTATGGATTCCCAGGGGTATGGTGTGCTGCCCATTGCTCCCGTCTACCACACAGGGATGAGCTGGACAAGACATTGGTTTGGTGTTTTGGGGATGCTCAAGCTTCTCATTAGAATGAGCTTCACAAAATCAAATGGAGCAGGTCCTCCCACAGCCCCGTGCACGGGTGGGTTTCTACTGGACTCTTGATTTTGGAGCAGAGCTGTTCACATCAGTTGCCCTGCAGCAAACCTCTCTTAGAGGGGCTGCCCCTCACCAGCGCTGGGGTGGAGGGAGCACAGAGGAAAGGTGTAAAATCAAAGTGAGATGAGAACCCAGCAACTTGCGTTCCTCCCTGCAGGAAGCGGTGGACTGGGTTGGAGATTACAACGAGCCTCTGACTGGTTTCTCCTGGCGGGGAGGCTCCGAGCGGGAGACGACCGGCATTCAGATATGGAGCGAGGTTTTCCTGGTGGACAAGCCCGATGGTAAAAAGGTGAAGATGAAGACCAAGGTCTTCAATCCCATATTTATCATGAATGGGTTTAATGCGATGAGTTGCTATGATGTCTGGGTGTCCCTGATGTGATCTCTAGGTGTCCCTCTAACTTTGGGCAGCCCAGAGTTTATTTCTGTGCTATTCCCAGAGATCTCAAATCTGAGGTCCTTGAAAACTACTCTCCTTTCTTAGAGCAGTAGCTGTAAAATGGAGTGTTCAGGGTGGTCAAATACAATGCAAACTGGATTTTGGGGCATGTTGCAAATTCAGCTTATAGCCAGGAATATTTGTATTCACCTACTCTTCAACAAAGAGCCCAGCACCAAAGTGACACTGAATTATTCATGGTGTGATTTCTGATGCTGTCTCGATGTGTTTTGGGTTAAGGAGGTGCAATACGCTGCTGTGGTTGTCTTCTGTGACATGAAGCAAATGCAGATTCAGGAAATGACCCATCCACACTGACAGCAAGTATTTGCTGCTCTTTTCCTTCGTCTTCCACCAAGTATAAGTCTGAAGCAGAAGCAGTGAGATTCCCAGCACAATAAAGCAGCTGACATTCACCCCTCAAGCCCCTTTGGCACTCGAGAGTGATTTTGCTTGGATGCAGATGCTGAATGGGTGCATCCAAGCTGACGTGGAGCTTTCTGCCCCTCAGGTCGCAGTGTTGCTGATGGACACGCAGGGGACCTTTGACAGCCAGTCCACCCTGCGGGATTCGGCCACCGTGTTTGCCCTTAGCACAATGATCAGCTCGATCCAGGTAGGAAGGGGGATGTCTGCAGGAATCGCTTTCCTAAAAGGTGGTGGCAAAAACCCGGTAGCTTGGCACCGGCCAGGGCTTTTGGTGGGAGAGACAAAGGCCATCGCGTTGGCTGCACTGAGGGCAGGATCCACACAATTCCATCGTCGCAGGGAACAGTCTCATCTCCTCACCTCGCCCCAAGGGCTTCCCTTCCTACCGTCTGGCCTCTGCTCTTGGAGGGCAGCGTGAATGGGATGGAAGTCTTGGAGCTGACAGACTTACAGACTGGGTCACATCAGCCCCTGGTGTTCCCATGCCAGAGTGTTTTTCTGCGCAGGGAGCAGCAGTGTACGTCTCTCTGACAGTGGGAGTCTGTCCGGCAGTCCAGCCGTGTTTGGGACCTGGCTTGTACCGGCACCACGGACTGGGTGGGACTTGGTCTGTGTCCCCATGGTCCTGTAGGCTTTAACCACATCAACGCACGTGTTGCCCCGAAGGAGATGCCATTCTGAGCGCTCTGAAGTTTTTGTTTTTAAATGCAGGTTTATAACTTGTCCCAGAACGTGCAGGAGGATGATCTGCAGCACTTGCAGGTAAGACCCTCGTCCCTGTGTCTGGGTTATGCTCTGCACTTGCAAACTGTGGTGCTCGGGAAATTATAGAATCACAGAATGTCCTGAGTTGGAAGGGACCCACAAGGATCATCAAGTCCAACCGCTGTCCCTGCACAGGACACCCCACAGTTCACACCATGTGTCTGAGGGTGTTGTCCAGTCTCTTCTTGAACACTGTCAGATTTGGGGCTGTGACACCTCCCTGGGGAGCCTGTTCAGTGTCCAGCACCTCTGGGGAAGAACCTCATGTCCAACTGAGCCTCCCTGGCACATCTTCCCTGGGGTTCTGTCATTGGTCACCAGGGAGGAGGGATCAGCACCTGCCCTTCCTGTAAAGGCACTTTCACATTCGGAGCTACAAAATGGTTTCTCAGTTGCCCAACTCTCATTTGAAAGGAGGTTGTAGTGAGGTGGGTGTTGGTCTCTTCTGACTAAAAAGCGCCAGGAGCAGAGGAAACGGCCTCAAGTTGCGCCAGGGGAGGTTGAGGTTGGATCTGGGAACAATTTCTTCCCCAAAGGGCTGTGGGGCATTGGAACAGGCTGCCCAGGGCAGTGCTGCAGTCACCAGCCCTGGAGGGTTGGACTGATGGTAGATTTACTTCTCAGGACATGGGGCAGTGCCAGGAGTGGGGGAACAGTTGGACTCAATGATCTTGAGCGTCTTTTCTGATCAAAATGATTCTGTGGTTCTATACTGGTTCATGGGCATGGAGGAACAGTCACTTGGGTTGGAACCTGTCTTCCCTGTGCTCCTGTAACGTGGATTCATGGGGGCCTGGGTCCCCTGGCAGGGCACTCAGTGGGACACTCACCAGCAGGGACTGTTCCTGTCCCTGGGACATGTGTCTTCCTCTCAGCTGGTGGCCCGTGGAGCTGGCAATGACCCATGGCTGTGCTTCATGCTTGAACAGGGGGTGGGGGGCACGGGGAGGCCAAAAGAACCGAGGCTGTTGAGACAAAAGTGCCTGAGAGGGGACATGGTGATGGTCTTCAGCTGCATAGCAGCCCGCTGCAAAGCAGAGGGCAGTATCTCTTCTTATATCCATTTCCTGGTATTACCTCTAGCTTTCTCTTCTGTTTAGATGCCTAATTGATTGGTTAGGTAGGTTTTTCCAGGAGCTTAAGAAAAAAGAAAAGAAAAGCAAAAGTCCAGCTGGAAAAATCAGCATGTGAAGAATTTTGTACATTTCAGTCAGTAAATATTTTTAACAACAATGCCTTTTAAACATTGAACTTGCCCAATGCAGCTCTGATCTTTCAGTTTGGATTTTAAGCCGTTATTGTTTAAGTTGACCCATTTTTAGGCATCTGTGAAATACATTATTGTGCCTTCAGTTAGAAATTACAGTCCAGAGAGACTGGAGAGCCTTCAGATCTTGCTGGGAGGCTGATCTTTACAGTCTTTGCACAGTGGGGGTCTGCAGGGAAAGTACTTATTTCTGAATTCATTTATTGGTGTGTTTAAAGCGAGGGGTCTCCAGCACGTGAAGTGTCTGGCTGGTGTGAAAGCAACACCAAGCAGCCAATTTGAGCCATTTCTCACAGATTTGGCAGCCAAAAATTCCAGGCTGAGATCTTTCACGTGAGGGCTCAGCGCAGTGATTTTCATAACAGCTCCGGTGCCCCTCAGGTGGGAACCCAGAGCCCACAGCCAGATTCTGTTCCAGCTCTGCAACTGCTGCTGTTGGTGACTGTCACCAACTGTCCCTTGCTGCCTGTGGCCTGCAGCCGTTGTGCAGACTGACAGACTAACAGTTCTGTTGTTCTTTGCTGCTTCTTACAGCTTTTCACTGAGTACGGCCGGCTGGCCATGGAGGAGACATTCCTGAAACCTTTCCAGGTGAGTCTGAGGGTCCTGGCCACACATGGTCACAGAATCCCAGGATGTCAGGGGCTGGAAGGGCCCTGGAAAGCTCATCCAGTGCAATCCCCCCATGGAGCAGGAACACCCAGATGAGGTTACACAGGAAGGTGTCCAGGCGGGTTGGAATGTCTGCACAGAAGGAGACTCCACAACCTCCCTGGGCAGCCTGGGCCAGGCTCTGCCACCCTCACCGGGAACAAGTTTCTTCTCAAATTTAAGTGGAACGTCCTGTGTTCCAGTTTGAACCCATTGCCCCTTGTCCTGTCATTGCTTGTCACCGAGAAGAGCCTGGCTCCATCCTCCTGACACTCCCCCTTTCCATATTGATCCCCAGGAATGAGTCCCCCCTCAGTGTCCTCTTGTCCAGCTCCAGAGCCCCAGCTCCGTCAGCCTTTCCTCACACGGGAGATGCTCCACTCCCTTCAGCATCTTGGTGGCTCTAATGTCCCCTCCACTGCGGTGGCCTGGCCCTGATCTGGTCAGCTTCACCACGAGGTGTCACTGCAGTCTGCAGGAGGAGGAGGAGATGGGCATGCCTGGGGACTGACTCAGCTGCACAAAACAAAGGCTTTGTGCTTCTTTGCCCCAAAAGAGGCTTCCAAATACATCTGACATCCCTCTTTCTTTCCCCTCTGAACCCTTGCCATCCTGAGAGCTCTGCCCTGTCCTGCCAGGCTTGGAAAGCAGTCAGGTTTTGCAGCAGGTTTGTCACACTGTCACCCAGGACTGTCCAGCCGTTGCTCTGAGAGGTTTGAACCCGCCTGCCCTGGAAATCCCTGCTCCTGGTGAAATGAAAGGATGAGGATTAGCTCAGAGCTCTTGGGAGTGGCAACACAAGTGTGGGAAGGCTCAGTTTAAGTGGGGTTTTAACTTCAAATAAGGGACATCTGTTCACCCTGCTGCTTCCCAACTTGTGAAAAGCTGGCGTTCAACTAAGGGAGAGTGTTGGGCAGACAAGAGCTTGGCCTGGACACCAGAGCTGTGAGGATGGTGGGTTGTGACAGGCCCTGCCAGTAGCAAAGTGGATACGAACAAAAGTAGACCAGGTGGAGTCACCGTCCCTGGAGGGTTGAACAGATGGAGATGAGGTTCTCAGGACATGGGGCAGTGCCAGGGGTGGGTTGTGGTTGGACTCAATGGTCTTGAGGATCTTTTCCAGCCAAAATGGTTCTATGATTCTATGACTATGGCTGCACCGAATCCCGAAATGCAAATTGTAATTGGGAGTGAGTTACAGTTATTTTACTTTGCAATATAAAAAGAGAATTGCTGCCCTCACCACCACGCTAGGCGGCCATGGGGATTTATAGCATGTCTGTGGTCAGGAACGGGAAATGAAATTAAAAGGTTAAAAAATATAACAAATGGACAAATTGAGGTTTCAGGGAGCTTTGAGGGTATATAGGATGCTGGCATGGGCAGATAAATGATGTGAAAGCTGCTCATAATATGTTATTTGTAGTAGCAAGACCTAGGAGAAAATTGTAACATGGTACAGAAAAAAGCCAGACATTAAATAAATATTTCTGTTACTTATTTTAAAACTATCAGGATAACGTAGCCAAATATTTCAGTGAGAGTGAAAGACTTCCTATTCCATCAGTAAAGCGGAGGCTGCAAGGGGAAACTTTTGAATATGCTGAAGTCGTTAGGACTGTTGTAGCAGGCTCTGATTTTACCAAAGGTGTAACTGCTGTCAAGTCACACAGTTTTGTGAACAGCAAATCTTGTCAAGCAATCCCATTGTCAGTTTTTAAAAGACTGTGAGTTCGGTTGATAAAGGGAACTGTCGCCATGAGATGTTGCCTTCTGTAGCCTTATCTCCCGACGATGCCGATTAAAAGCAAGTGAACAGCATACCAAGTCAGCACTGTCTGGTTTAATCCATTCTAAATGGATTAAAAACTCATTAACTGATAGATGACAGAGCACACTGAACTAATTTTAATAGGGAATCATCATCCTTCTGAAGCATTTCCTTGGGGTCTGTGATTCCCTGTCGTCTTCATTAATGATCTGGGGAAAACCAGCAAAGGATTGGTGGTAACCTTTGTGGATGTGATGGAATTTGGTAGCAGGATGGGTGGCGATGTGGCCAGGTGAGCAGGGGAGACCTGTCAGAGTAGCCATCAGGAGCATGTTGTTAATGAGGGGCAATTTAACGGTCGGGGTGACTTAATGAGCGATGCAGGGGCCTCTGCAATAGCATCAGAGCTCGCTTTGAAGAAGAGGTTGCAGCTTGAGTTTCTTGGGTGAGGTTCCGTGCCTGGAAGTCAAACTGAACCTCTTTAATCCTTAAAATATACACATTTGTAAGGCCAAGCAGGGAGTGCAGAGGAAGCGTTGGTGTCAAGGCAGTTGCATTGATGCTGCTGGAAGGAAAGGAACGCCTGGCAGTGGAAAATGAACATTTCCCTTCGGAAACATCTCCACGGTGTGTCCTCACAGCGTAACGTGCCCTCAGCAGCCACCGGTCCCGGTCGTGATGGTTTAGCAAGGGCAGTTTGCTGTGCTGAGGATGGTGGTAAAACCAGCATGTCTGGAACAATATTGCTTCAGAAAAATAAGAAAATAATTCCCAAGTCAAACAGCGTGAGGCATAATGTGTTTGTGGAAAAGCCCTAAACATGGACATGTCTCCTGGTGTTCGGAAGAACAGCGTGTCCTGAAACAGCTCATGGGTGCAGTCCGGAATGGGCAACTCGCTGCGCTCGCTCTTTTTTTAACCTTTCCTGATGTTCCGTGGAAGAGAAATAAGGAGAGGAAATATTTTCCCTCCCTTCACTAAATCTTTGTTCTAAACATAGACAATTTTTAGGGAAATTCCAATGGAATGGATTCCTCTCGCTGACCTTCTTATTCATGTGCATGGGAGGAACGCTGGCACCTCGGCACTCAGGGCTTCCCCCCAGACTGCGCATTTGGTGCATGAAACGTAGGTCCCTTGCACAAACGAGACACTGGAGACAGGATTTTTACTGAAAACATCCCTTTTCTTCTAAAGAATAAAAGTTGAGCCTATTGGTATTTATTTATTTATTGCATAGGAACTTTGAATGCCTCAATAAAGATTACAAAAGCCAGCGATTGCTTATTCACCCCCGTTATCCTGCATCTGCTTCTCATTAAAAGTCTGTCTGGAAGGCTGCCCAGTGAAAAAGCCTGCAAAAATGAGCCTGTAAAATTCCCATAGGATGGAACTAAATGTGGCTGGAATTAGGGAGCTCGTTGCCTTTTGTCCTGCTTAGCAAAAACCTCTTTTCTTGTTTTGCAGTTGAAATGCTTGATGCTGGTTTCAAGCCAGGGGATCCAAGCGCCGCCCGGCAAAGCTGTGCAGCGGTCTGGGTTTGCTCCCCCTTCCCCCTCGTAGGACACAGCCACACGTGCAGGAGGCCCTGAACCCCCTTGTGAACCCCTTTTTGATAATACTTGGCCATTACACAACTCCCATAGCCACCCCTGGTTCTGTGATTCACAGCAAACAACAGCAATGCCTTTGACAGATGAGTGTTTTGAGCTGGAGCAACCGGTAACTTTGACTTGGAAGGTACCGTCTGGCATTGACCCCATGTGTTTCTCTCTCTGTTTTCTAGTCCCTTATATTCCTTGTTCGTGACTGGAGCTTCCCGTATGAATTTTCCTATGGATCTGATGGCGGCGCGAGGTTTTTGGAGAAGCGGCTGAAGGTTCGTTCTTTGTGCCCTGGGTTTGTTTAACGAGCAGGGGCAGCCTGGGAATACGCTCAGAGGGGTTGAAAAAGGAAGAGGTAAATCTGGCTTGTGACCCAGGGACCACACGCTGCCAGCACTGGTGGGGATGGAGGGTGTGCAGGGGTGACACCTCGATTTGGGGGACGGCTGGTGCTGGGGAGCAGGGAATGGGACACGGCACCAGCACCAGGGAGGGCTCAGCTGGGTGGCCACAGGTGTGCACAGGGATTCTGGTCACCGTCACGCTTCTCCAGTGCCTTAACATCACAGAAGAGGCATTTTAAGAGGCTGAAATATCAGAAGTTGTACCAGCACTGGTGTGGCCAGCAGGCCCAGGGCAGGGATTGTCCCCTGTCTCCCATCTGGGGTGGCCAAACCTCAAATCCTGGGGTCAGTTTTGGGCCCCTCACACCAAGAAAGGCCTTGAGGTGCTGGAGCGAGTGGAGAGAAGGGAACGGAGCTGGTGAGGGGCTGGAGCACAAGTGTGATGGAGCGGCTGAGGGACCTGGGGGGTTCAGCTGGAGAACAGGAGCTGAGGGGAGACCTTCTGATCTCTGAACTGCCTGAAAGGAGCTTGGAGCCAGGGGGGTCGGGCTCTGCTCCCCAGGAACAAGCGCCAGGAGCAGAGGAAACGGCCTCAAGTTGCGCCAGGGGAGGTTGAGGTTGGATGTGGGAACAATTTCTTCCCCAAAGGGCTGTGGGGCATTGGAACAGGCTGCCCAGGGCAGTGCTGGAGTCACCAGCCCTGGAGGGTTGGACAGACGGACATGAGGTTCTCAGGACATGGGGCAGTGCCAGGGGTGGGTTGTGGTTGGACTCGATGATTTTGAGGGTCTTTTCCAACCAAAATGATTCTGTGAATTCCCTTCCTACGTTCAGCAGAGGGCTGAGGCCGCCTGTGCGAGGCTTCTGCCCAACCCCGGCTCCCTGGGGTCTCTTACTGGAAGCAGCTGGGAGAGGCGTTAGAGGGGACTCAATACGTTCCCTAGGGAGCAGGAACGATGTTTTAGTCACAGGTAGTTTTACAGTGGTGGGCAAGGGCTCCAGTGGGATTAATCAGGAAATGCATGAGTGATTTGGTAGTGGAGAGACCTAATTAAAGGGGAGACAAGAAAGGCCCTAGTGGGAAATCCCAAATGTTTTTGTATTCCAGTCATACGTGGACATGCACATTTTCCAAACGATAATAACATGTGGTCAGAGATACTCTGGTCCCTCGGTCGCTGGAGGAGCCGCATCTTTGTCCTTGTGCTGTGAGCAGCCAGTCTGCAGCACCCCGTGCTCCTGCCAGCACCGCTTGCCCGGTGTCACCGGTGTCCCCATCAAAAGGAACCCCCCTGACCCCAAACTGCTGTCTCGCAGGTCTCGGGGAATCAGCACGAAGAGCTGCAGAACGTCAGAAAGCACATCCATTCCTGCTTCACCAAAATCTCCTGCTTCCTCTTACCTCACCCCGGCCTGAAAGTCGCCACCAACCCTAATTTCGATGGAAAACTGAAAGGTATGAAATCAAAGATCTGTTTTTTAAGCGGATACCTTAGATACCCTGGCAGGCTGTCCTGCTGGTTCCCGAAACCTCTATAAGTATTTTCCCTGAAAGGCTGGTTACACGTGCTCTAAAAGAAATGTTATTTCACTTTGAAAAGCTTTCCAAGCAATATTTAATCTTCCTGACTTACCTGATCAGCTCTTTCCCTACAGGTCAGACTCAGTACAACAGGTAAAAATAAAATAGGGGAAGGGAACAAAGCTGTCGATTTTTTTTGTTAGATGTTAAGAACCAACTGCTTACAGCATTGCTGGTTACAGGCTGTTTGCAATCTTAGCAATTAAGTGGTCCACAAGTCACTTAAAATAAATTAATGGACAGAAAGATGTTACTTTTTCTCTGGTTTTGCCTGGCTGGTGATCAGACTTGTTCTGGCAACCAGCAACAGGACAGCGAGGCAGCGACGGGCAGACGGGCCGGTGGAAGCTGAGCTCATCTCTGGTGGTTCTCCCCTTCATTTCAGACACTGAACAAGTGGTGGGGGCAGAACTGACACAGCGGTTGGCAGCAGCGGCTTCTTGACACAATTTTCTCGTTCCCTCAAAGCTGCACTCAGCTGTTTGTGCTCTGATGGAAGAAATGTGGGGAAACTTCCCCTCTCTGCTTACCTTCCAAATGCCTCGACGTTGCATTGTATTTTTCTGTCTCCAGCCTTGTGCGGTTTAATTTAAATGGCAGTGAATGGATGCCAGACACTATGACATGGTAAAAATGACTGTTAGGAGATGAATCTGCCTCTGTTGAAGTGACACAAACAGGGAAAGCACAGCAAGTGTCTGTACACTAAAGATCATGATTTGCAATGAGTGTATGTGTGCAAGTAGGAAGATGCTGCTGTCTGGATTACCAGCCTCATCAGCAAAAGCAGTTTTTTTTTCTCCATGCAGTCACATTTGTATTTTGTACAAGTATTTTTGAGACCACAATGCTGTTTAGTGGATCTGTGCACAGCTGTATATTGTCTCCGCGGGCTAAATAACAATTTAATTGGGGCCATGATAATTTCTTAGTGCTCACATCATGGAATTACAGGGTGTCAGAGTCTCTGGCGTGACTCTCCTGCTCTTGTTTCGTGTCTGGCATTGGGCTGGTACTGACAACATTGGGTTTTGTTTCCAGAAATAGATGATGAGTTCATCAAGAACTTGAAGATTTTGATTCCTTGGCTTCTTAGTCCTGAGAGCCTGGACGTGAAGGAGATCAATGGAAACCATATCACCTGCCGAGGCCTTGTGGAGTATTTTAAGGTATTGGCTTATTTAAGAGAAATCTGGCTTGTTCATTTGCAGCACGCTTGCACTTTTGGTGTAATTAAAGAGGAAAGCAGCAGGCAGGCCAGCACATGGTGCTGCAGGAGATGTTCTTGGTCTAGCTAGCAGTCCTGACTCTCATTGCTGCAGAAAGCAAACACCTCGGTGTTGAGGTCTTATTGGACCACGCAGCGAGCCTGAGACACAGACAGGGCTGTTCTCGTGCCCTGGAGAACCCGTGGCCTGAGGGCCGGATTCCCATTGCCTTAGGAACAAAAGCTTATGTTTGTTGTCATGACTACTGGGACGTTTAAATGCAAGATATCAGTGAGTAATTCTCACCACCTGCTCTCTGGGGCTACCTGACTCTGGCTTCTCTTTCACTGAATGCTGGAGGTGGGTGCAGACCTGATGGGAGGTTTGAGCATAAATGGTGGATTGGGAGCCTTGAGTGACCAGCTCTGGCCACCCAAAGAGTCGTCCTCGAGCATTTTCTGACAGATATCCCCTGCAGAAACCACCCTGTGCCACGAACCTCCTCTTCTGTACATTTAGCATCCTCCTAAAGCTGTGTCTGGAACCGGGGGGGTGTTTGTGTGTTGCTCCCAAACGCCGTGTTCAGCGTGATTTCATTTTCTGTGCGCTGTTTTGCAGGCGTACATAAAGATCTACCAAGGGGAAGAATTGCCACACCCGAAGTCCATGCTGCAGGTATGCGTGAGCTGTAATTACCATTAATTTCCAATTAATCATCAGAGGTGTCCAGCTAGTGCAGCATGTTGGCTCTTCTGTGATTTTGTTTTGAATACCTTAGTGTTACAACCCAAAACCCAACCGTTTCTGGAAATATTTGGCAGTGATGAGTCTAATAGGGCTTAGCAATTGCAGCATCAGCCAGATCAGCTGAAATGATTCCCCCGCAGGTAAATCGCATTGTCCTGGGCTGCGGTGGCTCTGCATGGGGACGATATGTGGGGCCACATGGGGAGGTGACATTGCCCTGCATGGGAAGGTGACAAAGGGCAACAGGGAGGGCACAGGGAGGACAACGAAGATGCTGAAGGGAGTGGAGCATCTCCCGTGTGAGGAAAGGCTGAGGGAGCTGGGGCTCTGGAGCTGGACAAGAGGAGACTGAGGGGGGACTCATTCATGGGGATCAATATGGAAAGGGGGAGTGTCAGGAGGATGGAGCCAGGCTCTTCTTTGTGACAACCAGTGATAGGACAAGGGGTAATGGGTTCAAACTGGAACACAAGAGGTTCCATTTAGATTTGAGGAGAAACTTGTTCCTGGTGAGGGTGGCAGAGCCTGGCCCAGGCTGCCCAGGGGGTTGTGGAGTCTCCTTCTGTGCAGACATTCCAACCCGCCTGGACACCTTCCTGTGTAACCTCATCTGGGTGTTCCTGCTCCATGGGGGGATTGCACTGCATGAGCTTTCCAGGGCCCTTCCAACCCCTGACATTCTGGGATTCTGTGACATTGCCCCGCACAGGCTGCAGTTCTGCTCTCCAAGCCAGAGCTTTGCGGGAGGTCACAGCTGTGGCTGTTTACATGTGGCTGAGCCTTTTATCTGTTTTTCTTGCTGTTTCCCACAGCTGAAGCCAAAGTTCTCATTGCTGTGGCTTGGAGGGTAGGAATCCTCTCTTCATATGGGCTTTAGCCTGGGGGGATTGAGGAGACTGGGTGTATAAATACAGGATGATCTGCTTTGGCTTTGGTCAGTGGCTGGGGAGACTGTGCTTGGCTACAACAGGGGAAGTGTTTAATTCTCTCTGTGTGGGGTTCCAGACTATAGGTACCCAGGCACCCGGTGGCTGCTACTTTCTGTAATTAAGACTCATTAACCCTGACTTTCTGCAGCTAATCTTTGCACCCTTTTGCCCTTTTCGCAGGCCACAGCCGAAGCCAACAATTTAGCAGCAGTTGCCACCGCCAAAGACACCTACAGCAGGAGAATGGAGGAGGTGGGTGGTGCTGCGCGTGGTCTCTGCTGAGTTCGCATCCCCAGCGTTCCCCAGCCCAACAATATGATGCGTGACCATGCTGCCTGTGCTGTGGCTGCTGCTAATTAGGGGATAAAGTCATTCAAACTGGCTTTTCACCTGTGCCCTGCCCTGGCAGCCCCTCTCTGAGCTCTGCTCAGGGTGGTTGTGATGTTTAAGGTGAAGCTCAGACCTCAGCCTGTCCCCAGCTGCTTCCAGAGCTCGACACTCTCCATCAGCATTGGAAATCGTTGTTTCTAGGCAGTAAAAAGGTGCGGAGCCGCGTGGCCAGGCTGCCTGTGGACCACCCGGGGTTTTAGAACTCACGTGTCTGTACTCTGAAGCAGAAGGAAAATACCGTGGGCTAAAACATCCTGAGGTGCAGGATCCTCAGTGTTGTCCGAGGTCCGCACGTGGGTTGTGAGGGAGTTGAGCCGGGGAGCTGTGCAGATGCCCGCTGTCCCCTTGTACCCTGCGCCTCACAGAGCTGTCCCAGGTGGACACACAGGCCTGCAGAACTTTCTGGTGGGCAGTGCCAGGTCTGGAGAGCCCCAATTGCAGTGCTTTGCACGGCACAGCACAGGAGCTCCAGTATAAGTTGGGGAATGACCTGTTGGAGAGCAGCGTAGGGGAAAGGGACCTGGGGGTCCTGGGGACAGCAGGGTGACCATGAGCCAGCACTGGGCCCTTGTGGCCAGGAAGCCAATGGTACCTGGGGTGGGTTAGAAGGGGGTGGTCAGTAGGTCAGAGAGGTTCTCCTGCCCCTCTGCTCTGCCCTGGGGAGACCACACCTGGAATATTGTGTCCAGCTGTGGCCCCTCAGTTCCAGCAGGACAGGGAACTGCTGGAGAGAGTCCAGCGCAGCCACCAAGATGCTGAAGGGAGTGGAGCATCTCCCGTGTGAGGAAAGGCTGAGGGAGCTGGGGCTCTGGAGCTGGACAAGAGGAGACTGAGGGGGGACTCATTCCTGGGGATCAATATGGAAAGGGGGAGTGTCAGGAGGATGGAGCCAGGCTCTTCTCAGTGACAACTAATGATAGGACAAGGGGTAATGGGTGCAAACTGGAACACAAGAGGTTCCACTTGAATTTGAGAAGAAACTTGTTCCTGGTGAGGGTGGCAGAGCCTGGCCCAGGCTGCCCAGGGGGTTGTGGAGTCTCCTTCTGTGCAGACATTCCAACCCGCCTGGACACCTTCCTGTGTAACCTCATCTGGGTGTTCCTGCTCCATGGGGGGATTGCACTGGATGAGCTTTCCAGGGCCCTTCCAACCCCTGACATTCTGGGGTTCTGTGATTCTGTTTCTGGAGTATTTGACTGCGTTTCCTGTGTTTTCCACGCAGGTCTGTGGTGGGGACAAGCCCTTCCTCGCACCTAGTGACCTCCAGAGCAAACACCTGGAGCTGAAGGAGGAAGCTGTGAAGCTGTTCCGTGGGGTGAAGAAGATGGGTGGGGAGGAATTCAGCCGTCGCTACCTCCAGCAGCTGGAGAACGAAATCGATGAGCTGTACGTCCAGTACATCAAGCACAACGACAGCAAGAACATCTTCCACGCCGCCCGCACTCCCGCCACGCTCTTTGTGGTCATCTTCATCACTTACGTGATAGCTGGAGTGACCGGCTTCATTGGCTTGGACATCATAGCCAGTCTGTGCAACATGATCATGGGCTTGACACTGATCACACTGTGCACCTGGGCCTATATCAGATACTCTGGGGAGTACAGAGAACTGGGCGCAGTAATAGACCAAGTGGCTGCAGCGTTATGGGACCAGGTAGGATAAAAATCTTTGATTTCAAACAAACAAACAAAACCCCAACAAGTTCCTAAGTGTTGAGTTTCCTGGGGCTTTTCCTCCTCTGTGAAATGGCTTTTGCATTTTGTTGGATGCCCTGTATGGGCACTGGGGAGGCCAGACCGTGTATCCTGGGGTCAGTTTTGGGCCCCTCACACCAAGAAAGGCCTTGAGGTGCTGGAGCGAGTGGAGAGAAGGGAACGGAGCTGGTGAGGGGCTGGAGCACAAGTGTGATGGAGCGGCTGAGGGACCTGGGGGGTTCAGCTGGAGAACAGGAGCTGAGGGGAGACCTTCTGATCTCTGAACTGCCTGAAAGGAGCTTGGAGCCAGGGGGGTCGGGCTCTGCTCCCCAGGAACAAGCGCCAGGAGCAGAGGAAACGGCCTCAAGTTGCACCAGGGGAGGTTGAGGTTGGATCTGGGAACAATTTCTTCCCCAAAGGGCTGTGGGGCATTGGAACAGGCTGCCCAGGGCAGTGCTGGAGTCACCAGCCCTGAAGGGTTGGACAGACGGACATGAGGTTCTCAGGGACATGGGGCAGTGCCAGGGGAGCGTTATGGTTGGACTCGATGATCTTGAGGGTCTTTTCCAGCCAAAACAATTCTGTGATTCTATGCTAACGCTCAAACAGCTGCAATGGCCTCCGGCTCTGCTGGGTGAGCTCAGTGTCTGCTCAGCCCTCAGGAGCCACCAGCCACAGCTGCAGGTTTTATTTCTGTAGTGCTCCATGGCCATTCTCCACAGCTTCTCTGCTTTTTATCTACCAGCGAGATTTTTGACTGACAGCAACCACATTGGCCTGCAGAGAGCTTTGGGGGATAAAAATGACCGTTTATAATAGAATCACAGAATGGTTTGGGTTGAAGGGACCTTCCCAGCTCCCCAGTGCCCCCCCTGCCATGAGCAGGGACATCTTCACCAGCTCAGGTTGCTCAGAGCCCCGTCCAGCCTGGCCTGGGATGTCTTCAGGGATGGTTCATCCACCACCTCTCTGGCCAACCTGGGCCAGGCTCTCACCACCCTCACTCAGTTCCTTCACCCCTGGGTTGGTTGCTGCTCGGCCTTTTTGCCTTTAAAACACGGTGGATGGAGAACAAGAGCAGCCCAGCGCCTGGATCCGTCCCGGCTGCCCGATGGGGATGCTGAGCGTCCAGTGCGGCTGCTGCGCTCGGTGCTGTTTGCTCAGGGATCCGTCCCGGGTGCCTTTGGGACATTATGTCGTGTTGAAGCCCAGTGTTTGCACATCCCTGTGCAGGAGCCGTCAGGGTGTTTAACAAGCGGGGGGTGGCCGGAGCCACGAGGGGTCCTGCAAGGACAGCGTGTGCGGGGCAGCGCTGTGCGCGCCGTGCGCCCCGTGGCCGTGTGTGATACACAGAGATGCCTCTTTTTTCCTTTCTCTCCTTTTTCCCTCGCAATGCCTCTCCGCAGGGAAGCACCAACGAGGTAAGTGGCTCTTTTCTCCGCATGCGACACCGGGGAAAAGCTGCTTGTCCCCCGCTGCACGTTTCGGCCGCGTCGCTGTGCGCTTGTGGAGGCCGGGGGATGCGGGGGGTCTGGGCAGCGGCTGCATCCTGACCCCGCACCGGGGGTGCTCCCTGCGGCCCTGGCGAAGCGCATTACATCAGTGTGGGCGCTGTGCTCCCGGCGGCGCTGGAAGCCAAGTCGGGGAGAGATTTGGGCGGGGAGCGTTTGTTAGGCTGGCGAATTTCATCTTTTCACCCACTAGATCTGTTTGGGGATTTTCTGAGGTCAAAGCAGAGCACCAGTTTGTTTCGTAGCACCAGCCGCGCAGCTGAGGAGCCCCCGTGCTTGGCGAGGCCTCTCTGGACGTGCCGTGTGTTGTGTTTTGGGCAAAACCACCCCATAGCAGATGGAACACAGAGCCTGGGCAGCATATTTGATCTCCCCAGGAATTAAAAGTAGTTAAAAATCAACCCATTTGGTACCTCCCGGTGCTGAAATGCTGAGCAGCTCGAACCTCGCTGAGCTCGGGTTTTGCTCCAGCTTATGCCTAAATTAGCACAAAATGCTGCGAGGGCATCGCCTTCAAGACCCCCGGAGCCCTTTCAACCCCTCACCCCGTTCCTGCTGCAGTTTCAGCCGCTGCACAGGGGACTGGAGCCTCATCTCTGACATTAGTTCTGCAGGGAAAAGGCTTTTCTGTCAGGCAAAATGCACCCGGGTACACGTGGAAAACGGCAAAATTAGAAGGAAAAAATCAGCAGGAGAATAATAATCTAGAGCAAGCAGGTACGTGTCCCGTAGCAAACTCCATGTGGTGTAAAACAAAGCGCTGAGGATGCAGAGATTTAAATTCTGAGTGAACCCCGTAGAGAAAAACCAACTCCAGCTCAACGTTGATTTATCCCATAACCCAGTATGGTGAAATATTCAACTGCTTCTCCGTGCTGGAGCTTTGTCACCCACAAACGGCACTGGGGCTGCGCTAACCAACCTCCTGCTGCTCTTCCCGCAGGCTTTGTACAAGCTGTACAGCGCGGCCGCCACGCACAGACACTTGTACCATCACGCCTTCCCCGCGCAGCGAGACGCGCCGGCCCAGGGCGCCGACAGGAAGAACATGTGAGTGTCCCCGGGGTGTCCCCAGGGACGTCCCCTCCCCGCCCCCGACCCAGCGGAGAGCGAGGCTGTTGGTTCGGTTTGGTGTTGGTTCGCCGGCATGTTTTTCGTTCTGTTCATATGTACATAGCGGTACCGCCGCGGCTCCAAAGTGCTTTTGGTTTGTAACAGCCAGCGTTACCTCCCAGCTAATTTATGAAGCCTTATTTTCCTCCTTAATTAGTTCACTGAAAGAAAACGTAATTTACATGATACCGCAACTAAAAATCTTCCAGACCTTTGCAATTCTTCAACAGCCAATTTATTTTCAGGTACTTGAACAAGCTGTAACACATAACCAATTGTTTTCTTCAATTAACTATTTAATTAAACATACTTAAAGATGTATTAACTTGCTTTATCAGAAGCTGCAAGGGCACTTCTGCTGTGGTATGTTCATGACCTTGTGCGGAAAGCAGATTTTCCTGTTCGTAAGCGATGCACAAAGTATCACTCTGTATACGTGCTGGAGCAAGTCTCACTGTATTTCTGTGTATATATTCATTCTAGTGCATACAAAGTGTGTTCACAGTTTATTCTTTTATCGTCAGGACTATTAAAGTTGCTTTTGGTTCCTAAGAAGTTGGTTGTACAAAGAAGTTATTGACCAGAGGCGAGAGCTGCTCCTCCGGTATTCCATTCCCTTCCCTTCCCTTCCCTTCCCTTCCCTTCCCTTCCCTTCCCTTCCCTTCCCTTCCCTTCCCTTCCCTTCCCTTCCCTTCCCTTCCCTTCCCTTCCCTTCCCTTCCCTTCCCTTCCCTTCCCTTCCCTTCCCTTCCCTTCACTTTTCACTTCACTTCCCTTCCCTTCCCTCCACACCACTTCACTTCTGTTCCCTCCACTTCATTTAACTTCACTTCAGTTCCCTCCACTCCACTTCACTTCAGTTCCCTCCACTCCACTTCACTTCAGTTCCCTCCACTCCACTTCACTTCTGTTCCCTCCACTCCACTTCACTTCTGTTCCCTCCACTCCACTTCACTTCTGTTCCCGCCACTTCACTTCTGTTCCTTCCACTCCACTTCAGTTCCTTCCACTCCACTTCACTTCAGTTCCCTCCACTTCACTTCACTTCTGTTCCCTCCACTTCACTTCAATTCTGTTCCCTCCACTCCACTTCACATCTGTTCCCTCCACTCCACTTCACATCTGTTCCCTCCACTTCACTTCACTTCTGTTCCCTCCACTCCACTCCACTTCACTTCTGTTCCCGCCACTCCACTCCGCTTCACTTCTGTTCCCTCCACTTCACTTCACTTCTGTTCCTTCCACTTCAGTTCCCTCCACTTCACTTCACTTCTGTTCCTTCCACTTCGCTTCTGTTCCCTCCACTCCACTTCACTTCTGTTCCCTCCACTCCACTTCAGTTCCCTCCACTCCACTTCACTTCTGTTCCCTCCACTTCACTTCACTTCTGTTCCCTCCACTTCACTTCTGTTCTATTTTTTCTTTATTCTCAGTTTCCTTTTCACCTTCAGCAGGTGCTTTAAGGTGGATGCTCAGAGCATCAGAACCACACTTGTTCTCACAGAGCCCGAGCTCCTTTCACCATCCCAAATCCCACTATAAAACCACTTTATTTGATGTTCCAAAAGGAAAAAAAAGTCAGTTGGACAACCCCTCATTCATTAAACAAAATGATTTTTATTGAATTAATAGGCTTTACAAGAAATGTATTTTATTTGTCTGCAACGATGTTTATTGCACTAAAAAGAATCCATAAATAACATTCCAGGACAATGAATGAACCAAATGAAAATACTGGAGAGGGTAACCGCACAGTTACAAATGTTCCCCAGGTAAGGAAGCTCGAATCCAAGACAAAAACTCCTTACAAAAGAGAAGGAATTGTCGTGCCATCCCTGATTTCTCGGTGGCGAGGCCAGGAATGCTGTGACCCCCCTGTGCTGTGTTGGGTTTTACCCAATGCAGCTTACGTCGCATTTAAAAACCTGTGAAAAGTTCGCTTGGTCTTTAAGGTACCAGGATTTCCCCTCCGACGCGGTTGTGAAGACTCATGAACCTCGAGCGGTCGTGTATTAAACAACGTAGAAAATAAGGCAATTCGACTTCACTTTGGTGAAGCGCTTGGTGGAGACGGATAGAAACCCGCACGGGCTGCTTAAACAACCTCCAGAGGGGGTTCCGGGTCCCCAGGGAAACACACACGGATCTTCCATTTGGATTTGAAGGACGTTTTGAATCCAGAACGTTTCACAGAGTTGCATCTATTGCCCTTTTAAAAATATATAGTCAGCGTCTTACTAATACAGCTGACGGCTACGAAAAAGATACCGGGATCAAGTCTGTGCTTAAACCCCGCGCTGGTTTCCAGAATAACAAACTACTCCTTGTATGGAAACAAAAGATTAACAAACATTTTTCATTTTTATAAACAATACATAATACATGTAGAAAAATATTCAAGAGGATAATAACAAAGGTGCAACGTCAACAAAAATAAGCTGCCTTTTCACCAAAAGCACTTTTCTGTCAGAGTTTGAAGTGTGAAAAACAAACCTTTTAAAGCTCTTAGTGTCCTCGGGGAAGGTGACAAGAGTCGGGGGGTTAGAAGTTCTTGGCGTGCTGTTGGTACCACTGCTGGCGCTGCTTGCGGTGCTCCAGCTCGCTGAGCAGCGCCTGCCGGAACGCCTCGTACAGCTTCACGATGCGCTCCAGCTCCTTCATGAACAGCAGCTTCAGCATCCCCTGGTACGTGTCCAGGTCGGCCAGCTGGAACAGCTCCCACTTCAGGATGTGGTCGTACCTGCTCCGAGAGAGAACGGCGTGATTCGCACGGCCCCGCTCGCTTCGAAACCGCCGCTTCGCCTTGTGCGGCCGGCGATCGGGTTTCCAGCCATCTACGGTAGCGTGTTTTACGTCAAGACGTATGTAATTCGCGCCAAAACACATGGAGACGTGTGGGAGAAACATCCGCTAAGGCTGAGCTGCAGAATCGCTCCCAAAACACTCTAAAGCTCCTATTAACCCATTATAGTGGAAAATGCGTTTTGGAAGCGTTAAACCAGCAATTCCACTCATAGAATCATTTTGGGTGGAAAAGACCCTCAAGATCATCGAGTCCCAATTGACAACAGACCTCAAAGTTTTAGCAGTAAAACACCTTTTAAAAATCAGAGTAACACAAAGAACAACATTTAAATGATTATTTCAAACTGCCGGTTGGGAACCCCCAAAGTGGGTATTAAATACCACTTGTGAGGATGAGGGGAAAGCAATTAGGCCATAATTAACCGGAGTAATTTCGAATTCCTGTTGAGACTCCTCATACTGTTTCTGAACATCAACACGTCCCCACGTTCAGACTTTGGGGTGTCAGGCTCAGTTTCCAGCTGCGTTTTGTCTGCAAAAGGCATTTTAATGCGACTTTGATTTAAAATCTTGGTGTATTTACATCGCTGCCGCAACACCCCTCAATTCCTGCTCTTTCCCAGTGTTTCTATAACATATATATACAGTTCGTTCGCAATTTAATTTTCTTAACTTGGCAACACGCAGCTGACTACTATAGGTAACAAGAGAATACGATAAGTGACCCGCGGCTTCTCTAAGTTGCCAAAATAACAACTTCTATATTAAATTTATCCCAAGTCTTGCTGCTAAAATCACTTCGCCCCAAAAGCGAGATCCTGGAATTCGTTACCTTAAGCTATAACCAGCCATCAAAGCCCCAATCTCTTGTTTTACCTTAAAATATGAGCCCAATATCTTCTGTTTTATCTTAAGTTTGTCCATTTTTCATTAAAATAGGGAGATATTATGGCAAACCCCAATTGAACCCCCCATCAGCAGCCAGAGTTCTTATCCTCAGAGAAACCTGTTGAAACCAAAGCTATTTTGCTATTATTATCTACTTTTCTCAACCCGAACGCCTGGCCTCTGCGCAGCTGAATCGAGCTACGGTGTCACCTGTACGTAATAAATCATTACAAAATATTCCAGTGTCCAAGCGTAGTGATACTCAGATGACAAAAGGCTGCGCTTTGCCCACTTACTTCCATTTTTGCACCAAAACGGACGATATTCATACAGTCCTCACCTGGGCTTTGGGACAATACGGAACAACTTACGAGCATTACTGGGGTTTTTTAAGCTTTAAGGCACTTGCTTTAGCAACAAAGAGGCTCGTTATTAAAATTACATCAGAAGTGATCTTGATGTTAATAACGGTGACAATGATTTTGGAATTGTGCCTTAAACCCTCACCATGAGGTGACACTGAGACCATTCCTCAATTCTCCAATTTAATATTAACATAAACCAGATGTTACTCCTTCATGGAAGTGTCTGAGAATGACAAATTCCCATTACCACCAGCGCTACTTTAACATAAAGCTAAAAGGATACTGAAAAGTAGATGATTTTTGATTCCTCTGAACAATGTAAATTCTATTCCCACAGCTTGAATTATTATCTTTTTAAATTTGTTTCAACCTCCTGAAGAAATTCCTGATCATCTTAAATTGCTTCAATTGTCTTCAAGTTATTTCTCAAGTTTCAAGAGAAGTACCAACAGGAATCCATTCAACAGAGGCTGAACTATTTAAAACTACATTGTCTGGATGTGCCAAAGACCTAAATAAAGAAATGCAGCTGCAGCCAAAACCTCGAAATATTTATAGGAAACAAGGTTACAGGAACTTAGTGTGGAGAGAGTCCTAAATGTGCTGTGTGGAGAGAGTCCATCCACCAAGATGCTGAAGGGAGTGGAGCATCTCCCGTGTGAGGAAAGGCTGAGGGAGCTGGGGCTCTGGAGCTGGACAAGAGGAGACTGAGGGGGGACTCATTCCTGGGGATCAATGTGGAAAGGGGGAGTGTCAGGAGGATGGAGCCAGGCTCTTCTGGTGACAACCAGTGACAGGACAAGGGGCAATGGGTTCAAACTGGAACACAAGAGGTTCCACTTAAATTTGAGAAGAAACTTGTTCCTGGTGAGGGTGGCAGAGCCTGGCCCAGGCTGCCCAGGGGGTTGTGGAGTCTCCTTCTGTGCAGACATTCCAACCCGCCTGGACACCTTCCTGTGTAACCTCATCTGGGTGTTCCTGCTCCATGGGGGGATTGCACTGGATGAGCTTTCCAGGGCCCTTCCAGTCCCTGACATTCTGGGATCCTGTGATGTCCCAATTTAAGCCCAGTAGCCACAAGAAGTAATAAAACCCTTTCAGATTATACTAGAAACAGCTATAAAAAAGAGGATTTTTTTAGCTGTACGTCACTGATCATACACAGTTTGAATGTGCAACTACACACTGACCTGCTCATTGATGCAAAACTTGGTTTCTCCATATTCTTAGTTTCTCCATATTCTCTTTACGAAAAAATATACAATTTCATTTGGATTTGGATTTCATTTCTGGATTTTTTTATTGCTTTTCTATTTAGTGCTACTTTAGTGTGCCTGTTAGGAAATGTGATTTATTTCATTATGCCGACTCAAGGCTTTTCTGAGGAGGCTCCCTGTTCCTACAGCATTGTTTCTTTGAGAAAACGACTTTTTAATACCACGTAGTTCTTAATTAAAGTTCTTGAATAGAATTAGAGATTCTGTGTTCACAATTGTTAGTTGTGAAGGAGAAATGCATATTTTTTTTTCAAGGACGAAGATATACATAAAGAATTTAACACCCTAAATATATTTAATGTGTTTTTAAGACCATGTGGTACTGTTCTCATAAATGCACAAGCTAAATCACACCCTCAACTCTCTAATGCATCATTCTGCAAGTCATGTGAAGCGTTGTGATGATTTTAAGGCTTAACACAAAGCAAAACGCAACACGAAGCCAACAGTGTGCCCAGGTGGCCAAGAAGGCCAATGGTGTCCTGTCCTGTATCCAAACCAGCGTGGTCAGCAGGACAAGGGCAGTGATCCTTCCCCTGTGCTCTGCATTGGGGAGGCCACACCTGGAGTGTTGTGTTCAGTTCTGGGCCCCTCAGCTCAGGAAAGAGATTGAAGTGCTGGAGCGGGTCCAGAGAAGAGCAACAAGACTGGGGAAGGGACTTGAACATAAGACCTATGGGGAGAGGCTGAGGGAGCTGGGCTTGTTTAGTCTGGAGAAGAGGAGGCTTAGAGCTGAGCTCAGCACTCTCTAGAACTACCTGAAGGGCAGTTCTAGCCAGGTGGGGATTGGTCTCTTCTCCCAGGCATCAGCAATAGGACAAGGGGCCATGGGCTTCAACTCTGCCAGGGGAAATTGAGGCTGGAGATGAGAAAGCAATTCTGTGCAGAGAGAGTGGTCAGGATTGGAATGGCTGCCCAGGGAGGTGCTGGACTCACCGGCCCTGGAGGGTTTGAAACTGAGATTGGACATGGCACTTAGTGCCGTGATCTAGTAAACGGACTGGAGTTGGACCAAGGGCTGGACTGGATGATCTCTGAGGGCTTTTCCAACCCAGACCATTCTGTGATTCTGTGAAAATAACGCAACGAACCTCTGGTACAACCCCATCACCCACTGACGCAATTAAATAAGTATCAGCTGGAGCTTTGCTTTCAGCCATCGGAATTCACTTGTTTTCCTTCTAAGTGTGCAATGCAGAGGGAAAACCAAAAAGGGGTCTCACTTGACGGGAGCCCTGGCGTAGACCTGCAGCCAGTCGGGGATGTCTGCGGTGTGGTAGGGGTTGGCGGGGACCAGGAGGGGTTGGCTCCGCTCCGCCGCCTGCGGCTGGTAACTCACCGGGGGCGGCTGGTCGTAGCGGGGGACGCTGCAAAGGGGCACAGAGAACAAGAAGTCACTTGGTATCGGCAAATTAACATTAATACAGAAATTAATCCACGGGAAGGCCGATGGCGCAACCGCATGGGAGTGTTGCCTCAGCAGGCGACACCGAGAGCGAATTTCTGCTGCTGTTTTTGGGCTTCGCTCCCAATCACATCACACTGGTAACAAGTTCACCTTAGTCCTATTTGCCTGCTACCCAAATACTAAAGAAGAACACAGAAATACTGTTTTGAAAAGATTTAAAAGGCACTATATATATATATATATATATATATATATATATATATATATATATATATATATATATCTCCAACATATTAAATCATGTTAGAACAAATGTATTCAGGCAGCAGCTGGTAAGAGTTATTCCACTTAAAACAAAGGACACCCTCATATGTTTCTCTTGTGTGGCACATTAAAAAACCCCTTTCTCTCCCTAGGTAATAGCAGGAATAAACTAGTAGATTGGGTGCATACTAACGTCATTTTACCTGTAAATTATGAGTAGCTAAAATACTGATTTTCACTCTAGACAAGCCTTAATTCGTGTTTCAGCTGGTATGTGCTATTTGTTCAGACACTCCTAGAATATCAGATGGAGTTTCTTTTCAGTCTTCAGTTCAATTCCGGTCTCAAACTTTGCTGTTTTACTGCGAGCTGAAGAGAATAGCTGCTTTGTTTTAACAAGTGAGGCACAAGATCCTGCTTCTAAACTTCAAGACAGTAACAGATGAGCCAAAAACCTGACAATTACAACTTCTAAAAATCTCTGTCAAGAACCAGTAAGGCTTACTCCTAAAAATAACAACTTTTTGGCATGTTATATACGAGACAAACCCAGCTCCACGGCCTCTTCTGTGGTTGTGTTTTGTCTAATCCCCCTGAGGAGGCGCATGTCTTACCTGGGCGCACAAGGGTGTTTATACTGAGCTCTTTTATTGATGTGATCTACGTAATACACCCCGAATTCGGCGGACTCGACCCTCTCCCAGCCCGGCGGCAGCCCCTCGCGCTCGAGCGGGTGGCTCCAGTGAGTCGTGTTCGTGTTATGATCTATGTAGTATTTCCTTCCTCTAATAGTCCAGTCCACCGACCAGCCGGGAGGAAGAGGTAAATCTTCCGAACTGTGATTTGTTAAGTTTCCTAGAGATGTAGCAGCAACTCTACCGATGCCTAAAAGAAAAGGAAAAGCGACGATTAGCTAAACTGATAATACCCAAACCCAACGTCGTGTACGAAGCCAACATCCCCCCACCACTCTATGAACTTTGAGCAATAGCATGGCGTTTATTATTTATGTGCTTGTAGGTTGGTAACAAATTAAAATAGCTGTTTCCCTTTTAAGCCTCACTTGTTTCATTCTCTTCCAGCTTCACTGGGCAGCTCAATTCAGAGACAGTGAAAGCATCTTTGTTTTTGCGATTAGAGACATACATCAGCATAGCATCCTATTACTGCCTTGATTTGCTGAGCAGAGAGCGCTGCCCTAAGATTACAAATGTCAAAGCTTTGCATTAACGACAGTTTCTGTTTATACGCTATCACAGCTGCAGCAAAACGATCTACAAAAACCCCACACCCCTTTCTTTTTCTAGTTACCATCGGAAACCACAATTATCTAGAAAAATCACTGCACAACAACAGAGCTTTTCAGATTAACAGTAACAGAACCAGGTAAATGAAGAGAAGAGGGACAAGGTGAGCACTATACCATGTTGACTGTTATTAAAGAGGTGCGTGCAATCATGGCCAAAAATGTCATCGGTAACAAGGGAAAAGGGGGAAGCTGGACCCACAGAGGGTGCTGCACAAGCCCTGGGCTGAACACACTCATCCTGCGCACCCTTAAGCTGACGGCACCTCGATTTCTTCACTAAAACTACTTGTCAGACCAGCCCGTTTCTGTGCGGTGCCGGTGGGACAGTCAGGGCTCCTAAATACATCCAGACAAGATTTAGAGAGGTTTTCTGCAGAGCTAGTCACAAAACCTTCAGATCTTGTGTATCCGCTGCTCTGCAGCTGCTTCTTCTCTAAACTCGAGCACATACGCTTCACAATGCATGGAAAAATAAAGGGAATTTCAGCTTTTGGTGATGTAGGTTGCACAGGGAGAAGGGGTTCATGGTGTATCTGGGGTAGCAGGGCCGAGTGCAATCTGTACTGAGGTTCCCATCTCTGCCCTACAAACACAGCACATTTAGGATTTATTAAGATCACTAAATAGCTGATTTAAGAGACTGTTCACCAGCATTTTAAAAGATGCGATTTGTTGTAATATACGCACAGTTTTTATATTACAAAAATGCGCGTGCTGGATGCTGAGACATTTACTGAAGAAACATCATTCCAATTTCACCTTTTCCTTCCCTCTATATACTATGGATAGTTAGGAAACCAGCTGAAGTTAAAACTATAATAATAATAGAGAATGAAAACCAAACCAAAAAATCCAAACCCAACCACAGAACCCCAGTGACATAATCAAGAATTGTGCAGGTCTCTCTCCATTCCTCCAAAGTCTCCCACCAACCGGATGTGCTCTCCCAATCCAACTCTCTTTTTTTAATCCTTTTAAGCAGTTACCTTCAGTTATCCACAGTTACACAGCCTTGGGCTTTAAAGAAATCATCTTCTCATCCCACAATCAACTGCATCTATTCAACCACAGCGTTCAGAGCTTGTGTGTCACTGTTTCCCGTAGCCAGATAAAGAGGTTCAGGAGCCACTTTTCCACTTTCTTTCAAGTCAACGCAGTCACCACAAGCACCGCGGTGACTGGCTGGGGAAGACGCCCCTTCCCTTCTGTTTGTCACAGAATCCCAGAATGTCAGGGGTTGAAGGGCCCTGGAAAGCTCATCCAGTGCAATCCCCCCATGGAGCAGGAACACCCAGATGAGGTTACACAGGAAGGTGTCCAGGCGGGTTGGAATGTCTGCACAGAAGGAGACTCCACAACCCCCTGGGCAGCCTGGGCCAGGCTCTGCCACCCTCACCAGGAACAAGTTTCTTCTCAAATTTAAATGGAACCTCCTGTGCTCCAGTTTGAACCCATTGCCCCTTGTCCTGTCACTGGTTGTCACCAGAAGAGCCTGGCTCCATCCTCCTGACACTCCCCCTTTCCATATTGATCCCCAGGAATGAGTCCCCCCTCAGTCTCCTCTTGTCCAGCTCCAGAGCCCCAGCTCCCTCAGCCTTTCCTCACACGGGAGATGCTCCACTCCCTTCAGCATCTTGGTGGCTGCGCTGGACTCTCTCCAGCAGTTCCCTGTCCTGCTGGAACTGAGGGGCCACAGCTGGACACAATATTCCAGGTGTGGTCTCCCCAGGGCAGAGCAGAGGGGCAGGAGAACCTCTCTTGACCTATTTCAGAAATAACATTTGTGTGGGACTATTTTATTGAGAGAGTGGACGGAAAAGGCACAGCCTGCCTCATGTAAAGAATAAAGAGGTTTCAGGTGTGGCCATTAACACTGTAATACTGAAGTAGCAGCAAAACTGTTCTATTTCTCAGGCTCCAAACTAAGTGAATAAACAAAAGAATCAATTAAAAATACCTCACAAACTTCCTCCTGAGCACTGTTCTTTAAAATATTTATGCTCATCTACCAATCTTTCTCTAGCCTTGTCGCATTCTCAACTATTTGGCCTTAAAATATTTCCTCTTGTGACAGCACTTACCTGTTTGTTACCTTGATAAAGGAAAATTGCTGGCTGTGCTCATGATAGTTCCCATCTCTCATTAAGATTAAGGAACTTAGACCTTTACTTCCAATGAGAAGAACATCCTGGAGGTTTCCTGACCTTTCGCAGCACTGGGGCGGGGAAACTATTTCAGATCCTGGCTACACTTAAGTCACTGCTTTTGTTTTCATTCCAATGGCAAAATACAAACATTGAAGCTTCTTGAAAAACACTGCGCTTCGGATAAACAAATGCAGTATTTTCTCCAATTAACTGGACTGCTGTGTTGTAATTTCATGTATGTATAAAGAGCGGCTATTAAATCACCACTACCGAGAGATCTGAGCACATGAGCTCCACTGGGGGAAAAGAACTTTCATCAAGATGGTTTTCTGTTTACTGTTACAACCAGCACATGTCTGTATTTTTGTTACAGTTCCCCCTACGTCAATACTAGCATGATTCCAGCAGCAAATACATCTATATTTACTCCTTGGGTTAAAGGTGATTCCTTTCTAACATCCACTGCACCCAAGTCTTGACACAACATCTGCATCTTTTCATGCAAAAGCCTGAGAAGACTGGGAACTGGACTCAGGTAGCGAGGAAACGCCAACATCTGATTACATAGAGAAATCATCTAAAAACCAGGCTAAAAACCAATGCTGCACCCAGCGGAAAGGCGCCACAATCGCTTAATTCTGGCTACATGGTTTCTCCCAGTGACGGCTTATTATTTTTCATTTCCAAGATGCAAAGAGCAACAATCATACCAGAGCACAAACACATTATACATTCCTTTTGCCGTTCTGACTTCATATACGAAGCAGCAGAGCCACATGGTTATGATAAACTTACACAGCTGCAGCAGTAACCAGTTTTGAATCATGTTTTAAGCTTCTCCAACCCACAAGCTCTAATTATGAAATCAAAGGCCAGATTTATAAACAGATAGTTGCAAATACTCCAGCTTGTAGACTATCATGTATAGTCTTAATGGCTGTTTCTCCCTTAAAATCAGAGATTATACTGGAATGTTCTCCTTGTTGGGAGTTTTAAGATGTCAGGTAACACTCATAGTGTCTTACGACCATCAATCCACTATGATGGAGGATATGATCTCTACCATAGGACAAGCAAAAACAGTCTAGTCGATCCACTTCACTGTAATTTCTTGCTTTTATCTGTGACAAGGCAGCAATTATAATTCTTCCTGCTTTCCCAAGGAAGGGAGTTGTTGAAATTATCTACTTTTACCAAATGTTAAAAGTCTCCTTTCCTCTCCTTAAGGATGAGCACAGTTCTTTATAAACTCCTCTAAGTGGTCCTATCAAACCTCAAGAACGGTCAACAATGAATTTAAATTCACGCGAGCGTAAATCCTTTTCAGGTTGCCTCTGTGGAACTCATCTAGCCTCGTTTGGTGATTCTCTTTTATAATAGTATATATTTTCTGGTTCAGAGGCTGCTTTGAAGGAACATCAATATTGACTGTTATCCATAGCTCTGATTTTTCCTTCTCTTGTAAAATATAGTACCTTCTGTTTGAGGTCTTGAATTGTCACCCAGGCCAAGAGAAATTATCTGCTGTTCCAAAGCAAAAGAAAATCCTTTTCAATGCAGTTTGCTTGTTCAGGAGCATCACTGTGTATGTTCCCAACGCTTTGAAAAACCAAGTGCAAACCACAGCAACCACTTATTATGAGCATTAAAAATACTCAGAGTTTTAAGTAAGGCTTATATTTGGTCTTATTTTCAAGATTTTCAACACCAGGGTGTCCTAATATCAGAACCTAAACTTTAGCTTTGAGCTCCACATTCCAGCGCATTGTAAGATATCAATGCAAAGAGTTCCTTGATTTAACGTTCTTCTTCTAAAAACACATCTTAAGCCAATAACATCACAAATGTGAAAAATATGTAGTATCTTCTTTGATCAAGAAGGCTCTGTTGAGTTTGTTCCAGCAGTATGGAACAAATAAAACTCTAAGTGATACGTGTAATGCTCTCCCAGCCCAACAAAGGGGTTTGATTGTCAAGGAAGTGCAAGTTCTTAGGAGAAAAGGTTTCCAGGTCAGCAAAGTTCTCCAGCCTGACTGGTAGAAAGCACGGGAGAAAAATCTTATCCCCAGAGAGGTCAAACGTAAGGGAAAAGAGCAAATAACCTGAAAAGCAAGTCTCACTGTGGATTAGATAGTGGATTAGTAGTGATGGAGGCAGAGAAGTTTTAGAGCCCCTGAACTCCCCACAACCAGCTTCAACTAAATTTCCAAGTGTTGAAGAACAAATCGAGCCAAACAAAAGGCCTTCGCATTAGTCCTTAATCAGGTCAACTGTCTGGAGAGCCGTTTTTCAGGATGCCCAAATCCTCTCCCTTCCCCTCATCAAACCAGGATGAAGAGCAGGAAGAGAAGATGCACAAACTGTTCCATTTGAAGGGTGTGAGCGATAATAACTAAAAGAAGTTTTGATAACTATCCCATTTAGACAGATCTGCAGGTTCTAGGCCCTCCCGACCCATCCCAAAGCATCTGGAGGTACTTCCTGAGCACAAGGACCTCATTTGGCAGAGGGAACGGGGCGTTCCGAGCCAGCATAAATTCACAAATAGGAAATGACGGGAAGCACTTTAAATAAAGCACGCTACAAAGAAATTACTGCAGACTCAGCACAAATAAAGGGCAGGAATTGCCGTTTGTTTAAAAATGAGTGTGGTTTACGCACCTCAAAAGAAAAGCCATGCTACTTCAGCTCTAAATAGGTTTCATTTGCTAATTTATATTTATTTTGCTCTTATATTAAACACAAATACCACTTTAACAGGTACAACATAACACCAGATGAGCCTGCTTTTCACTAAAACGCCCTGGATTCTCTGTTCACAGGATTAATCATTTTTCTCCTCTGCCATCACAGCCAACCGCTTACAATCTACCATCAGAAAGTCCCTTTACACTGTGATTTTAATCTCAGCAATTTTCATATACACATAAGAATTTTTCAGCTTACCGCTCAAACAGGTACAAATAACTCTGAGGTCTTGGTTACAAGTTAGTTCCAATCTATACTGTAGATATAACTTCAACCACAGACCTCCCCAAACCTTTAACCTAGAAGAGAGGAAAGAGATGTCGAGGAAAGACAGGAAAAGTCTCTTAGAATTCAGTTTGAAATGGACACTCAAAACGTGCAAGAAACGCCACAGAGGGAGCTAAACATACAAAATGAGGAGATACCGCAAGTGAAGACATTTTGCAGGAAAACCAGCAGCACTAGATTGCTAATTAAACACAAATCTAATGAAAAAGAGAAAGACATGGAGAATTGAATCACAGTGAGAGAGAAAATAGGACTTCAAGGGGAAATACTTATGAAACAACATATCAACTGTTGAGAAATCATGGGACTTGCTGAAGTATTTGCTGAATACTTGGCGTGTGAGGATTTCAATGAGAACACGTTTTCAAGTTATCTCCAAATTATAGAGGGGGGAATCTTTATTGTGCGTGAAAGCTGAAATTCACACGCACCTCTTCACGTCCACACCACCGCTTGGCCAAAGTCACCGTGGTTGTAACCCACACAGAAGGAAATTAAAACAGAAAATAATAATCACTCACCAACAGCAACATCAGGCAACATTTCTGAAGGAATCAACCCAAACCATAACAGAACTGACCTGCTGAGGGGGGGTGGGAGAGGAGGAAAAGGGTAGAAGGCAGCACTTAGAGATTCTAGCTAATAATCCATCTTATACGTCGAAACTGTAGGTATTAGGCAATTTTGTCATCAATTATCTTGATGAAGAATTTTGATTAGGTGAAACACTTAAACAACAATGGAGATGTGGAAGGAAAAAGTGATTTAGCTGATGAAAATGAAAGTAAAAGGCCTGCCCCAGCATTCTGGAAATGCAGGAAAGGTGAACCAGAAATTACACAGAGTTGTGTAGCTCAAGGAAAACACCGAAGATTCGAAGACAATGGATGGTTCAAATAAAAAGAAGTGTAATGGTCAAATGAAAGAAGTAAGAGAATCTAAGGATTTCTTATTTTTGGCCACATGATTCTTTTACTGAGAAAAAATACCAGCAACTCTTGAAATGATGTACAGAAGTTAGGGACATAGGTCAGTATTCTTGCTGCAGTGACACTGCAAGAGGAATTTAACAGTTTCATATTCCGTGCTGGGATGGAAGAAAAATAAATGCAACAACAAAATAGCAGAGGAAAAGGGAAACGCTTTGGCAGACAAAAGATTCACCTTTTTTTGTCTCTTCCTACAAATGTGTAAAATTGAATAGTCACCCATCACAAAACACGTATGAAATTCATCAAAAGTCAAAATATCAGAGTAAATGACAAAGACCAACCAGGCACCAGCAGCTCCCTTATGATTTCCAGGGGATGAGGGGGCACACAGACAAACGGGAAAAAAAGTCTTTTTAGAAATAAATCTGTGTTGCTCCAATTGAGAAAAATACGGCTGGAAAGCCTCATTTTTAGCTTGTTCAAAACATGTGTCAGATTAAACCACACTTTCAAACCAATAACTAGAGCTCCATTTTCATTTCAGACTGTTTCACTTCTCCACAGCAGCAATACCACTTTTTGAAGTCTTCCTCAGTTACTGCAGGAATTCTGAATGTTAAACGGATGGATTGGTTGACGAAAGTCTCCCCGCAATATCCCGGCACACGCTAACAGGTGCTCGTTATCCGCGCCAGATTAATGTTTAATGACAGCGGCTGAACAACGACTGACACAGATCAAGGGCTTTCCTGCAGAATGCAGGTACATCACATGTATCCGCATTTAGCAAAATAAACCAGGATAAAGTAACAAGTTTTAAACCCTGGTATTTCAGGATTTCCTGGCTGACAGTAACACTGGCACTACTCTGCTGCCCCTTTTCACCAAAATGCTTCTGGAGTCAACAAACCCACAAAGCACTGACAGGTTGGTCCACACACAACATCAACAGCCTTAAATGCTGATGTTCTTACTACAAGATTTATTTTTCTAGACAGGAGACTTATTTCACTACAGACTATTTACTCTTTTGTTTCCAGATTACAAGTAATGACAAACTAATAACATATTTCACTACTTACAGATTTGAAATATTTATTTCAAACTCTTCCTTGAACATCCTTTCTGTAGTGTATACAGTGCTTGAATTCAGCCCAATTTATTACTTTCAACATCATCTTTCTATGGGCAATATTGTAATCCCAGAGTTTTTATTCCACGATAGATTCACAACAACACACTGCACCAATCCAGTGTCATCACTGATATAATGAGTATGTTTTACAGTAGTATTTAATGGATTCTTTGTTCTTATGCTGTTCTTTCATTACAAAGTGAATTCAAGGGGGAAACAGGCATATTTACAAACAATATTAAAACCTACCAAAAAACCCCAAAAAGTCAAGGACTAGGAAGTCAATTTCAGCACCAACTATATGTCAATTTGCTAATTACACAAAGCATTCATTCCTTCCTTTGACTATTTATATTATTTTAATTACTGAGGTCAAATTAACACAATAAAATTAAATACTAACACAATGATAGTTAAAATATCATAATAATAAAATGAAATGGTAATGTTAAAATTTAGAGCTGTTGATTACCCTCTGCAAATTTAATATAGTAGATGTCCGCTAACGAATAAAACTTCTTGCAACTGAATCAACTTCGTCATAAGTAAAAAAAACCCTTGCTCAACCTTACCCCATTTATTGAATACATAAATCATGTTTTAAGTATATTTTTTCCCTTCTGGATATATGCAATCAAGCTCTTAAGAAATATGAACATGTACTCCGTGCACTCCTACACTGCCTAACGCCTAAAAACCCAACGTTCCTCACTCAGATACATCTCTGCACTTCAAGTCTTATCAAAAACCTACCTTTTAAAAAGCCACAATGAATACTGACCTGAAGTGTGCCTCCCGTGGTTCTGGGCCATCCTCTGGAAAAGGTCGCTGTTGTGTTCATAATACCTGTAGTCCTCGTGTACGCGATCATTCAACTGCCGCCTCCTCTGGGCATCGTAAAAATGATCATAATAGTAACAACGGGCACCAGCGTCTCCATTTTCCAAAACTGAATTAGCTTCTGTTAAAAAGGACTGCGAGGAAGAGCCATATTCTCTGGGGACGTCAGCTAAACTTCTTGCGAGATAGGACGGTGCAGACAGCCTGTTGCTTTCACGTCTCATTATTTCATGAGGCGGCCTCTGCACTGGAGTTCGAAGGAAACTCTGGTTTCTGGAAACAATCCCATCTCCACCAGAAGCATATGCAGAAGAAGTTGAGTCGGGAGGACAGATATCAGTTCGTCTTGGAATGGTTGGACCGTGACGGATAAACGAAGGCATCAGATCTGATACATAGAACAAAACAGAAAGAAGAACTAAAGCCTACATGCTCTCAGGAATCCATTACAGAACCAGAATTCATGTTTTCTCCACTAATCACAAAGTTGAGCCAGCAAAATGCTGTCATTTTGTTCTCAAACTAGCCTGAAGATGTTTCACTTCTTCCTTTACATAAATGGGTTTTGCACATAAACAGTGACACCTATTCATACAATTTCACTGCCTCCCTCCAGTAAGTGATACATTACTCCTCTCCTTACTATTTCTTTCAACATGATATAAATAGGTAGTTTCCCTTCAGGTGACTTGATACAAACTCTTACTTTCATATAGGAGGAAATTATGCCTATTAATATTTGCTTTTTATTAATAAACTCTTATAAATTAGGGTAAAAATTCACTGCATCCCAGAAGGTTTCATCAATAAATTTATAACGATCACTACAAAGTTGTCAGGTAATAGCTTATCATTACATCGTGATAAATAGCATAAAGGTGCAAAAAGCATCAATCCCTTAAGCACGCCTACAGTTTAATATTAAAAAACCCACCTTAGTGGGTTTTTGTGTTGGTTTTTTTAAAGACTAAGTCAATGTAATCAGACTACTAAATGATTTTGCCTGTTGACTGTGGAACCAGCTGTTCATGCAGCAAATACTTCCAGAAAAGCTGAGCGCCTGCTCCTGCCAGCAAATCACTTGTTGCTAGTTGTGATCTCCAAACTAATCCTGCAATTACAGCATAACACATTTCAGTCTCAGGTTGTTTTCAAAGATTAACAAAAAGCAAGCTAAGTGTGCTTTTTCCTTGTGTATTTGCTAGACTTTTGTATAGTCCAGGGCTGCGGTGTTAGGCTCAGGTTAACCACAGGAAGATCAGAGCATCTGAGGTACGTAGCGGTGACCTCAGCGAGTTGACTCAGGGTTTAGAACCAGATCACTCGCTTCCGCTGGCATTCCACACAACTGCCTGTACAGTTATCTCATTTGTCAAAGCGCACACCTTTTGACAGCGCAAACAGGGAAAACAACCCGCTCGCTCCAAGAAAGAGGGAGATGATGTGTTCCGCTTGTCCAAAAGATGCCTGTTTGGAGGCTTAAACCCTGCTGAGGTTTGGAGATTTATCTTAAGCCCTGCCTGTTGCAGCTGAGCGACGGCAGATGAGAAAATAAAACACCCATCTGAATAGAAGCTGCCAAGTTAATGTACACCGTGACCGAGTTACAAAAGACGTGTAGCCATCGTTAACCAACTGACACGCTAAATGCTTTCTGACCACCTGCAAAACGAGAGGATATTTTTCAAGTTTTAGATCCTTCTGCACAACAAGAGGGAGACACAAGATCGAGTGATACATTGTTAACAAGCAGCGTGCTTAGTTTATATTTAACTAATCATTACTAGATGCATTGTAAGTAAGAAACTAAAGAATTATAACCAACATCGTCAATTATGAACCTGGAATAACTGAAGACATTAATGCTTACACGCTCTCAGGAATCCAGAACAGAACTAGAATTCACACTTTCTCCACTAATCACAAAGTTTATCCTGCAAATATCATTCATAAAGTAAGAGCTGAACACATTTACACTTTTACACATTTACACTTTTTATTAATAAACTCTTATAAATTAGGGTAAAAATTCACTGCATCCCAGAAGGTTTCATCAATAATACCACCATCAATAATAATCATCAATACCACCTCCTGGTAATAAAGTAGTTAATACCTTAACTGGCAAAACTTGTTGCAAGAATGAAGCCTAGAAATGCAGTGACTTAGTACAATAGCGTGAAATACTTTGGTATCTTTAAAACACCTACACTGTGTAGGAGACACACGCACAAAAGACCAACTTACATATTTCTGTGCTTATTTTCAGCAGCCTGAAGTTTGTAAAAAAAAAAAAAGAAGTGTATTTCTCTGTTTCACAAGCCGTGGGCAGCTGGTGGGACACACCGTGTAGGTTCTTTCACATCCTCCCCTTCAGGTTGAACCTCCTCACAGGATCTTGTGTCCCCCCCTGACCAGGGGAACCCCCCAAACCCCTCAGGGCCGTAATCAAAACACACAAAGGAGCCCGCCCCCCGCCCCGGAGGCCTCGTCTTTGTCTCCCAGCCCGTCCCCGCACTCACTGCGCAGCAAAGGGCTGGTCTCCTTCTTCACGTACTTCCCCTGCACCTCGCCCGGCTTCGAGAGCTCCGTCCGCGTCTTCTTCCGCGACAGCATCCCACCTCCCGCCCCGCTACCCCCGCCCGCATACCCGGCGCCGCTTTCCCCCCCACCCCCGCTCCGCAGGGCAGAGCCCCGGCCGCCCCGGCCCCCTCAGCAGCCGCGGTGGCGGTTGCTCCGCGCCCGCATGGCCGCGACCCGGGGGGTATGAGGGGGGAACGGGGCCCGGCGCTCAGGGGATGCTGGGAAAGCGGCCTCCGCCCTGCGGGACGGGCCGCGGGGCACAGCGCCCCCGCGCGGCGGGGAGGGCGCCCGCCGCGGGGCGATGGCGGGAAGGGGCGCGCCTCAGGGCCTGGGTGTCCCCCGAACCGATTCCCGGACCCCCGTACCGACCCACCGCCCCCCGCGGGCTTCGCTGACGGGGATAGACCCGGCCTCACCTCCCTGGTGACCCCTCGGCCGGCTGGGGTGGTCTGAGGTGGCACCTCCCTGACTGTGTGTGCCTGGCACAGAGGTCAC
Organism: Columba livia; assembly: GCF_036013475.1. NCBI lineage: Eukaryota > Metazoa > Chordata > Aves > Columbiformes > Columbidae > Columba > Columba livia. Next base: position 2,762,456 of record NC_088606.1, read on the forward strand.
CAAACAGTTAGATTTTAGAGAGTTAAACACCTACAACACTCCACATTTTTCATATAAAAGTGAAGAAGAGGTTTGCAAAGCTTGAGAACAGGCTGTGCCTGGAAAAACTAAGAGATGTGTTCACTACCCATCCCTTTCTTACCCTGCAATCTATTTGTATGCTTTCATAACTACTCCTAGTCGCTGCCAGACTGTGCTTTTTATCGTTACAACTTCATAATAATAAACAACTTTGTGTTTGTTTTTTAGTTTGACTAACTAAAATAACTCTGTGTAGGCATTTAATGAATTTGCAGATACTACATGAAGTGCCTACAACTTCCATGGGAAGATCCTGAAACAATTGTAGACACAACTACAGATCATACAGTAATTTATTTTTCTTTACATTCATTATAAATAACGCGTAAGTTGGTTCATCTTTCAGTTTTACATGATGTAAGGACAATATATTACACCGGAACAGAAAAAAAGTCAATAGAAAAAAAAAATATACAATTGTTTTCATTTATACAGAAGTCATTTGTCATGAAATTACAGCATCTGACACTGAACAGGAGACTTTACAGGTAAATGATGGAAAACCTGAGAGACAGTGATGTCATTTATTGAAATTAAATGAAAGTATTTTATTCCTGATAGATCCAGACTGTCCCCTGCTCTACCTTACATATAATCCGGCTAAAATCCAATATGTTACAATACTTTTTGTTTGTTTTTTTAAATCAGAATTCCAATAATTTAGTTTTCCTCGTATTTAAAGCAGTAATTGGAGACTATACGGCACTGTACACTTTTAAATAATGATAAATGGACAAGTAGCACTTCAGCTGTGTGAATTTAGTACACGTGAATTTAACCTGGGGTGTTCCATCCTCCAAACCTCCTAACCCTGGATTGCTATGTGCCTTTATTTTCACAGTGATTCATAAAGCAAGAGTTTAAAACACCTCCTGGTAATAAAGTAGTTAACACCTTAATTGACAAGACCTGTTGTATGAGTGAAGCCTAGAGATTCAGTGACTTTTGACTGGTACAACAGCATTAAATACTTTGGTATCTTTATAATGCCTATACTGCATAGGAGACACATTCACACACAAAAGACCGCTAATGCTTAATAACTTAGATATTTCTATGCTTATTTTCAGTAGCCTGGACTTTGTAAAATTAGCTGCTTCTCTTCTGAGCAGACACAACGACCCGGTAAGCAACACGATGCTCTTTTGTGAGCAGCACCACCGTTCTCTGGGTTCCCTCCTTTTGGGAAGGGATTGTCCTGAATTCTCCTGCAGCAGCAAAAAGACAGTACGGTACGGAACGGCTCTAGAATACGCAATTACAAAAGGCACTTCTGAGAATTAATTCACACAAGCGTTCCAGTGAAATTTTCCTGATTCGCCTCCTGCTCTCTTCTGTGGTCAGGTTAGTTTTTTGAAGTGGAAGAAAAGTACAGCAAGGTAGGATGGGGTGAAAAAGGGAGAAATCAAAATCCCTTTTCTCTGTTTCTCCCTTCTATTCCAGCATCTGGGCTCCCTTTTTGGTACGGTGCTCTAGAAAGGTCTGTGTGTTTGGTTTCTAAAAGCCTGGTTAGTACCAGGAGACTAAAGGAATTAGTTAAGTAGTCCAGCCTTTAAAATGACTAATGTGAAATTAATTCCACAATAGTTTAAGTGAAGTACTCATCCCCCCTGCTCAGTGTTCAGACTTTGGTCACATACTGAGCATTAGACATAAATCTAAGTCAAGATATGAAGTAGTGTTAAAACATGCCAGCTGATAATGTTTTTCCAGATATGATTCTGATCATCTGAACCTCATTTACACGGTTTCCTGGAAGTATTTTGAGTTGCCGTGCTCAACTCCCATATTGCTCATGTGCAGCCCTGGTACCCACACCAGACCTTTATTGTAAGTGCTACCACTTGTGTAACATTGAAAAGATGGACAATTTCCCTACTTCAAATTTTTAAAAGAAAGCTCCAATTCATGTCAATGCAATTTGTCAATCTCACACATCTCAAAATTTGTGGAAAAGTTTTTGCACCCCGTGAAAAATGGGATATATAGATCCCTAATTTGGGATTACCTGGAGAAATAGCCAGTAGAGGCATTTAGAATTGCAGAGAAGTGAAATTATTTATGAGGACTTTGTGCTACTCCAAGGTGTTCTTCCATGGTTGTATTTCCATTTCTACTCTGTTGCCTGTGTAAAGCAAAGGAGGAGCAGGAGAAGTCATCATATGGGTAGTTTGGTCCCTCAACCCTCCAAAACTGCCGAGGAACCATGTGGACATAGAGAGCATCCCCTACAGCCACATGAAAAAGCAAAAGCCATTTTCCAGAGGTTGCTCCACAGCTCGTAAATGTGTTATCCCGGTTTCTGGGGGACTTTTTGGCTCATTGCAAGTGCTGTCAGAATCATCACCTTGTGAGAGGTCTCCGAGACAAAACATCTCGCCCTCTGCTTCTGGTTTGTGCATATTTAAAGAGGTCCGGTTTCAAGTATTGCCAGCGTGGCCCCTTGCACCAGTTGGATTTACCTTCTTTAGAAGTGTCTGACCGGTGGGATAGGGGCAAGGCATTCTTGGGGCATTTCGACTCTTTGCAGTAGTAGACAAGCGTTTGAATGTGCAAGCTCTTGCTCAGCTGCTTCGGTGTCGGACCCGTCTCGGTTTGGAAGGGTTCCCAGAAACCCTGAATTTCCCCAGGCTCACCGATGGATGGAATGGGAGGCATCACCCATCATTACAAACATCAACACTCTTCCACCTTCACGGCTACAGCACTTCAGCGTGTCGGGGGAGGAGTACGAAGGTAAAACTCCTCCAAATACAATTTGGTTCATCCTGGTTTTCCTAACGCATGTTTATACAATTATTATTGACATGAATACCCACATTTATAACGTTGGAGGAAGCTAATTTAAGCTGCTATTCCCTGAGTTCATCATATTCACACTGAATAAGTTTCTCCACAATTAATGACAAACGTAGATTCTGTACCAGGACCTACTACAAAAGACAGGCCTTGATCACTTGGGTCTAAATGAACTCTGCATTAATTGCAAAGATCCCTGTTTGTGAGGCCTAATGACAGGATTCCACGGAAGAAACCGCTGAGTCCCCCTTTTCATTCTTCTACCAGCTGTTTAATAAACATCCTCCACTCCTTTACTGAGTTTAAAACTTATATAAACAAACCTCACATCTTCTGTTTAGTGACTCTTCCCTTTGTTTAGTATCACTTATTTCCACACACAAAAAAATTAAGGCCTCTACAATTTCTATAAGCTGTTATGCTTAGTTGGAGGCAGTAGTCTAGTTACATATTTTTAGGCGGTTTTGTTTCTGAGCTCTGCAGAGAAACAGCCATGAAGAATAACCCATAAGATTGAACATATTGCTTTACAGAAACCAGAGTCAGTTTGCAGGACACGCCACATCAGGGTAATTGCTATGGAAAGCAAGACTTTCCTGACAGTGTTGCGGACTCACCTATCAACATTACTAAGTTTGGACCATGAAGTATTCTAGAAAGCCAAAACTATTTTCAAGTTTCGGATTCAGTAACCTAAGTCTGCATTAGACCTTGGCTTCAGTCTGGGTAGGAATAATCGATTCAGTACAGTAAATTCAGAATTTACATTTCAAATTAAAACCAAAGTATCAAAATAAGTTAACCTAGAAAAACATATGTCTGGTTTTTTTACACAATGAAGATTACTTTTAGGCAAAACTTAGCAGGAAAGCGGTTTGGGAATAAACAAAAATCCTCTTTTGGCAGTGTGCGGTTTGGGATTTAGCTCTGTCCTCTCTGTTAACTACAATTCATCCATACAAAAAGGCAACACAGTGAAAAGCTGAAATATGAACATTCCAGTAAAGTGCATGGGACTGTGGCAGACTTACTGGCTTTGCTACGACCTTATCTCAGATGTTGAATGAAATGATGGGGATGCCAGATTCTTGACTATTCTATTGAGGTTGGCGATTTTTTCTTCTAGTAAATAGTTTTTCCTTTCAGCCGTTTTCTGCCGCTGTTCTGTCATCTCCAGAGCCTTCAGCAGTTGTGCGTTCTCAACATAGAGATCCTTGACCATCGCATCCGCTTTGGTGTTCTTGGAAAGCTGAATTGTGAACGGAACAGAATTCCTCAGCAAATTACAAAGGAATTAAAAGCAAAGAGATTGCTGGGGAAGTAGGCGAATGTGTGAGATGGAAGACAAGGAAGAAAGGAAGGAGGAAAGGAAGGAAGGAAGGAAGACAACCCACCCATTTATCTTATTTTCCTGCGTTAAAAACCTAAATGTCTACAGAATCTTTACAGATACTATGAATATTTTGAAAGTGGAAAGACTTTGGAAGGAGATCAAGCAGATACTCCAATCACTTAGAGACCAACCTCTCCCTCGCTACAACCTCCTTTCAGGTAACGAGAGCAAGAAGGTCCCCCCTCGACCTCCTTTTTTCCTAAATTATTGAGGATTTTTGAAGAACAAAACCCCCCAAACCATATGAAGCAAAGCATATGTTGGGACAGGGCGGGTGGAGAATCAATAACTGCACATTAATCCTGTCTATACTGCTCAAGAAATTATTTCTTCCTCCTTTCCCAAGCAACTTTTCTGGTTAAGATGCTTGGCTGGAATTGGATGTTTGTTTCCTGATTTTAAGTGCATCAGCATGCCAAACGAGCACAGCTTTTAGGAAATTAATGAGTGGTGGATTCTGTCCCCAATTTGAATTTTTAGGTAGTTTCGGGCATATGTGCTGTGCTTTAGCTTAGAAGCAATAAAATAAAAAGGAAAGCACAGAATCACAGAATGGATTGGGTTGGAAAAGCCCTCAGAGATCATCCAGTCCAACCCTTGGTCCAACTCCAGCCCATTGACTAGATCATGGCACTAAGTGCCATGTCCAGTCTCAGTTTCAAACCCTCCAGGGCCGGTGAGTCCAGCACCTCCCTGGGCAGCCATTCCAATCCTGACCACTCTCTCTGCACAGAATTGCTTTCTCATCTCCAGCCTCAATTTCCCCTGGCAGAGTTGAAGCCCATGGCCCCTTGTCCTATTGCTGATGCCTGGGAGAAGAGCCCAATCCCCACCTGGCTAGAACTGCCCTTCAGGTAGTTCTAGAGAGTGCTGAGCTCAGCGCTAAGCCTCCTCTTCTCCAGACTAAACAAGCCCAGCTCCCTCAGCCTCTCCCCATAGGGCTTGTGTTCCAGTCCCTTCCCCAGTCTTGTTGCTCTTCTCTGGACCCGCTCCACCTTTAACTTTATTCCAAGCAAGAATGGCTTGGCAGCTTTTGCCCACTTAATTGTTTATAGAAATAACGGGGATGATTTGAAGAAGAGAATAAGAACGCTTACTTGTTCTTTCAGCTGATTCACTTTATCTTGGAGAAGCCTCTTCACAAGCCTCAGTTTCTGTTCAACATCCATCATACGCTCTTCCATCATTTTTAGAAGCTGCTCGTGACCCCCCTGCAAAGCAACATTTACGTGAGAATCAGTTAAGAAAAATCAGTTCACATTAACCATTCTTTTTCTCAGTTTATGCTTAAGACACATTTGAGTCTATTTTAAAGAGTCGACTAAATTACTAAACCATTTGTGGAAGCAAAATGTTGTGGCAACACTTAAGGGACACTCACAGTATTGAACTAGTTAAACTTGTCATTACCAGATCTAAGAAAAATTAATACAAAGTTCTAAGTTCTGTCTTGAACCTGAGAGTCAGATCTGGGTAGTTTCCTTTCCTGGTTCTTGGGTGTTGCCATATTTCTGTTGAATATGGGAAACAAAACACCAATCAAAACCTTAACGATCTGAGAAATAAGTTAAGGTGAAGTCATAAGGGCATGTTAATTTGATAGTATAACTTTTCCACACCGAAGACCCCTTGAAATTGAGTAATATCCTAAAAAAAAGCAGGATGCTATTACTCCAAAATCGATTTGTTTTTAGATTAGTTGTTGATAATTAATGTTTTCAACCAGTAACTCAAATTATTTCGCTCTTTTTCTTCAGTGAGGTAACAGACAGTCTCACTGAATTGAGTGCCCATTAAACCAACGGTTTAATTAGAAACACCAGAACAATAGGAAAGCTTGATTGCATTTGGGAACTTCAGCTGCTGACTGCAGGGAAGGGGATTCTTTATTGTATTGCTGGCTTGTTACTCTAATTCTAGGGAGTCATCTGAGACATCTCGACTTTGAGAAAACACAAACCACCTCCCCAAAATTCCTCCAAAACCAAAGTACCTTTGTGCACATAGGGGAGGAGAAATGAAAAACAGAGGGAGAATGAATGAAAAGCCGAGGGAGGAGTGTTTCAGGAAACAGGTTGCTCATCTAAACCACGGTAGAAAGATCCCCTCAGCGGATTGATTGAAGTCCAGTTAACGTTTTATTTGGTATAACACCAGAAATCCCTTAGGCCTATGGAAAGACGTTACAGTAGGGTCACAGAGAACGCAGCTGCACAGAGTTGCTGGGCTGGGTATTTCCCTGGATTAAAAAAGTACAGTTCAGAAAGACTTGTAGGGGACTTTCTAGTCAAGTTCTTTTGTAATTTGATTGGAATTCAAACCCATTACTAATTTACACTTCACACGGGTCACAGCGGCCTTGAGTAGTTCAGTAGAAACTACAAGTTATAGCACTCTCAATACCTGAAATCCCTGGTTTTTGGCTTAAAGTTGATCTGAGAATGTTCTAACTGACTTCATATTATTTCACGTGTAATGGGAGAAGCCAGCTCAAGCATCAGCTTTAAAGTCACTGAAAAGATAACAGCAAAAATACCTTTGAAAGCCAAGAGCTGAAATGATGCGTGGCTCCCGCCTCGAAAAATCACGGGCCTGAAAAAGGTGTTTTCCTGACCTCTTCAAGTATTAAAAATCCAGTTTAATCTAGTAATTTGGGGCAAAATAAACCACTAAGGAATGCTACCCAAGAAACAAATGTGTTAATAATTTTCCCTTTTTTGGCACTGCCTTTTTATTTATGGGCACGACAGCTGGATTGGCCATATACTACACATTCTTAAATGTGGGGGTACATCTGCTAAAGTACAGATACTCTGCTTTTCTTAAGTATATCCCCTATTACAAATCTTTCCCATAAGTCCTGATACGACAATCCTCAGTATCAAAGACAAGTATTTTGTCTAAAATTCTTGTTTCTAAAGCTGAAACTATTGATATTAGTAAGACAAGAGACATTATGTTTAAAAACAATTTTATTTTCGTTTACATCAAAAATGTCATCTTCCCCTGTTAAAAAGTTTATACATCTTATACAAAAACGCAATATAAATACCCCAGATTTTCTTCGAATCTCGTATAAAATTAGTAGCATTTGAGAAAAATAGTCTCTTTCCACATCGAGCAACTCCACGTTTTAAATAACATAAATAAAAAGCATTTGTAACGAGTTAAAAAAAAAGACAGTTTATGAACTTCCACAAAATAGATGAATAAATAGGAAATAACACTGTGGAGACTTAAAAATTATTATTATTATATTATTTTTTTTTTAGAAAAAGTACAAAATAATTTGATCCTCAAGTTTCTCAGCTTATGCCAGTTCGTGTGTTTGTGTGTGTTTGTCATGGTAAGGAATGAGATCGCAAGCAGCCAAGCTGTCAGAGGTGCCCGATCCTCCGGTAGGAATCTGCGTGCACTGCTCGCTGCTCCGGTAGCAAGGCCTAGAGAAAGGAGGCAAGTGGGATACTTCACCCTCAGATCCAGGTTCGCTCGTAAATACGTTACACGTACTTCAAGCAAAGCACCGATACAAGCAAAGCAAGCAACGCACAACAAACAAAAACACGCACAAAAGAAAGCATGCAGAGTATCACATGTTATATTTATCTACATAGCGCTACGCATTGAGATGTTCAGGATGCTTTTTTTTTAGATGTAAGGAGGCTTCAGATGGCTCACCCATTTAAAAAGGTCAGTGGTGGCAATTAACTGCAATTAGCAAAGCAGTGAAGTATCTTAGAGACTCTGTTCAGTGGTGCCCAGCGCCAGGGTGAGGGGCAACGGGCACAGACTGAAACACAGGAGGGTCCATCTGAACATGAGCAGAAACTTGTTTGCTGGGAGGTGCCAGAGCCTGGCCCAGGCTGCCCAGAGCGGGTGTGGAGTCTCCTGCTCTGAGACATTCCAACCCCCTGGACCCACCTGTGTGATCTGCTCTGTGACCCTGCGGGAGCAGGGGGGGTGGACTGGGGGATCTACAGAGGTCCCTTCAACCCCAAACACCCTGTGGTTCTGTGAAATAATCTACCATTATATATATAAATATAATCTTACAGATTGCTGAAGAGCATTTGTGAAAAATGTAGTCCAACTGACCTTTGAAAGAACTTATTTACATTTCTATTTTAAACCCAGCTCTAAGTCTTTTCCTGAAACAGGTGAACAAGCTGTTGGTCAGAGGTTATTTGACCTTTCAAATAAAGAGCTGAAGAAAGGGGAAATTGAGCAACTAACTCCAAACAAAAATACTGGTTAGCAGAGGTTCTAAGAGAACTTAAGATTGGGTCATTAACAGGCTCCTGAATCTAGTTATTGGGCAAGGAATATGAGATTGCTGCCGTGCAGCGGGTACAAATCACAGCACCAGACACAGCGGAAACACTCATTGGAAGTTCAGAGAGTCCAGACACATTAACACAGTAGAAAAGGCTCAGGAACTTTAAGTTTAGTGAAATTTGAACATATGACAGTATTCTTGGCGGGGACAATAGCTCAAGAAATGAATGAGAACACAAACCACCATAGCAACGACTGAAAAGCAATGAAAACCGCAAAGCATGAGGAACATCAAATAATTCCCAAAAATGAGGGGGATAGCTTTGGATACCTTATATTACACAGAAGGACTCGGGGATCTAAGAAAGCTGCAAAGTAGCAAAACTAGGTGATTAAATGTACACAGAAAGCATGGATAACCTGACGTTGTACTCACTGGTGAAAAGATGATGGAGAGGGATTAGGATGCAATTTTTCAAGATGCTAAAGGGGACATTAAAAGGGACATAAGCTCAACTAAATGCTAACCCTAAAACATGGATTAAGTGCGTTAGTGCATTGACTGTTATAAAGTGTGTTGGTGCCTTTGCAATTATTTGCAAAACCTCTCTGAAACTACTTTTATATTAATGAAGCTTTCCAGAAGAAAAGCTTTTACAGGAAACATAGAAGTGATTTATCTGTACAAGTACATTTCCAGGATGTGACCAGTTTGCAAATTGTTTCTCAGGCTTTCACAGGAGAAATTACAAAGTCATCGCTCCTAATGCAATACACAACACATTCATCTGCAGATCCTACTGCTGCAATATGGCTTTTACTCATTTCAAAATTCAACTGCACGCTCTATGAAACCAAGTACATTAGCCTGGTAATGCACGTCTATTGGGACCCAGCTGAAAGGGAGAGAACCTACAATTGATTTATATTTACTTATCCTATATTATTTGCTGTTCAGTTCTTTTTTGGGGGGGAACTTTTTGATTTTACGCCTTTTAAAAAAAGAATTCTTACTTCAAGTTTTGGAAACCTTAGAAACTATTACTGCTTATACTATCCCTCCATAACACCTTTTTTCCAGAATACCCTATTAGCATGTTCAGATATTTTTGAGCTTCAAATTCTTGCTCTTTGCTATATATATATCTGTATATATTTTTAAGTGTAGCTGCAATCTCAATTTTAAATTTTAAGGTTTTTTTTCTGCTAAAAGATTAATAAAGGTGTTAGAATTTTAAGTTACTTAGAGCTTCATATTTTCTCAGAAGACAAAGTTGTAATATTATTTCTTTAAGACCTGTGGCCTGAGCCATAACCCCAGGTTCCAGTATAAGCTGGGGAATGACCTACTAGAGAACAGCAGAGGGGAAAGGGACCTGGGGGTCCTGGGGACAGCAGGGTGACCATGAGCCAGCACTGGGCCCTTGTGGCCAGGAAGCCAATGGTACCTGGGGTGGGTTAGAAGGGGGTGGTCAGTAGGTCCGAGAGGTTCTCCTGCCCCTCTGCTCTGCCCTGGGGAGACCACACCTGGAATATTGTGTCCAGTTGTGGCCCCTCAGTTCCAGCAGGACAGGGAACTGCTGGAGAGAGTCCAGCGCAGCCACCAAGATGCTGAAGGGAGTGGAGCATTTCCCGTGTGAGGAAAGGCTGAGGGAGCTGGGGCTCTGGAGCTGGACAAGAGGAGACTGAGGGGGGACTCATTCCTGGGGATCAATATGGAAAGGGGGAGTGTCAGGAGGATGGAACCAGGCTCTTCTGGTGACAACCAATGACAGGACAAGGGGTAATGGGTTCAAACTGGAACAGAAAAGGTTCCACTTAAATATGAGAAGAAACATGTTCCCGGTGAGGGTATCAGAACACTGGCCCAGGCTGCCCAGGGGGGTTGTGGAGTCTCCTCCTCTGCAGACATTCCAACCCGCCTGGACACCTTCCTGTGTAACCTCATCTGGGTGTTCCTGCTCCATGGGGGGATTGCACTGGATGAGCTTTCATGGTCCCTTCCAGCCCCTGACATTCTGGGATTCTGTGATTCTGTGAGCCAAAGCTTCAGAGATTTAGAGATTTGGTTACTTTTCGAAGAAAAGAGTCATTTGGCAAGCCTGGTTCCCAAGCTTACACCTATATGGGAGATGCCAACTTCTCTGCCTATTGCCTACAATTCAGTTTTACATGTTAAAAACCCAAATCAACACGAAATGTGGCTCTAACCAATATGTGCACTGGCTGTAATCTTTCTTGGAATTCAATTATTTTTCCTCAGAAATGCCAAAGTTCAAGTTTCTGTATAATGTTAACAGTGTTCTCCAAACAATGTCTTGTCTTACGGCCAATTAATGAAGCAAGGCTGACCTTATAAAAAGGATTAATTTGTTTGTATTACAGCTGACAGAATATGACAGCAACAGCCCAAATGCATATTTTATGTCTATGTGCTTGTGCAATATGTGGTGTAGTGTGTTTTTTAAAACAATGGTTCCAAACATGGACTTTAGGTAAAGAAAACAAACCCCTATAAACACTTTCTGCGTATTGATCAGAAGGAGAAAAGCCAGTTGAATGTGGGTGGGAGTGGTTTTTTTATTTCAAGAAGGTTAAGAGAACTTTAGAATGAAGCTATGGCTCAAGCTAAATATGCTAGGGAAGTCGTTTGGTTTGTACCTATCTTTGATAAAATGAATTTTCATTTTTGAACTGGCATAAACAGAGAATGGATCTCATCAGAATCGGAAAACAACAAAAACTAAACAATGAGATGACTAACCAGATATTATTTTAAGGTCGTCACCTGCAGAGTAAAGAGAGCTTTACCTGTTGCATGTTCGTTGCAGAGGGTCTGCTCTCGAGTTCTTCCTGAAGACGTTGGCTTCTCCTCTCTGCTTGGAGGAGCTGGTGTTGGAGCTGCAGGAGCTGGTCCTTGGGCACCACGGCACAGCCTTGCTGGAGCTCCCGGGATGGCTGGCTAAGCATCGCGCTGCCGCTGGCCTGGAGCATCTGGACAGCAACATAAACCAACCATCAGCCCTTTGTTCAACGTGGTTTTTAGTGATGCACTAGGCTAAGTCTTGAACAAATTTCCGGGCGCAAGAGGAACGAGCCTAAACAGGCAACTTCTCTCTTTGCAATGAAAAAAGATGCATCTTTACGTGCAGTTCTGGAGTCT